>NW_005871175.1:1412072-1565509 GCF_000147115.1 Myotis lucifugus | reverse complement strand
TGTGATACTTGTCTTTGCCTGACTGGCTTATTTCACTTAACACAATACTTTCCAGGCCCTTCCATGCTATCTCAAAGGATAAGAGATTCCTGTTTACAGTTGCATAGTATACCATGGTGTAAATGTACCACATACAGCTTTTATATACTAGTTTATACCATATGTGTGTGTGTGTGTGTGTGTGTGTGTGTATACTAGAGGCCCGGTGCACAAAAATTTGTACACTGGGGGGAGGGGTTGTCCCTCAGCCCAGTCTGTGCCCTCTCGCAGTCTGGGACCCCTCAGGGGATGTCCACCTGTTGGCTTAGGCCCGCTCCCCAGGGGATTGGGCCTAAGCTGGCAGTCAGACATCCCTCTGGTAGCCCAGGAGCCCTCGGGGGATGTCCACTTGCCAGCGGGGAGCAGGCCTAAGCTGCAGTCAGACATCCTTAGCGCTGCTGAGGAGGTGGGAAAGGCTCTCGCCACCACTGCTGTGCTGGCAGCCGTCAGCCTGGCTTGTGGCTGAGCAGAGCTCCCCCTGTGGGAGTGCACTGACCACCAATGGGGAAGCTCCTGCATTGAGCGTCTGCCCCCTGGTGGTCAGTGTGTGTCATAGTGACCAGTCATTCCCAGTCGTTCTGCAGTTAGGGTCAATTTGCATATTACCCTTTTATTATATAGGATAGAGGCCTGGTGCACAGGTGGGGGCTGGCTGGTTTGCCCTGAAGGGTGTCCCAGATCAGGGTGGGGGTCCCGCTGGAGTGCCTGGCCAGCCTGGGTGAGGAGCTGAGGGCCGTTTTCAGACTGGCCACAACCCCTTCTTAGTTGGGTTAATTTGCATACTCGCTCCTGACTGGCTGGCGGGCGTGGCTTGAGTGTAGCAGAGGGATGGTTAATTTGCATGTTTCTCTATTACATAGGAGATAGATAGATAGATAGATAGATAGATAGATAGATTAAATAAATAAATAGATAGATTGATTTCAGAAAGGAAGGAAGAGGGAGAGAGAGAGAAACATCAATGATGAGAGACTCTGGGGACAGTCCATAACCTGGGTACGTGCCCTGACCGTAAATCTAACCAGGACCTCCTGGTTCATAGGTTGACACTCAACCACTGAGCCATGCTGGCCGGCACCACAGCTTTTTTATCCACTCATCTACTCTTGGGCACTTGGGCTCTTTCCAGATCTTGGCTATTGTAAATTGTGCTGCTATGAACATAGGGGTGCATATATTCTTTCTGAAGGCCAAGAGTCATATGAAAAAAGTGCTCAAAGTCATTAATCATCAGAGAGATGCAAATTAAATTGACAATGAGGTATCACCTCAAACCTGTCAGAATGGCTACCATCAACAAATCAAAGGACAAGTGCTGTTGAGGATGTGGAGAAAAGGGAACCCTAGTACACTGCTGATGGGAATGCAGACTGGTGCAGCCACTATGGAAAACAGTATGGAGTTTCCTCAAAAAATTAAAAATAGAACTGCCATTTGACACAGTGATCCAGTTTCTAGGAATATATCTTAAGAAACCCAAAACACCAATAAGAGATTATGCATTCTTGACTAGAACTCTACATAGCTGAGGTTTGACCCTGTAAGAGCATCTTATTTGGCCCTTGTTATGATGTTAGTTTTATTCACTCAGTTAAGATTTCTTTTTTTCTTCCTTTGCAACTAATATGCAATCTTTAGGGAGACATTTTAAGACAGTGCAAATACCCTATTACCCTCAGTTTAGTATCAGTTGATGACTCCTTAAGATTTAAATATTCCCTTGATGCTTCCAAAATGGGCTAACTCCAGTACCCCGCCGCACTCCCAGTGAGCCCTGCATACTACTTTACAAAGAGCTCTTTCTCCTTTCCCATTGGTTTGTCTTTCTAGTATAAACTCACAAATTTCTTTTTCCAGTGGTTTATAATTACTTCACTATATTGTTGCTTAAGTTGTCCCAGATTTGGCGGCTTGGCCCTCCAGGCTGGCTCCTGTGTCTTTCTGACATGCTCCCATTGTTTGTTTTTGCGCTTCTTACTTTCTATATAACACGATAGTGCAGACTCATCTTGTATCTTCTCTGCCCAGTGTTGGAATTAGCCACTTCTCTGAGGAGCCTTTTAGTGGGGAATGGTATTAGAAACCAAGATCTGGGGGTAGCAGGCCCTGACAGCAGGGCTAGGACCTAGCCCATGTCTGCTGAATCCAGCTCTAGTGAGATCTTAAGGTATCTCCAGCAGTGAGGACAGGCCTGCCCCAAGAGAGAGGAGCTTGTCACTGACACTGTCCAAATTTGCCTGTGTATGATGGTGATAAAAAGCAGGTTGACCTTTATTTGTCTATTTTATCATTGGTTTTGATTCTCAAAAGACAAGGCATCCCCATGGCCTGCATCAAGCAAACCGCTCCTACTGCTCCCCACCAGCCATGGGAAGCCACAGCAGCCAGACGTGTTCTGGCCACCTCCAGGTGCTGGCTGCCACAGGTGTTTTGTAAGGTCTGTGACTAGAGTGGGCCTAACTCATTCCCTTTCTCAGACAACTCCAGTATGTTTATCACTTTAGTTACTTCCCCAAAGTCAGCGTTTATCAAGGTGGAGATAAAGCAGAGCTGTACAGAATGCAAACCCAGGGATGAGATGCCACATAAGAGGAGAGGTTAAAAAAACCCCCCACAAGATTTGGGTGAAAAATGGCTGTTACTAAGATGTCTTTGCTTCTTGGCCTTTTATTGGACAGAGCTAGAAAATATATGTCCATTTGTGTGTGTGTGTGTGTATACTTACACATATATAGTTCAAATATAGATGTGCATATCAGCATAGGTTTGGTACACTTCTAAACATGATTTAAATTTTTTTTTCAATTTTGTAATACAATGAAATAGGGACTAGTTCACCTATGTAGTTGTATACTTGATGTTCAGGCAGATTTATAAGTGTTGCACCCATTTTATAAAGGAAGAGTAATTATTTTTAGAGAGGAAGAGAAGGGGGCGGGCATCAACTTGCTGTTCCACCCATGTATGCATTAATTGGTTGACTCCTGCATGTGCCACGATTGGGAATCAAACCTGCAATCCTGGCACATTGGGACAACTCTACAACCAACTGAGCTACCAGGCCAGGGCAGTATTTGGGTTGTTGATGTAGGTCCAAGTATAGTTTTTTGTATAACTTACATAATTGTCCTCTTAACAATGGAAAAGAATGTTACTGAATAAGTTTGAGTTTATTGTAAATGTTATTTTAATATAATGTATAAGGAATTCATTTTCTTTCATAAGATTTATTTTAAATAGTTACAAAGGAGCAGAGTTTAAATCATACCATATGAGAATCTTGTTACAATTTTTCACTATAGAAGTTTATAATTTAAAGTTTGAGATGAAGAAATACCACTTCCATGGGAACTTGGTGTAGCTTCCAGGTTATAAGATTTCAGGATCCTTAGAAGACAACACAGTTTACCTTCTACCTAAAGTACTAAAAATGTCTAGAGAGGAGTTCTGTGGAACACGTGCCATCTTCAGTTGGAACACTGATTCTTTTTTTCTTTTTTTAAAAATATATTTTATTGATTTCAGAGAGGAAAGGGGAGGGAGAGATAGAAACATCTATGATGAGAGAATCATTGATCATCCGCCTCCTGTATGCCCCCTACTGGGGATTGAGCCCACAACCCCAGGCATGTGCCCTGACTGGGAATTGAACCCTGACCTCCCGATTCATAGGTTGATACTTAACCACTGAGCCACGCTGGCTGGGCAAGGAACACTGATTTCTTGATAAGCTATCTTAGGTCATTGGCTAGACCTCAGGGTTCAATATTGGTGAAGGGAAAGAATTGGAATTATTTAAGGTTATTATGCATTAGATTAGCTTCTAATGCAAACCACTGTTCTTTTAAAACAGTAGTAAATTATGGTTTCTGAAGGTTGTGATACTTGCTAATTAACGAGATATACCGTGGCATTTTCTTCCAGTTTTGTTTGGCTATGCCACCACAGTCATCCCCAGGGTGTATACCTACTATGTTTCAACCGCATTATTTGCCATTTTTGGCATTCGAATGCTCCGGGAAGGCTTAAAGATGAGTCCAGATGAAGGTCAAGAGGAACTGGAAGAAGTTCAAGCAGAATTAAAGAAAAAAGATGAAGAAGTAAGTCACAGCACTGTTAAATATCTGGACCTACAAGGCACTCAACTAAGAATAAACACTGTCCAGAGGTTTTTCCGGTGGTCATCCATAGCTGTGTGATGTGTACTAGTAGGATACACAAAAATAGCTTATTTTGCTTAGTTTTCATTCTTACACCTGGGTGTGATGAGACTCTGGGTTAGTGTGAATGTGGTAAAGAGAGGAGGTGGGGCTGAATACTAAACATGTGAAAACAGGTCCCTTAGATTAATTACACACTTCTGAAAGCAGAAACTGCTTTTTCCCACAGTATCTAGGCTAGCAAAGGATCGTAAGTACTGTTTGATTAGTTTTGTTGGGGAGGAATGCAAGCATTGAGAATATGGTATTGTCGCTATGTGAGACAGTGATTCAAAAATTAAGTTTGGGGTCACATAACTTTAGTTTCTTGGAGAATAATCCATAGAATTTAAACACTTTTTAAAGAAAGATTAAGTAATTTTGTTCAGTTCAATGGTTTTTGTGTGTGTTTTTTTTTAATTTAGTTTCAGCGAACCAAACTCTTAAATGGACCAGGAGATGTTGAAACTGGTACAAGCACGATACCTCAGAAAAAGTGGCTGCATTTTATTTCACCCATCTTTGTACAAGCACTTACATTAACATTCTTAGCAGAGTGGGGCGATCGCTCTCAACTAACTACCATTGTTTTGGCAGCTAGAGAGGTAAGTGAGCATAACTAATGTTACTTTGCTTCGGAGGACCCTGGACAGAGTCAGGTTTTTTCATATGCTAGAGCCGTGGTCGGCAAACCGTGGCTCGCGAGCCACATGCGGCTCCCCGGTCCCCCTGAGCGCAGCTCCTCCACAAAACACCACGTGCGGGCGCGCACGATTGAAACTTCGTGGCCCATGCGCAGAAGAGCCGGTATTTTGTGGAAGAGCCACACCCAAGGGTCCAAAGAGCCACAGCTTGCCGACCACTGTGCTAGAGTGTTATTGTAGCTAGTAATCCGGCTGCTCTTTAACCCTTTGCAGTCCAATGTTATTTTTGGAATTCAAACAGTCTGGTCCAAATTAATTGACGGGATTGAATGTTGAACTTTTTTTATATATATATATTTTATTGATTCTTTACAGAGAGGAAGGGAGAGGGATAGAGAGTCAGAAACATCGATGAGAGAGGAACATCGATCAGCTGCCTCCTGCACACCCCCCACTGGGGATGTGCCTGCAACCAAGGTACATGCCCTTGATCGGATTCGAACCTGGGACCCTTGAGTTCGCAGGCCGATGCCCTATCCACTGATCCAAACCAGTCAGGGCTGAATATTGAACTTTTTAATGTTCTTATTGCTCGACGTTGGACCTGCTCCTAGTGCCTGGTCTGTCGAGTCAGCCTCGAGGTTGGACCGAAAAGGGTTAAAACTGACCTTCTCCCAGTTTCTACAGTCAGTGAGATGGTATTCTTGTGTGCAAACTTAATTGCTCTCTTTTGATTCATCTTGCTGAATACTCTTCAGTTTTGCCAGAATGATGCTGTGACAGTTGTCTTGGCTTGGCTTTCTTCTCTCGGAACTTTCCTTTGTATAGTAGCTGAGAATATAAGTTGATATAATTTTTGAAGGTCAGTTTGGCATTAAATACCTAAAACTATAAAAGTGGGTATCTTTGGGTTCTTCCGTTCCTTGTTCTAAATGAGTGTTGGAGAGATGACTTAGAAAATTTAAGTTTTAGTCCTAGGATGATAAGCCCTAAAAGACCTCAGATCATGTTTCTAGCCTTTGCTCTATTGATGAACCACCTGAAGCCCAGAGATGGGTGAGTTGTCAGAGGACATGCACTAGTGCAGGGGTGGGCAAACTTTTTGACTCGAGGGCCACAATGGGTTCTTAAACTGGACCGGAGGGCCGGAACAAAAGCATGGATGGAGTGTTTGTGTGAACTAATATAAATTCAAAGTAAACATCATTACATAAAAGGGTACGGTCTCTTTTTTTTTAGTTTTATTCATTTCAAACGGGCCGGATCCGGCCCGCGGGCCGTAGTTTGCCCACGGCTGCACTAGTGGGTAGCAGCGACAGGGACTAGAGCCAAGGCAGGTCTGTCTGCTAGCCTTTTCTATATTTTGTTCATACTAATAGTTATCAAAAGCTACTTACTTAAAAGATACCCGTTTTTAAAAAATGTTTAATCTTTCTTTTGAGGATAATAGTAAGGTTTTACATGAAGTCTATTGATATTCAGATTTATTGATATTAGCTGAGAAGGTTTTGGAATTTTCAGAATGTGCTGCTGCTACTTTTCAGGCTTTTCTTGATCTTCACTAATATTGTTTATCTGATAAATTGCATTGTTTTCTGGGATTTTTGTGTTTTTAAAAAACGTTTTTATTGATTTTAGGGAAAGATGAAGGGAGAGGGAGAGAGAGAGAAACATCAATGAGAGAAAAACATCAATCAGCTGCCTCCTGCATGGCTCCCACTGGGGAATCAAGCCCGCAACCCAGGCATGTGCTGTGATGGAATCCAATGGACAACCTCTTGGTACATGGGTCGGCGCTCAGACACTGAGTCACGCCGGCAGAGCTAAATTACATTATTTTTATCTGATGGTAGAATTTAGATAACTAGCTTGATTACAATGTTTTTCACTACTAGGAAATATCATAAAAAAACAACTTCCTTAACAAAGACTTCAGTTAAGATACAGGAGTTGAAGGCCCGGACTGAGATAGCTGGGCAGGGCCCTTTTGTCAGAGGAGCTTCAAAAATGCTGTATTTTGGAAGGAAAAAAAAATGGAATTTGGCTTTTCATTTAATTCCTATATTTTAAAACAATTAAAATGTCACTTTATTGGCTTTTCCCTATCATTTTCTTGATATCCAGCCTCTTTTATTGGCTTTCAGATCACAGAACTGGGACTTGAAAGTAAGTGACCACTTTGTTGTGGAGGTGGCAGTCTTGTGGGTGGGCCATCAGGAGGACAGAATCATTGCCTTTTTCTTAACACTATCATCTAAGTGGCACAGTGGCTTATGAAAGGCTCAGGATTCCGTCTGTATGAGTTACCTTGGTCTAGTGGCACATGCTGACTGGGTTTGAGTCTCTTGCTATGTGATCCCATTTCCACAGCACCTCCTGCGACCTATTTTCTGGGTTCAGTGAAACAATATAATGCATGTAGGGTCCCCAACACAATGAGCACTCAATATTAGCCACCTTCCACACTACCAGCACCATGGGGATATATGTTTTGTTCCCTTAACATTTTTTTTTTGGTAATTTTTTGTATAAACCATGCATTCTAGTTCAGTCCATTTTAGTCTGAACGTCATTTCTGCTTCCAACATAATTTAGTGTTCCCACATTGGATTCCAGAGAATCCTAGTGTCCTTTGACATGTTAATGGGTACTAAGCAAAAAAGAAAAAAAATGAGAAGGTTCCAGGGTCAACTAAATTTGGCAGTAATACATCCTGGTTTTTTGTTTTGAAGATTGAGTATAGAAAATAACAAATACTGAAAAATCCTTTGTTAAAGGAACTATTTAATTTAATCCAATGATTTTTCAAATATAATTTTAAAAATATATTTTTATTGATTTCAGAGAGTATGGGAGAGGGAGAGACATCAATGATGAGTATCATTGATCAGCTGCCTCCTGCACACCCGACACGGGATTGAGCCCACAACCTGAGCATGTGCCCTAACTGGGAATTGAACTGGGACCTTCTGGTTCATAGGTTGATGCTCAACCACTGAGCCACACCAGTTGGGCCAAATATCACTTTCAAATAGAATGAAAGCATCTTCTGGCTTACCAGTTTTAGAAGTTGTACTACACACTTTGGGAAATGCAGTCCCACTCTCCTGGTCTCAGTAGGTGTTTCAAACCGTCTCCATTTCATTAGTTTCTGCACATACACTGTCTACTCAGCAGCCTCACCTGTCACTTAGAAGCAGAAATCATTCTACTTCATTCCCACCTATTCCCTGGCAGTACCTTACCTCCTGGGATTCTAGCCCTCATGTCTCCACTTAAGAGTTTAAATCTTTGCCTTTCTCCCACCCGAATTTTTGAACATTTTAGCCTACAGATGTTTCTCATCTAAAAAAGTTTTCCCCTTTCCTCAGTTCTACTTCTCTTCCAGATACCACCTTCTTCCTCTCTTCCCCTCAGTCTCAAAGCACTTGACTGATGGAAACAGGGTTTGGTACTACTTCCTTACTTACAAAACCCAATGAACTCTAGTTTCTGGCCTCACCGGTAATGTTGATGATATAGTGCTTGGAGTTCATTGTAGCACTCGACAGGTCCCACTTTGCTCATCTTGGGAGACTATTTGCCTGGCCATCTTTTTCAGTCTCCTTTGGGTGCCTCTTCCTCTGTCATCCCTTCGGTCTTGCTTTCCTCATCACTGTGTTGCCAACATTCTCTCCCAGCGTTTTTATATTCAATCCCATAGCTTATTCACCACTGAACTTAACTGACCCTTGACACTCTCCACTTTATTTTTTATTTTTATTTTTAAAATATATTTTATTGATTTTTCACAGAGGAAGGGAGAGGGATAGAGAGTCAGAAACATCGATGAGAGAGAAACATCGGCCAGCTGCCTCCTGCACACCTCCCACTGGGGATGTGCCCACAACCAAGGTACATGCCCTTGACCGGAATCGAACCTGGGACCCTTCAGTCCGCAGGCCGATGCTCTACCCACTGAGCCAAACCGGCCAGGGCGACACTCTCCACTTTAAATCCTGTTGTCATCCATAAACCCCTTCTCCATTGCTTCCCCTACTTTTTTAATCACATTGGTATTATTTATCCACAGAACTGTCACAGACACTTGGGTGCCATGCCTGAGGACACAGTGGAGAATAGGGCGCAGGGTCTCTTCTGAGGAAGCATAGTCAGACTATACTGTAAAGGTTACCAAGTTTCCTCACAAACAGATGCTGCCTTCGGGAAGAGAAGTCGCCGTAACACTGAGCTAACTAATGCCTGTGAATTAAGTTTAACAACAGCTGAAAGATTGAGTTAGGGTTTTGATTTTACACTTTTTCTTTTATCTCTAGTCCTAGTATAACTGAAACATATTCCTTCAAGCAGCTATTACTACATGTTTCATAAATCTACATCGTAATTTTTAGAATGGTTTTGTGCTTTTTTGAGTTGTTTTGACCTCCATTTCAGTGCTTACTTTCTCAGGTAGCAGTTTCAACCCTGGTTTTAAATTAATGTTACTTTGTTTCCAGGACCCCTATGGTGTAGCTGTGGGAGGGACAGTGGGACACTGCTTATGCACTGGATTGGCTGTAATTGGAGGAAGAATGATAGCACAAAAAATCTCTGTCAGAACTGGTACGTTTTGTTTTTCTTTTAATTACAAAGAAAATGCCATGTCTTAATTCTTGGAATCACTGAGAGAGCTCAGAAAAGAAAGGGGCAGATTATTTTAATTATTTAAATGTTTTTACTTCTGGAGTAGACTTGGTCTTTGTAATAAAAATCTCTCAAGAGGTCCATTGTGTTGCCCCTACTTTTGCAAACATGGACTGTTTTTCACATATGTAGATGTAAAATACAAATTCATCCATAAGCATTACTGGATTCATGGTAGCTTTTTGTTAAGATTAATTTGCAGTAAAACAGTCATGTGGAAATATGAGAACTTTTGGTCCTAAAAATATGTCTTACGAGATTGGGAACTATAGGTCAAGACTGTATTTACTGATTCTGTTGAAATTTTCATACGTACTTGGTAGGCCCGAAAGATGGCTCCTTGCTAGCCAGAAGTTGTTGGGTATGCTCTTTTATAACTGGGTTTTAAGATTAATTCTACTTTGCTTGTCAATACAATTCTATCATTTCTCAAAGCAGTGCTGTAGAAGACACTAATTCTTACTGTTCAAAGTCAGGCATGTTAAGTGTTTCTTTGCTGTGGAAATGGGGTCTAAGCCAGTGGTTCCCAATGTGGTGCACACAGCCCACAGGGGGGCAATTTGACTTTTAAGGGGGGCAATTCAAGAATGAGTTATTAACAGTGAATTTTTTGCGTTTCTTACGGTCCTAGGGGCCTCATGTACAGTATATACCAGGGGTGGGCAAACTTTTTGACTCGAGGGCCACAATGGGTTCTTAAACTGGACCGGAGGGCCGGAACAAAAGCATGGATGGAGTGTTTGTGTGAACTAATATAAATTCAAAGTAAACATCATTACATAAAAGGGTACGGTCTTTTTTTTTTTTTTAGTTTTATTCATTTCAAACGGGCCGAATCCGGCCCGCGGGCTGTAGTTTGCCCACGGCTGGTATATACATATATAGTGACATATTTATGCTTTTCAGTTCTCTATTATGTTTTGAAATTTTATTTGCTATTTTTTCATATCACTTCAATTTTTTTTTTAACAATTTCTTAGTGATTTCTTCCTCAGTACTTCAGATGTCCTTTCATTATTTTATTTTTCTCTTTCATGGATGCCATATTCTTTGGAAGCTTGTTTAGACTAAGTTAATGGCCTTTTAGGCTTCCTCCATGTGAATAGGAGTTCACTTTTTGAATAATAAGAATTATATGTCACAGGGGGCATCAGGATTTTAGAGATGCTTAGGTGGGGTATGGCCAAAAAAAGGTTGGGAACCACTGGTCTAAGCTTTCTAATTTGTTTTTAAGGTTAATATACTTGACTGGAAAAATAATGGGCACCATTTTGGCTTCCTCAGGAATTTTGCATTATTTAACTTTTTTCTCTTCTCTTGCAGTGACAATCATAGGAGGCATCGTATTTTTGGCATTCGCATTTTCTGCACTATTTATAAGTCCTGATTCTGGTTTTTAACAAGCTCTTTATTCATGTAACTCTTGTGTTTATGTACATAGTGTACATTGAAACTAAAAGTGATGGAAAATACTGTATTTTGTAGCAATGAGTTATGATGTCCAAAAGAAATAATCATTGATTCTATTTGCAACATGAATTTTTAAAAGAAACCTGACGTCTAAGTGTGGATTTTTCTCTTCTCCAGGATAATCATGTTAATATGGTCTTTGTTTTAAGGACTTTTTTTGCTTTTGGTGGGGGGGCAGTATATACAGAACCATTGTGCAGTGGGGTCTACCATTTGAGTTTCTTTTTCAGCACTGACTAGTTTATAAGGAATATATACTTTTTTTTCCTGAATCACTGAGGTGCTTTAAGATGTTTATCTTGGAATTTTTCCTCCATGCCAGTAAGCAGCCATTTAATCCTAAGTCTTTCCAAAATTAGATTGTTTAAAGAAGAAATAAAAAAGAGCAAGAAAAGTGTACTAATTAGTCAGCTCTTCCACAAGTTCCATATCCAGTAATTCAACCAACCACTGATCAAAAATACTTGAAAAAATGTTACATTGTTGCTGATGTATATTCTGTTGTTAGGCCTACAATGAATGGTTGTGTCTGTACTGAATATGTACAGACTTTTCCTGTCATTATTCCCTAAATATAGTATATCATTTACATAGCCTTTATATTGTATGAGGTATTATAATCTAGAAATGATTATAAGTAAATATGAGTAGGTTACATGAAAATACTCCACCATTTTGTATAAAAGACTTGAGTGTCCTTGGGTTGAGGGGAGGGGTCCTGGGACCAACCCCCTCAGATACCAAAGGACAACTGTATTGTTATATCAATAATATGACAAGAATTGTTTGCCAGGCCATTCTTACTTTTTAAAAAATTGGGTGGGAAACCCAATATAAGAGAGTCAATATTTGACAATGTGGAATTACCAAATTAAAGGAGAATACAATGAGTGTATTCGTATTTTTTCTATATTGAATAAGCAGTGTAACAGATACAATGTAAATAAAAGTAGTATGACCAGTGCTTGTACTGTTTCCCTTTTGTTATACAAGTTTATAACTTTTTAGTTTATCAAAGTAGTATTAGGAATTATAGATTAGTTTCTAAAGTTGATATAAAATAACAGGCCATGCATGGTTCTAAAGCACTTACTTAGCCCTAACTGGTTTGGCTCAGTGGATAGAGCGTCGGCCTGCGGACTCAAGGGTCCCAGGTTCGATTCTTGTCAAGGGCATGTACCTTGGTTGCGGACACATCCCCAGTGGGGAGTGTGCAAGAGGCAGCTGATCGATGTTTCTCTCTCATCGATGTTTCTAATTCTCTATCCCTCTCCCTTTCTCTCTGTAAAAAATCAATAAAATATATTTTTTAAAAAAATAAAGCACTTACTTAACCCTCACATAGTTCTATGAGATGGTAGGTACTAATTTAAGGTTAAAAAAAGGAGTTCACCCAAGGTTACATAATAGACTAGAAAGTCAAATCAGTTTAACTCTAGAGCCCTTAATCATGGCTCCCTCACTGTCATGTAAGTATTTTTTAACTTGACTACTAACTCTATTCCATCCAAGCAGCATAACTGCTTTCTCCCAGCCTGGTGCACAAAATTCATGCACTGGGGTGGGGGTTGGGGGTCCCCTCAGCCCGGCCTGCACCCTCTCCAATCTGGGACACCTCAGGGAATGTATTTTAGGCCCAATCCTGGGATGGACATCCCTCTCACAATTGGGGACTTCTGGCTCCTAACTGCTTGCCTGCCTGCTGGCCTGATTGCCCCTAACTGCCTCTGCCTCGGCCACCAGCCTAAGCCACAGTCTGTTCTCCTTTTGCAGGCGACCTGGCCGATCAGGGGAAGGCGCCGCCCCCATCACCCACTGCTACTGCTACTGCCATTGGCGGCCACCATGGCTGCCTGAGCCTCGGGTCTTGCAGCCACACACGCGGCTGCCTGAGCCTCAGGCCAGCCCTGGGCAGTGGCAGCCGCCATCCACGGGTTGCCTGAGTCTCAGGCAGCCGCTGTAGCTTTGTCCGGATGGTGGTCCGAAGACATCCGTCCTAATTAGCATATTGCCCTTTTATTAGTATAGATATGCAGTAACATTGCCATTAATCGCCTCTTTAAACCCAAAGGACAGTTCTAGAGAAACTCCCACATGTTCCTTGTGTGACTGAGCTACTACAAAAGTCCACAGTAGATAGTACATTTGTAACTTGAAGAGATTTAGAAAGAACCTAATCTTGCATATAATGTAATCACCCAGCAGTCGCAGTGTCAATGCAGCCACCATTCTGCACTAGTAACTTTGTGGGAAAGACAGCTAACCCCTACTGGTAAGAGAGCTAAAAGTAGCTGTCAGCCAAAAAGTAGCAGTAGCACACACTGACAAAAAAGTCACGTTTTGAAACTTTATGGTACCTCTTTACAAAGGTAGAAAATAATGTCCGCTAATTAGACTAAAGTACTATAAAGGAATTTCAGGTTAAGTCCCCAGACTGCACCATCATTCTCTGCAGTAGATACAAACAGAACAAGTGAGGAATTATGATCTTTTCCGAGAACAGAAAGATAATCCCTTGTTAGAAAGCAGCTTTTACCATCATGGCCCAAACTTGGCAATGCAGGCAGCCTAGTTTTAGGATTAGCTTAACGTGTGAATAACAGCATGGCTTTCTGAGGCACCACAATCTTGCAACAGGACATTACTGAATTTGGTAGCTCAGATCTAAGCTGCAAGGTAGAAATCATTAATGTAGGTAGACTCCATTGCTGAATAAAAGAAAAATTTCATTGATAGTGATTTTAAAATATTTAATACTCTTCTCTTTAAAATCCAAAATAATGTAATTTTTACAAGTTAAGTGCCACATAAAGCAGGTGTTATTTTTTGAAAAATGCAGGTGATACTGAAAACAGTACTGAGGTATTTTTTTATTTTTAAGATTGAATACGGAAACAAAGTCTGGACCTATTTTTTTTTACATTAAAAAAAAAACCAACAACAATGCTACTGCTTGGCTCTTTTGCTGTAATTTTAGGTTCTGAATACATTACAAGAGTATGAGAAAGAGCATTATAATAGTACATGTAGTTTTAAAAAACTGCACATCATAACCTGGAAAAATGATCATATAGCGAGAGGCCTGAGTGAAGGTAGACTAGTAACACATTTTTACCTCTGAAAGGATAGCTTTGAAAAACAAGTGTAAACAATTGTAACACCAAATTAAAATGGCAATGTTAAATGGGTGACAGAATGATCCACATTTTATACAATATTGTATTTCCACAGATAGCCCATGAAAATCAGCAGAGAACTAAGAGCACCGTTGAAACCATTCGTTGTCCCTTCCTGCTTCTGTGCAATTTAGGATTTGAGCTAAAGACAATACTTGGAAAATGTCAGTCTTGTTTTTATAAATCAATTTGGATTTCAGTTCAATGTTTGCTTTAGGAAAAAGAGGTATTGTATGTCAATTATCAGTTAGCCATTTATAGCTCCACCATTTCAGAAGTAAGAATGTTAGGCTACATCTAAATTGTATTTAAAACCAAGAACCAAGCAGTAAGGACAGCAATGTAGCACACAGAACATTAGAAATAATTCGGTGTATGTTTTTACAGCTACCAACTGGTGTTAACAATTAAAAATTTACAAAGATAAAACTTTTTCTTTTTTGCACTAACTGGTTTCAATACAGCACTGAATTTAACTCATCTTTGGGCTTCAATCTTTATACAGAGTAAATATGCAAGTGCCATACAGAGATCCTTCCCCAACTTACGCCACAGTAAGATAGTTTTCAAAATTATTCTAGAACGGTCTAAGTTGCAGCTGTTCATAGCTATTGAGAAAGTAAAAGGACATTTCATGGCCAATTTCTTTTTTTGCTTAATGATGATTGTCTAGCTATATAATACATCAACTTGAAGATAATACAGCTTTTCCTACATTTTAACACCAGTTCTGGCACAACCATTGCCAGCAGTGAATTTGTACCAGTACAGGCCAACTCAAAAACATATATTATGAAACATTTGAATGTTGTTCTTAAAGCGATGTCACAGTTTGTTTCCTCAGAAATTTAAAAGCATACATTTGAAAACATCACATATTCAATTCAACTCTCAGAGTTAAGGAACATATTTTACATCTTTAAATCCAACTTGCTTTAATGACCATTCTCTAAGGGATCCCAAAAGCTAGACAGCGTCCCCTGTACCTGACCTGTGGGAACCTAGAGAATTCTGTTCCAATGCATTCCAGCCAGAAGTATCCTCAAATGTCTAGGCCTCAAATGTTCAAACACTGCTTTACTGAGCAGTGCTGTGCATGGAGGTTTTGTTACTGTTTTTAAAGAACCAAGCAACATTACACTATACTAGTAGACAGCAAACATTTTTTTGTAGAAGAGTTTGCAGTGTGGATACATTTTCCCATCTATATTGAAGACTTTAAATGGATTTTCATATAGATATGATAGTAGGGGCCATTTGAAGATGCTGACCGTTTTACTAACATTTCCCAAGTGGGCAAAACAGGCAATGTGTGCCATTGGTTCTGTCATACTGGCCTTTGGCTGTAATCATATAAAAAGTGTCCCCCAAATGGAAAAGGCAGGACGTAAAACTAGAAAAAGGTTGGAGCTATATGAAGCAAATTTGAAAGGAGTTACCTTTACTTTTCTCTTAAATAAGCTGAGCACAGGAGGGCAGTGCAGAGGCACCTGGATGTGGGCCCTCCCACTGCTGTCCTGCAGTAGAACAGATATGGATGCCCATGTAGAGTCCTCTGAGGGCTAGAGACTGTGCCCACATTAGAAGAGCCAGTTCTCTAGTAAAAGAGTACAAGGCAAAACAAAACAAACCACAAATTAAATACATGACACTGAAATCACTGATAGAAAACAGAACACAAAGATATTTAAAAATATAAATAAATACATTTAGCCATTTTTATTCAAGAAACCCAGAGAACTGCTTACAAAGCAATTTCTTCTTTAAAACCACTTTCTAAATTCTTCCGTAAATACTCACTATTTTGATTGTCACTTAACACAGCACCTCAGTGTTTGCTGGTGGTGGTGATGGAATTTCACTTAATCTCTTCATAAACTATATTCTATTTCTTAAAGGTCGTTTCCTTAGGAAAACCCAGGCAGCTTACAAAATATGTTAAATACTCAAAACAACCTGCAAAGTATTTTATTTAAGAAAAACAAGGAATGTAGTGTTAAATTATGACATGTGGGGGAAATATGCAAAACAGTCACATGGGAAGAAAGTGTTTTAATGTTTAAATATCCACTTTTGTTTAATTTCTTGTGAGCTGTTCAATACTGTTAAATACCCTGAATTATAACTAAACCAACAAAATTCATCCCCAGTGTTTCCACAGAAGTCATTAAAATAAGACCAAATTACACATTTTTCTTTTCTTCAACCAAAGTAATCCTTTTCTCAGTCCTTTTTGTGCAAAAATATTACAAGAGCAATTCAAATGGGAACGCTGAAATGACATGCCAACATTTCAGAGCACATTGAAAACACCCAGAATAATTCTTGAAATGACTGTATTCTAAAATATTACTAATAATCACTTTTAGGTTAGTTCTATACATTTATTCACACTGATGCAATTTTCCTAGACTTCTGAAAATAAACAGGCTCTTTTGGTGTCCACACAATAGGCAAGATAGGTTTACAATAGTGTCTAAATGGAACTAGCATCAACAATCTCAACTCCACCACATTCAAAACAAAAGTCAAGTTCATTTGGCTACCTTGAAATCACTCCCATAAACCTACTACGGTTCACTGGATCTAAACATTTCTCAGAAATGGGTCATTTTAAAATTTCACCTAAGTGATGATTTGGGGATCCTTTAGAAATGGTAATGCCTAAGATAAACTTTATCAAAATGAATAATTGCAATAAAGTGCTTGTTATATTTAAAAATGATGCTTTTAGACTGTGGTATGTTGTTTTAAGTGTGTGCTATTCCTACATAAAGGATCCCCAGGCATGAGAGTTGGGTCTTCTCACCTGTCTCAGAAAGCAGCAGCACTATCTTTTGGTAGGCTGACAATAGGCACATTACCCATGCGGACGAGGCTATACTAGTGCTATGGCAAAGGGGGAGGAAATTAGAAAAGGTGGGAGGCATGTGGAGGGTGGTTCCTACTATATTCATAGTTATATACAAATATATTAAATATGCTATAAAAATAGTCGACTCTTTTCCTTTGCAATTACTTCAGAAGCTCCTTTCAGAAGAATGCTCACCCAACCCAAACAAACTGAACAGGTTCTCTTTGTCGAATCACTACTACAATGGCAAGAGCCGTTGTGCTGTTTCTTTTCCAATTGGTTTACTCCTGGCTAGACTCACTCAGCAATAGTAATATCCAGTGTTTACACCTTCCAACATTGACTCCCAAGGGGCTATGAACAGGGACACAGATATTGGAAAGGTTTGAGATTTGAATGAGTTTAACACAAATGTTCATCAACAAACTTTCAGTCATCAAAGAAACATAGAAAAAGAAAAAATGAATACTACCAGAGTAAAATGCTACTTGCATTCCACTTTTTAAAAAGTTTGCCGCAATGTAGTGGGAACATTTTAAAATACGTTGAGTAATATCCAGTTAAAAAGTACTTTCACCTATCTGTAGGACCCCTATCTAAGGCTTCTTGAACAAGGATTCATCTCTTCTTTACAGAGCTGCACTGCTTCAGTGTGCTTAACTAATGGCAAGCAGACTGCTGTAAGGCAATGACCAGCAGCTACAGCACTTCTGAAGAAACCAAATTACCATTTCACTATTCCACACAGTATTCTATAACCATTCAAAGACACTGGCACTCTCCTATTACTAGTACATTCCTAAGCCAGATTTAAGTGACAAAGCAGAGCACAGGACTCAAATTACCCCCTAAGTTGAAGTTTGGAGACTGAACTGTAGGACTTACTTACCCCCATCTGCTATATCTGCTTTTCTGCACATATTTTCCACTAAAAAAATAGGGTACTTTTGAGTGTATACACGCAGGGTTGCTATACACCAGCAGCAATTCTATTAGTCCTTGTAGTCTTCACTTGTAGTTGCTAAAACTATACTGACTTACGCAGTGCCACAGCAAGCCAAAGCAAGATAACAACTGCAGAACAGCTAACAGTTTGCCTGATCTTTAATAGTTTCTTATCTAAAAAGTGCCACCCAGAATAAAATGTGTTTTTTAAAAGAAAAAATGACAGAGTAAAGCAGAGGAAAGATGATTTTTAAGTGGTTAGAAGGTGTTCCTATTTTCAGTTTTTTCATGACTTAGATTTAGTATTTTAATTAACAACTTTGGTTACAGAAATGAAGGAAGAACAGGCAACTGCTGAATCTTCATCAGAATGCTCAAGTCTCCATTCATGGGGGAGGGGGAGGGACAGCTTTGCAATCCAAGTTCAAGAGAAGCAGGAGGAACAGTTAAAGGAGCTAAGAGGCAGCTGGTGCTTACTAGCTCTTCCAACACAACAAAGCCTACTGGCAGCAGAGGAAAAGCAGCTAGCTGCTTCTTTAAACTTAGTAATCAATTCTAAGCAGAAAAAACTGAGCTGTCAGAAACAAAAGTAATTATAAATGCAAAATTGTGCCTAGGTTTTGCTTTTGTTCATCTAAGTACACAGTACTCATGGTCCACCATCTTTCTTTTAAGTGTGATATTTGGAGGATAAACCTTAATAGTTTTTCATATATTTTATTAGCTAAATCCATATCACTAGATATCACCAATGAATGAAAGAGGCACAACTCACTATGGAATGGCATGATAAGGTTAACATAGGCAATTTGAAAGGGGAGATAATTAATACTGTTGCCATATTTACAACATCAATTTTGGTGTTGTATATATGCTCAAGTACACACATATTCTGACAACTATCCTTGACATTCATGAGTCAGAAATCTCTTCTGGATGATCATCTAGCTAGGAGAGGAGCTCCTTGATATGTTAATTATTGATTGGTATCTAATGACACTTCTTTTATAGAAGGGTAGGTACCAACTTTCTTTGGTTGTTTTCATTTTCAACATTTTCTAATTTAAGTGTGGCCATGTATAGTTTTCTACAGAAAAACAATATATCCCTAAGGATAATAGCAAAGCCGAGGACAGAAAAGTCTGAAGAACTGACTTGGAGTTCCTCAACTCCTTTATCTAGCAATTCTGTATTAGGTTATTTTCATTGCTCAAAACCTTTTCTGTTGAACAACTTCAGTTGTGTTATACATTTTCTTTTCAGGTCAATTTTGATTTATTAGAGCTTGCTGTCTTCCCTTTCCAAAGTAATAATTTTTGATATTCTAATAAAATATTTTCCTTTGCTCTACAGTTGTAAATTTAATTATCAGTACCATAGAATATATAAAATGTTTTTATGAATATAATTTTTGTTGGAATTTATTACCTTTGGAATATGATATTGCCAAATGAAATCTTAGTTCATATTTAGAAAGCATGTGAGTTCCAATATTCTAGTGTTGTAGTGAAGGCAAAGCAAATTCCTACACCTCTTTCTTTGTAAGAATCATATTGAGCAAATATTTATTGGTAATTCTTCAATGACTACTTATTTCAGCTTTGAAGATGCTGATTTAGTAAAAACAATTTGCAATCACACTGATGACTCTGATAGTGTTAGTATGTCATCTTTTATTTCTAAATTATTTGTATCTCCAGCCAAGAGATTCAAAGCACTCTTCATAGGAACTTAGGAGAATAATGGCACGGACACTCACATGCTATTAAAAATGTACTAAGGTTTCAAAACTGCTACTGAAACCAGACAATGAGTTCAAGATGGTGAGTTATCACCTGAATCAAAATCAAGGCACTATGGGTTTTTTCCCCCTCAAATAACCCTGAATCATTTCTGACTAAAAGAAACATTGAAATTGTGAAGGATAATAAAAAGATTCCAACAAATCCTAAAAGTTAAAATTCCCACCAGTGAGAATGTTAAAAAGTGCCTAAAATGTTTTGTGTGCAAATTTTACTCCTGTAACTGAAACATTCATGAAATTTCTTTCAGGCTTGTTACAAACCATTTACTCAACTATTTCCAACTATGAACTATATCAAAATATATGATCAAAACTCCCAACCTTCTAAAATAAAGCAGTGCAAATCCTATTTTCAAACATTATTGAAAATAATGAAATGAAGGATACTTCTGAGTAACTTGAAAATCCTGTTATTTCAATCATTTAACCTGAAAAAAATCCATTCCCAGCAGCACATCATACCTCACTGAACAAACTGTGACATCACAGCCAAGTATGAACAAAAGACTTGTGCCCCGGAAAAGTGAATAGAACACTATCGTGTTGTAAACAAAAGGGAAAACAAAGGATGTATTAGTTTGCACATGGCATCAGAATCTAAGGAAATGTATTCATACCTTTAAGGAGGAGATAATGCTTTCATGCAGCATACAAAATGTTTTGCTTTCTTTCCTTTTATCCAGACATATACATAATATTTTTACAGCATCTGTACATAGAGAATTTGAACCCACACAACATTCTGAAATTGCGATTCCATCATTATCTGAGAAGGGAGAGGGACTTGGAAAGAGGGCCTACTGGGTCGACTGCACTGTCTTCATGGCATCATTGTAAGCAAACCCCTGATGTGGCAGTGGTGTGTCCTCTGTAACACTTGAAAACAGGCACTGAACCACTAAAAGTTACTAACATTGTTAGTGCCTTTCTGATTCACTGGAGGTCATATTACTTTAGCTGAGCTTCTACATTTGGCAATATACTCTTTTTCCATCAAAAAATATCTGAGCAATTAAAACACTGTCAGAATTGGCTATGGCCCTATGGTCATTTCCTGCTGGCGGGTATTTAATGTACATCTGCAGCACTAGGCAGCATTTTCCCTGCTAACTAATTCGAGGAATTAGAATACTCAATACTGCATCTCATGAATCTACTAGAACTTTTCCTCCTAATCCTCAGATCATCTGAGCAACTCTTTATGGGCCAACCCTTCCTCCCTTGAGGTCAGAGAGGAGACGTGTGCTACTGCGGTTGAACCTTGGAAGGATCCGTCAAAGTGTCAGTCCTGTGCCGACTCAGTTGCTGTTGCTGCTGAGACTGGTGTTGCTGGTGATGTGATTGAGGGAAAGTGCTCTGTTGTAGTGGAAACGCAGCAGAGAGGATAAGCTGAGTTGAAGGGTTCCCATGAAGCAACCTAGAAGTCTAAAAACAAATGGATTATGCAGCATTGCTTTACCCCCACTATTCTGTGTACATTAAGATTTACTTAAGTTTTCCACTTTTCATTGGGACCATGAAAAGGCAGTCACCACTACAAATGAAGGACACTTGCAAGCACACGGATAGATCCTGAACCTTAAGAACCATTAAGCTTTGCCAAGGATCTGGACAATTTGCTTTCTGTCTTTGTCATTAAGAAAAACTTTTTTTTTTAAAGAGAGAAAAGAATATCAACTGTTTTACTTATTTATGCATTCATTGGTTGATTCTTATATGTGCTCTGACTGGGAATTGAACCCACAACCTTGGCGTATTGGGACGATGCTCTAACCAACTGAGCTACCTGGCCAGGGCACATTAGCAAAAGCTTTTGTAAGATAAAGAACCCAGGACATGCATGAGCCCTACAGGATTACAACAAAGGTACATTTTAGAACTAGGTATTAGACAAATTGTATAGTCCTTACTATCTACATATGAGTGTATCTCTGAAGAGTATTGCTGATCTTACTTTTTTAGGTATCCCATGTCTTTGGAATGCTTTTTCCAGAAGTGGGGGGTAAGGGAATGTTCATTCTTTTAAGGGCCCTTATTCTGATAGACTAAGAAGACTGAGGTCTTAAGACAAGTCCTCTCCTTTTTTAAGCTTTTACTTAATTCTCATTGGTTATCTATCCCCATAATAATACTTTATAACTTGCTATAAATTCTGATTAATGATTCATTTACAACAGTAAGTGAGGCAATCATTAATAGCTGCAGTATAGGTATATGACTTGTGAGAGACTTAGGTAACTATCTGTTTAGTTTTCCACATTACAAGGTTAGGAATTATAATCGAACTCCTAGGGTGATAAATTAACACTGTATTTATGCCTGAGTATACAATATAATATTAAATCTTCTAATTATACCATATGTTGTATAACTCTAAAATTGATTTGTGCCTGGCCTACATGGATTGGTCTCTAGCACAATCCTAGACTACCCTATATTCAAAATGGCTCCCCCTCAGCCAGAAGAGAAAAGGCTGGACTTCCCTGCTGTGCACCCCCAGTGAGAGTGCTAGAAACTTTTCCTGATTTCCTTGCTGAGGATACTGTATCCTTTAGAGAAGGAGATCCTGTCTAATACACCCTATGAGATGTGGGTCTGCATTCTGGTCAGTGTGTTTATCAATGGTGGTCATATACAACAGCTAATATGCCTTATGCTATGTTCAGTGATTTACATGCATCATCCATAGCACCTCCATATTACAGATGAGGAAACTGAAGTTTAGCAAGTTAAGTAACCTGCCAAAGGTCACACAGTACGTGGTGCAGAAGTGACTGAATTCCAAGGCAGCAGGACTTAAGAGCCCAAGTTCTTTTTTTTTTTTTTTTAAATATATTTTATTGATTTTTTACAGAGAGGAAGGGAGAGGGATAGAGAGTTAGAAACATCGATGAGAGAGAAACATCGATCAGCTGCCTCCTGCACATCCCCCACCGGGGATGTGCCCGCAACCCAGGTACATGCCCTTGACCGGAATCGAACCCGGGACCTTTCAGTCCGCAGGCCGACGCTCTATCCACTGAGCCAAACCGGTTTCGGCAAGAGCCCAAGTTCTTAACTATGACATATACTGTTTCCACAATATTTCTAATACTAACGTATAACAAAAAAAAATCATTATAAAACTTAATCTTAAAAAATAATTTAAGATAATGCCTAATTTTTTAAAAATCTGACTTGATACCCCTGCCCAGTAGAGAGTAGTTTGATGGGCTGCTAAAGATAAGAAATGAAAGAAAGGTGCCTTCCCTTGAATTCCAGAAACTCTAGCCTGAGAGGGCTCTATATAAAGTGTCTTGATATGGGCAGGTAGTAGCCCCTTATTCTATCCAGCAGTTTAAATAATTAGGTATGTCCATGGCAGGGCTAAGTCTTTGAAGGACTGAACAGGGAAATACATATAGCCAACCAGACAAACTTTGTCTTACAGAAATTTAACTTGTACAATTAGCTTCTATGCATTTTTCAGATCACTTACAAAAGTGTTCACTTAATGCCTAATTTCATTATATAAAAGTAAATAGGTCTGGGAGAATTACCTGTAAAAATTGCTGTGGTGGTTGGTTCAGCTGAGCCTGAGATGGTTGCTGAACTGATGTGAGCTGCTGCTCCTGGGAACTCTGCTGCTGCTGCTGCTGCTGCTGTGTGACTGACAACGTCTGTGACTGCTGCTGTTGTGCAGCAAAAGTAGGGTAGGCAGTCACCACCTGACCCATAAGCATAGTGCTAGGTACCATGACCGCCCCACAAGCTACAGGAGCAGTTACTAATTTGGTCACAAGTTGCTGACCTTGAGAAAATCTGTAAGAGAAAGAAAAGGGGAATCAGAAATGCAAAAAAAAATATGCATTACAAAAGGCAGTGGCTGAATACTTCTCTAAGATAATACCCAATGATACTGCCAATTTAGTTTTTCAAAGCTGTATGTTTCAATTTTGTTTCGTGTTTTTAAAGATCCATTTTGAGATACCAGTAAAACAAAATGTGTATACAGCCTGGCAAGTGTGCTTAGTGGCTGAGTTTTGACCTATGAACCAGGAGGTCACAGTCGATTCCCTGGCAGGGCACATGTCAGGGTTTCAGGCTTGACCCCCATTGGGGGCATTCAGGTGACAGCCGATCAATGATTCTCTCTCATCATTGATGTTTCTATCTCTCCCTCACCCTTGCTCTCTCTGAAATCAATAAAAACATCTTTAAAAAAAAGTTTTAAGACTACATAGATTCTAAAATTAAAAGCTTCCAAATATAAGACAATGGCATTTCTTCAAAAACTTTGTTTCTAAGTCAGCTATTCCCACTAAAAGATATCATAGATTACTTTCTTGAATTGCCCATAAATGTTTTGTATAGAATATGTTTAAGCACTTGAGGTTTGAAATCAAACATTGAGGCTTGAATTCAGAAAGCCTTCTTCACCCCCTTAACTAGCTACAGGCTCTTGACCAAAGTATTATAAACTCACTTTTTTCTTACCTACAAATTAAAAGACCCTAACACATTTTTAAAAAAATAAGAATTAAATGAAATAATGTTTTGAGCGCTTAGTATAGTACTAAACAAACTCAAGAAAGGCAAGCTACTTTTATTTCAAAACAAACTATGGTAGTGTACACCGTAACCATTGTTACTAGATGAAAACTCACCAGTATCTGTATTAAAATAATAAAAATTTCAGTGACACAAAGCCTGTAATAAAAGTCATATAAAAGTGTGCTGCAGAATTTGGCTTCTACAATATTTGGTAGCACATTTCTGGACGGGAAACAAAATCTGTTGCTACCTTTTTATTACAAAGTCCTTAAACAATGAATACTTTATGCATTTTTATTTCAAATTCAAGAATATGGGCTAGCCCTGGCCAGTGTGGCTTGTTTGATTGGAGCGCCATCCTGTACACCAAAAGGTGTTGGGTTCAATTTCCAGTCAGGGAACATACTCATGTTGTGGTTCAATCCCCAGTGGGGGCATGTGAGGAAGGCAGCCAATCAATGTTCCTCTTTTTTTTCTTCTCTCTCCTCCTTCCCCCTTCCTCTCTCTGGAATCAACTTTTTTTTTTTTTTTTTTTTAAATATTTTTTTTATTGATTTTTTACAGAGAGGAAGGGAGAGGGATAGAGAGTTAGAAACATTGATGAGAGAGAAACATCAACCAGCTGCCTCTTGCACAGCCCCCACTGGGGATGTGCCCGCAACCAAGGTACATGCCCTTGACTGGAATCGAACCTGTGACCCTTCAGTCCGCAGGCCGACGCTCTATCCACTGAGCCAAACCGGTTAGGGCTGGAATCAACTTTTTTAAAATAAGAATACTATCTGGAGTAACAAACTAAAATCATGTTTTTAAAAATAAACTTACTTTTAATCAATTAAGTTACAACTTACAGATGACTAATGAACTCCGATAACTACCTTATCTGTCTGTCCTGAGTGAATGTAGTTACTGCAGCACTCTGGGTACTGTTTTGTGGCATACTAGACGGGATCTGGACCATGCTTCCGGATGCCGGCTGAGAAATCACCATAGTGTTATACAGGGGGGCTGTAAGAGTGCTCTGGGTCTGACTAGGAAGAGATGTTTGTTGGCTATGCCCGCTTAGGACATTTTGTTGACTCTGTTGGAGAAGAAGAGATTATAATGACAGATTAACTGAAAAAATTTACATCAGGAAGTATGCTTCTAGATCATCCTAGTAATGGTTGACATTATAGAAAAAAGTGGCAAGACATATTACTCTGAGAGAAATCTGACCACAAAGTAATGACTTAGAGTAACTGAGAACAGATTAGTCTTCAATATCTTGCTGGAAGGTAAGCTATGATCTTAGAAAAAGGAGCATGATCTTAACAGGGATAATATAAAGTAAACATAAAGACTTTCTATTAAATGCCCCAAATGAGTGATCAACATTAGACATTTTTCTATACTTTATTTGTAGCCCTGGGATTTACAGTCACAGATGTACATCAATTACCAAAATTTCCTGGAATACTGATTAAAGCATTACTGCCCCAACAATTTATTCTTCATGTATGGTAACGTGTTTCCTGGTCAGTCTCCTTTGCAAGTCAAACCTTTTAACCTACAAATTTTTAAATGTCAAAATAGTGTAAGTATTTACCAACCAACAGTTTCACAACTAACACTTTTGAACAAAATATTTTAATAATGACTTCTCAATATTATATTTTCTAATTAAATTTTAAATATAGTATTGTTCAAGATAGAGCTTTTTTTTAGTTGCAGCAATAATACACATTTTAATTGTTGAACACTCCATAGCCGTATTAGTAGATAACATTACCTGACTTGATGAACTTTGTAAAGTCTGCTGTTGTATCATGTGCTGAGTTGTGCCAACGTGTCCGGTATTCATTCCACTTTGAATTTGGTTAGTTTGAACAACCTGGCTTTGCATATTTACAGGTGCGAGTTGCTGGATGTTAGATGAATTTCCAGAAGAAAGTTGAACAGAACCAAAATTCAAACCAGGGGTTGACTGTTGTAAAAACATCTTTAAAAATAACAATTACGTTAAAATGAGCTTTGTAGATTAAAAACAAAGATGGATGAACACATTAAAAAAAAAAAAGGAAAAAACAAGCTATGAATTAAAGTTTCAAAAGCAAGTAACAAGACTAAGACATTCTGAATGAACAATTAGCAATACCAAATAAAACATACCTCAAAATCATTCCTCCAGTCATCCTAACCATATCATGTTTCCAATGGTTAGACTGCAGCTCTGTATCACTTATTTATAATTTATGGCATTAAATGAAAGTAAGTTTTTACTTAAAGTTTCCCTTTACTAAAGTCCTAGTCTCTGACAGAAATAACTTGAGAGTAGCTAAACAAATCAGACTATGAAATTATTCCTACTGGTATTTTATTAAAACAATGATTGATGATTATAAATTCTGTACCAACAAGTACCTAAAAGTCTGTAAAACAATTTTTATATTATAAATTAAAGCTTATTAAAAATTGAACTGCTAAAGAGGACTCCAATCTGGAGAAACAAGGATGCTGATGGAAATACTCTTAGGAATGAGTTTTTAATGACTATAAGTGCAATCACACTGAATAGGTAACCAGTGAGTATTTACTGAACCATACTGATGAAATGTATCTCTTGCATTGTCATTTTAAAAAGATAATTTTCAGTTACAGCTGTCATACAATATTATATTAGTTTCAGCTGTACAACATAGTGATTAGACATTTATATAACTTACAAAGTGATCACCCCAATAAATCTAGTTCCCATCTGACACCATGCATAGTTATCAAAATATTCTTATTTTTTTTAATCCTCACCCAGGGATATGCTTGTTTGTTTTAATGGATTGATTTGAGAGAGAGAGGAAGGGAGAGGGAGAGGAAGAGAGAGAAACATCAATGAGAGAGAGAAACATTGATCGGTTACCTTTTGTACTCACCCCAACCAGGTATCAAATCCGCCACCTGGGTATGTGTTCTGACCAGAAATCAAACCCGTGATCCTTTGGTACATAGGACAATGCTCCAACCAACCACACTGTCCTGGGCTACAACATTATTGACTAAATTCCCTATGCAAAACTTTACATCTCTATGACTACTCTATAACAACAAATCTGTACTTCTCAACTCCTCCACTTTTTTCACCCATACTCTCAAACTCCCTTCCATGTGGCAACCATCAAAATGTTCTCTATAAGTTTCTGTTTTGTGTATCTATTTAGGTTTATAGTTTCTACACATAAGTGAAATTATATTGATCTTTCTCTGTCTGGCTTATTTCACTGGGCAAAATACTCTCTAGGTCCATCCATGTTTTTTGCAGATTATAAGATTTCATTCTTTTCTTATGGCTGAGTCATGTTCCATTGTATATATGTCCCACTTCTTTATCTATTCACCTACGGATGGATACTTAGTTTGCATCCATATCTTAGCTATTTTAAACAATGCTGCAATGAACATATGGATGCAGATCTTTTCGATTTAGTGTTTTGGGTTTCCTCTGATAAATACCCAGAAGTGGAGCTGCTGGGTCCTTCTTTGTCCCTTGTTATAGTCTTTGTATCCAAGTCTGTTTTGTCTGGTATAAGTATTGCTACTCCAACTTTTTTTTTTCAATTTCCATTTTCATGAAATATCTTTTTCCATCCCTTTACTTTCAGTCTGTCTTTTGATCTGAAGTGAGTCTCTTGTAGACAGCATATGTAAGGGACTTGTTTTCTTATCCATCCAGCCACACTATGTCTTTTAATTGGAGCATTTAATCCATTTACAATTAAAGTAATTATCTGTATATATAAAACCCTAATATGCAAATAGACTTAATGGTGGAACCGAAAAACCAGTCACTATGACGTGCACTGACCACCAGTGGGCGCACGAGGAACATGGCAGGCATTGGCAGCAGAGCGTGGAACATGGTGGGCGTCGGCTGCGGTGGGGTGGTGGAGCAGGTGCACCAGACCAAGGCGGGCGCCGGTTGCTGTCATTGGGGCGAGCCTCTGTTGGTTACTGAAAATTCTTTGCTCCTGCGCACCACAATCCCACCCGGTACTCACACCTGCTGCTGGCACTGGCCCGATTGGTCAGCACCATCAGCTTCTCCACCTCCCCCTGCTCCTGGGGGGCGATTGGGGCAGCAGCACTGCTCACACCTGCTGATGGCACTGGCCCCACTCGCACCTGCTGCTGGCGCTGGCCCCAATTGCTCCATGCTATCAGTGGGTGCAAGTGGGGCAGTGCCATCAGCGCGTGGGAACGGCAGCAGCGAGAGCGGGGCTGCTGGCAGACAGGGGCCCAGGGGCTGCAGCGGGAGGGGCCAGGTGGGGGAACAGAGGATGGGCTGATACCCACCCCTGTGCCCACCACAGCCTCACGGCCCACAGTTCCTTTCAAAGTGCACGAAGTCATGCACTGGGCCACTAGTTGATAGATAAATGTAGTTATTGCCATTTTATTCTTCATACTTTTGATCTTTTTTCTTCTTTTTGAATAAGTCTCAAACATTTCTTATAATACTGTTTTGTTTTTTTAATTCTTTCTCATTGTAAGTATTACATATGTCACCTTTTCCCCCATTGTCCTCTCCCAGCCTGCCTGCCCCTGACCCCCAGCCCTGGCCTTCACCGCCCCCTTACTATTGTATCTATTGGCTATGCTTATATGCATACAAGTTCTTTGATTAATCTCTTATCCCCTCTCCACCCCTTCCCCCACCATCCCTCTGAGATTTGATGGTCTATTGGATGATTCTATTGGATGATGTGTCTCTGGATCTATTTATGTTGTTCATTATATTCCACCAATGAGTGAGAATATTTGATACTTATCTTTATCTGACTGGCTTATTTTGCTTAGCATAATGCTGTTGCAAATAGTAAGAGTTCTTTATTTTTTACCTCAGCGTAGTATTCCATTGTGTAGATGTACCACAGCTTTTTAATCCACTCATCTGCTGATGGGCACTTAGGCTGTTTCCAAATCTTAGCTACTGTAAATTGTGCTGCTATGAAGATAGGGGTACATATATCCTTTCTGATTGGTGTTTCTAGTTTCTTGGGATATATTCCTAGGAGTGGGATCACTGGGTCAAATGGGAGTTCCATTTTTAGTGTTTTGAGGAAACTCCATACTGTTCTCCACAGTGGCTGCACCAGTCTGCATTCCCACCAGCAGTGCACGAGGGTTTCTTTTACTCCGCATCCTCACCAGCACTTGTCGTTTGTTGATTTGTTGATGATAGCCATTCTGGCAGGTGTGAGATGGTATCTCATTGTCATTTTGATTTGCACCTCTCGGATGATTAGTGACTTTGAGCATGTTTTCGTATGTCTCTTGGCCTTCTGTATGTCCTCTTTCAAAAAGTATTTAGGTTGGTTGCCCATTTTTTGATTGGGTTATCTTCCTTTTGTTAAGTTGTATGAGTTTTCTGTAAATGTTGGAGAGTAAATCCTTATCATAGATAACATTGGCAAATATATTCTCCCATGCAGTGGGCTTTCATGTTTTGTTGATGGTTTCTTTTGCTGTGTACAAGCTTTTATTTTGATGTAGTCCCAGTTCTTTGTTTGCAAATAGACTTATTTGCAGAAAATTAATACAGAAAATGTTTATTTTCTCTTTAGTTTCCATTGCCCTAGGAGCTGTATCGTAAGATCTTAAGAGGAATCCACAAGCAGCAAAGTCTAATTTTAATTTTGTGATTATATTCTCTGTGCAATCCTATATAATAAAAGCCCAGTGACCAAATGGTGGAATGACCAGAACAACCAGTCGACCAGTCGCTATGAGCTGCCCCCTGGTGGTCAGTGCGCTCCCACAGTGGGAGCGCTGCTCTGCTGACCAGGATGAGCAGCACTCCCACAGCAGACTGATCCCCACAGGCCATGCCCCCCACCAGTGCACGAATCTGTGCACCTGGCCTTTAGTTTTTAATAAAATATGTGGTAATCATTAACTATTTACCTTGCTTCATGGGTATGAACAATTTCTTAAAATTAATAAAGTTAATTTTAAGCCCTAGCCTCTTTGGCTCAGTTGCCAGAGCATCTAACCTGTGGACCAAAGAGTCCTGGGTTTGATTCTAGTCAGGGGCATATACCTTAGTTGCAGGCTCCTCACCTGGCCTGGGCCCTGGTCAGGTCACTTACAGGAGGCAACCAATTGATGTGTTTCTCTCACATTGATGTTTCTCTCAGTTTTTCCCTCTCTCTTTCTCTCTCCCTAAAAAAATCAATGGAAAAATATCCTCGGGTGAGGCTTAACACCACCACCAAAAAAAGTTGTGTAATATCTACACTCATGTATCAATAATCTTAATGAAGATAAACTCTCTGTTCACTAATAAGCTAAACACAAAAGCTTTGTCTTCAAATTTTTCTTCACAATGGACAGATCTTTATTAATGTCAGGACAGTTATTATATACTTAGTATTAAAAAAAATCAAAGATTCCAGAGATTATAACATTATATACAACAGAAAACTTAATCATATATAAATTAGTTGTCTCATGATGATCCTCACAGCTTTTAGGATTACATTCCTGAAAAATGTTATATTTACTTACTTTTAATATGTCAAACATATTTTTTATTTTAGTGAGTATTTACAACTGTCAAGTAAATATGTATTCTAACATTAATATACTATAAATATGTGTGTGTATTGCAACCTGGGTCTAACTAACCTAGATGTGTTTCTCCTGGCTAGTCACTTTGATCAGATTACAGGTAGGCAGTCCAGATACCATTTTCTGCAGAATTTCAGATGTAGGTTATATCTGGGAATGTTAGAGCTGCTAGTGGAAGAGATTCGATCATTCACCTCAACTTCTTCATTTTGTGGATGAGATCCAGAGAAGTTGCAGCTTGTCCAAGGTCAGATAGATAATTAATGGAAGAACTAGGACTGAGATATTAAAATTCACTTATAACCTATGTGTTAGCTGTTTCTCTCTCCATTCCTCCATTGCCATTCGTCTCTACTCTGTTGCGGAATATTCCTTGCAACCTTGAGGTAGAGTAGTCAAGGAAATCAGGGCAATTTAGCCTGACCTCTATGCAAAGTCATCTTTAGGTAAAGTTATCTCTTAGCGTGTTGTTCTTTCCCTTGGAAGCTGATAGCTCTCTCTGGTAGTCTACAAGGCAAGGGCTAGTGAGTGCCCTGTCAACTTCACTTTAGATACAAATCCGCAAGGAAGTTCTATCCCCTCCCCTAGAACTTCCATTCCAGTCTTTCCCCGATTAAACACTCACTAACAAAGAAGGTTTACATAGTCCTTTTATTGTGGCTTAATTAGGTATCAAATAGGAAGACAAGGAGTTTTAACTAATGAGCCTTCCCCTTATATCATACAGTGTGGAAGAGGGATAAGTTTCACAGTCTTCACTTTTGGGAGGGGGATGTCCATCTCTCTCTGATCTTCATCTTCAGGGCCCCTTTAGCTTTTGGTGTACCCACCTACCTGCTTGGGAAATTACATCCATCACTCAAAAGACTGGGCCCTGGTCTTTACTTGTATTAAGAATTTGGCAAGATGCTAGTGGAGGCTTTTCTCTGCTTAACCTTTGCCTGCTTTGAAAAATGAAAGGACAGCCTATGGTCCTAGGAGTGGGATAAAGTTATAGAGTTCTGATTTCAGTTCATTTCCCTTTACACAATAGAATTGCACCCCGATTCGTAACAAATATCCTAATAGCAAATACAGATCATCATAGTAAATATTAATTTGCTTTCAAAGATGATATAATCTAGTTTCATATGAGAAAAGCTAGTTCTTAATAACATCATTTTGACCTTTTCCTTATGAAATAATACTGGCATTATACTAAGGAATTTTTGTAAAAATAATTTCATGAATTTGCATACATTATAAGGTTTTTATCCCTTCTACATTAGCCGAGAATGGGTTTCTTTTAGCCATTTTAGAAGGTAGTCATCTACTCAAAATAAGTTGTTTTTAACATCCAAATCCCCTGCCCAATAGAAGGGGTGGTGGAATGCCTTTTTTCATAGGTGTGCATATGTCCTTTATGATTGGTATTTCTGTCTTCTTGGGATATATTCCTAGAAGTGGGATTACTGGGTCAAATGGGAGTTCCATTTTAAATTTTTTTAGGAAAACTCCATACTGTTTTCCACAGTGGCTGCACCAGTCTGCATTCCCACCAACAGTGTACAATGGTTCCCTTTTCTCCACATCCTCGCCAGCACTTGTCATTTGTTGATTTGTTAATGATAGCCATCCTGACAAGTGTGAGATGGTAGCTCATCGTTGTTTTGATTTACATCTCTCGGCTGATTTGTGACTTTGAACATTTCTTCATATGTCTGTTGGCCTTCTGTATGTCCACTTTCAAAAAGTGTCTATATATGTCCTTTACCCATTTTTTGATTGGATTATTTGTCTTTCTTTTGTTAAGTTGTATGAGTTCCCTATAAACTTTGGAGATTAAACCCTTATTGGTGATAACATTTGCAAATATGTTCTCCCATGCAGTGGGCTTTCTTGTTGTTTTGTTGATGGGTTCTTTTGCTGTGCAGAAGCTTTTATTTTGATGTAGTTTCATTTGTTTATTTTCTCCTTCGTTTCTATTGTTCTAGGAGATGTGTCAGTGATCATATTGCTATGAGCTAAATCTGCTATTTTCCTGTCTATATATTCTAAGATTTTTGTGGTAGATTTTTATGGTTTCCCATCTTATGTTTAAGTCCTTCATCCATTTTGAGTTTGTTTTTGTATATGGTGTAAGTATGTGGTCTAGTTTCATTTTTTTGCATGTATCTGTCCAATTTTCCCAACATTTATTGAAGAGACTGTCTTGACTCCATTGTACGCTCTTGCCTCTTTGTCAAATATATATATATGTATTTTTTTTAATTAAAAATGTATTTTTATGGATTTCAGAGAGGGAGGGAAAGGGAGAGAAACATCAATGATGAGAAAGAATCATTGATTGGCTGCCTCTTGCACATTCCCTACTGGGGATCAAGCCCGCAACCCAGGCATGTGCCCTGACCTGGAATCGAACCCAGGACCCTTCAGTCCACAGGCTGACACTCTATTCACTGAGCCAAACCAGCTAGGGTTTGTCAAATATTAATTGAGCATAATGGTTTGGGTGGATTTCTGGTTCTGTTTTCTGCTCTACTGGTCTATATGTCTGTTCTTGTGCCAGTACCATGCAGTTTTGAGAACAGTGGCTTTGTAATATAACTTGATATCTGTAATGTGATCACTCCAACTTTGTTCTTTTTTTCTCAGGATTGCTGTGGCTATTCAGGGTCTTTTTTTTTTTTTTTTAATTCCATATAAATTTTTGGAGAGTTTGTTCTAGGTTTGTGAAATATGCCGTTGGTATGTTTAGGATATTAGGCTTTTATTATATAGAATGGCCATTTTTTACAACAGCCACAACACAAAAACAGGTTTCTTCCTCCTAACTCATTTGCTTATCTGTTCACCTCTAAAGATTCTGAGGAGAGGACAAGTTCTCATGAGTCCTGAAATGGCTGAAGAAAGTATACCTCTATCATTAATATATAAAGAGAGGATGCTAATGGGTGGGCATTGTGATATTTAAACCAGTCACAACCAAAATACAGAACCAGAGATGATGTTCAGATGAACATTTACTCATGAAAACAGGTGGAGGAAATAAGATAAATAAAACAAACTAGGTATCAACAACAGTTTTGCTTATTATTTTTGTCAGTCTTAAACATTTCAGCAAAAGTGTGAAATATCATCTGCTGGAATGCCATTGGTATTTTAATGGGGATTGCATTGAAGCTATAGATTGCTTTGGGTAGTATGGACATTTTAATGATGTTGATTCTACCAATCAATGAACACGGTATATTCTTCCACTTGTTTATATCTTCCTCTCTTTTTTTAACGTCCTGTAGTTTTCCAAGTATAGGACTTTTACCTCCTTAGTTAAGTTTATGCTCAGGTATCTTAATTTTTTTGATGCAATGGTAAATGGGATTTTTTTTTTTTTTCGGTGAGTTCATTATTGGTGTATAAAAATGCCATAGATTTCTGGATGATAATTTTGTATCCTGCTACATTGCCAAATTCATTTATTAAGTCTAATAATTTTTTGATGGAGTCTTTAGGGTTTTCTATGTACAATATGTCATCTGTGAATGACAGTTTTACTTCTTTTCCAATTTGGATGCCTTTTATTTCTTCTTTTTGTCTGATCGCTATGGCTAGCACTTCCGTGCTATGTCGAACAGGAGTGGTGAAAGTAGAAATCCCTGTCTTGTTCCTGTTCTTAGGTGAAATGGTTTTAGTTTTTACCCATCAAGTATGATGTTGGCTGTAGGTTTGTCATATAAGGCTTTTATTATGTTGAGGTGTGATCCCTCTGTTACCACTTTGCTGAGAGTATTTATCAAGAAAGGGTGTTGGATTTTGTCGAATGCTTTTTCTGCATCCATTGATATGATTATGTGGTTTTTGTCTCTCAATTTGTTTATATGATGTATCACGTTTATTGATTTGTGGATATTTTACCAGTCTTGCATCCCCAGTAAAAATCCCACTTGGTCATGGTGTATGTGTAGTACTGGTTTTATGTTTTAACATAGACTCCTTTAGTTTTCTCTTGTCTGAGAAGCTCTTTATGCTTTAATTCTAAATAAATTTGCTGGGTATAGTAATTGTGGTTGTAGGTCCTTGTTTTTTTCATCACTTTGCATATTTTGTGCCAACCCCTTCTCACTTGCAAAGATTCTGTTAAGAAATCATTTGATAATCTTATGGGAGATCCCTTCTAGATAAATGCTTATCTCTTGCTACTTTTAAGATTCTCTCTTTCAGCTTTAACCTTTGGCATTTTAATTATGATATGTCTTGGTGTAGGTATCTTTGAGTTCGTCTTTTTGAACTCTCTGCACTTCCTGGACTTGTATGTCTATTTCCTTCATCAGGTTAGGGAAATTTTCTTCATTAATTTTCAATTCCTCTCTTTCTTCTTCTTCAGATACACCTATGATGCAAATGTTAGGACACTTGATGTTGTCCCAGAAGCCCCTTAAACTATCCTCATATTTTTGGATTCTTTTTTTTGTTTGTTGCATGTCTTCTGCTACCTTATCTTTCAAATTAGACTTGATCCTTTGCTTCATATACTAGTAATCTGTTGATTCTCTCAAATGTATTCTTCATTTCAGTCTTGTTTTCTATCTCCATTTATAAAAAAAAAAAAAACCCCTCACTGGAGGATACGTTTATTAATTTGAGAGAGAGAGAAATATTGATGTAAGAGAAGCATCGATCGGTTGCCTCCTATACATGACCCTACTAGGGTTCGAATTCCAACCTAGGTAAGTGCCCTGATCAAGAATCAAACTGGCAACCTTTTGGTAAACGGGACGACACTCCAACCAACTGAGCCACCAATCCAGGGCTCTATCTCCATTTTTATATTTCCTGTCTCTATGTCGAAGTTCTCTCTGTGATCTTTGAGCATTTTTATAACCAGTGTTTCAAACTCTGCACCTAGTAGACTGCTTGTCTCCATTTTGTTTAGTTCTTTTCCTGGAGCTTTGTTCTGTTCTTTCATTTGAGTCATTTCTTTTGTCTCCTCATTTCTGCTGCCTCCTTGTGTTTGCTTCTAGTTATCAGGTAGAGCTGCTACGTATCCTGGTCTTGGTAGAGGGGCCTTACGTAGTAGGTGTTTGTGGGGCCCAATGGTGCACTCTCCCTGATCACCTGAGCTAAGTGCTCCAGATGTGTGGGTTGTGTGTGCCCTTCTGTTATAGTTGAGCCTTGATTGCTGGTGGACAGGACTAACCCTCAAGCTAATAGACTGTGAGGACTGGCCATGACTACAGTGGAGGAGCTGTTATGCAGGAGCTGACCCTATGGTGCAGGACCCGCTTTAGGAGGGCTCCGGTACCTGGTGAGTCTGCCCTTTGACTTATTTGTGGAGGTGGTTGGGTGGTGCTCTGGTGTAGACTGAAGTGGCCACCAGGTATGTTGGTTCTGGGGCCTCTTTGTAGGTGCAGGCCAAGGTTAGCTGCTGTCTATCTCCTTCCCAGGGCCGCTTGGTATCAGCTACAAAGTGATCTGCAGATGACTACCACTTGTGCTGGGTTTGGAAGTGCTTGGCTCGAGAGGCTAAGCTGCTAACTGAGGCCAGCTTCCACTAGTGCTGGGCTTGTGGCTACTTAGCAAGAAGAAGTATGGGGCATGCTGAGACCAGATGCTGCTTGTTTGGGGTTGTGAACCTTTGAGAGATTTTAGGAAAGTCCGCAGCATGAGCCAAGACAGGCCGTCTATATTGAAAAGCCACTGGAAAAAGCTTGGGTGGAAGGGGTCTCAGGGAATCACCAGGGCAGGGGGAACAGTGATAGCCAGATTGATGGAGGCTCAAGATATGGTTCGTGCCTGCACCTGCAGGGGGAGAGCTTAGCAAACAATGGCTTTTGCCAGCCCTTCTGTCTGGGAGAAAGCTGCCCCTCCGGTCCTCACCCTAACCTAAAGCCAGACATTTCAGTTCCTCCCTGTATGTCCCTGGCATTTTTTGAGCTGCTGCCTCAGTGCTGAAGTTCAGAGGGAATAACATCCTGTGCGCAGACACTGTAAAAGGGAGGACTGGGACTCTAGCAGCTCTCTTACCCACAATTTGTTCTGGTTTTCAGTCAGAAGTTATGGGGACTTCTCTTCCTAACAGTGAAACCCTGGGTTGGGGGAGCCTGGCATGAGGCTGGGACCCCTTGCTACTCAGGAGCATCTCTGCAACTGAGATATCCCTGCACATTCTCAACCACCAAACATGGATGTAGGACCAGCCCCTTTCGCATATCTGCCCCTCCTACCAATCTCAACATGGCTTCTTCTATATATTCTTAGTTATAGGACTTCGGTTCAGCTAGACTTCAGGTAGTTTTCAATGATGGCTGTTCTGGAATTTAGTTGTAATTTTGATGTGGTCATGGGAGGAGGTGAATACAGCATTTACCTATTCTGCCATCTTGACCAGAAGCTTCTCTTGCATGTCATTTTTAATTAAAAATAGTCTATTTCCCTAAAAAATTAAAATGTGATTGGCATGCTTTGTTAAAATCAAATATAGTAATATCTTACCTGTAGCCCTTGACCATGGACCATTTGAAGTTGTTCTTGAATTTTTCTTAGTTCTTCTTGCTGCCGATGAATATTCGCCTCTATCATTCGTGTCCGTTGTTCCAATTGGTCTTTCAGATGCTGCATGGCTCCTAATTGTGCTGAAAACTGAAACTGAAGTATCATGAATGAAGAAAGTGTAAAGTATTTTAGAATTACTTATTTCTCATAATTGTGCAATGAGAAAAGCAAGCAGTATATCATGAGCTAAGAATGTCTTGCCAGTTATCAAAGGATGCCTATCAGCTAATTTACCCATCTTTGCTTGCCTTTGTCATACTGGAGCTGGACTCTACAAATAGTTCTCCTTTGCCAGCAGGCACAAACTGAGTGACACCAGTTTATGGTGCTGGAGGATACTACAAAGGGAGGTGCTTATCTTTCTGGTTCTGGTGTTCTTCCTTCTTGCTCTTCTGCCAGTGGATAGCTTCCTACTAGGTCTCATTCACCCTAGCAGGTAGTTCTCCAGCAAGTCTCACTAGGATCCAAGTGGTTAGCTTCCCAGCAAATTTTATTGGTACCCCAGCAGGTGGCTTCCTTTTCTCTAGCCCTAGTCTGTGACACCTCAGTGAACTTCTCTACCATCCATTGGCTACAGCCACATCTCCCCCAGTGGGATTTGAGTCTCAGCCTGGCCTAGAAGAGAAGTTTAGGGGAGGGGTTGAGGAAGTCTTCCAAGTTGTTCCTTCCTTGGGTACTCTCCCTTTCACTATGGTTAGAGTTGCTCTCTATATCTGTTATCTCTGTAGTCTTAAGAATTTAGTAGTTAATCCCTCTTACTAATTAACAACCTATATATATAAAAGCCTAAGCAACCAAATGACTGGTCACTATGATGCACACTGACTACCAGGGGGCAGACGCTCAAAACATGAGCTGCCCCTTGGTGGTCAGTGCGCTCCCACAGTGGGAGCGCCGCTCAGCTGACAGACGGGTGCCAGACACAGGGCTCATGGCTGGTCACCGCAGCTCAGAGACCGCAGCAGAGTGGCAGCGAGTCTACTGAGCGGCGGTGGCGGCAGGCGCAGTGGGGCAGGGATGAGCAGGAGTGGCAGGCAGGAGCAGCAGGCAGCTTTGGACTGCCAGTTTCTTCCTCATCCCCGCAGTCTATGCCGAATCCGTGCACCGGGCCTCTAGTGTTTTATAATACCCCTGTTCATATTTTTGACTCCCGAATGCATCTTGACTGATTAAAAGTACACAGTGACGTTAAAAAACCTGAGATCATATTGTAGATCCATCACTTGTTAGAACAAATTACTTAATTTGATTTCTACCCTTTAACAATGGAAAAAGTAGCCTGCATGTAGAGTTATTCTTATCAAATTCTGACATCCTCAGAATATCCTCTTTGTGCACATCATTAGGAACTTACAAAAATCTGACAGATAACCAACCATAATATATTTCTCATATTTTCAACTGAAAGTATTCTTGGGTTAAGTACAAAACATAAGCTTTTAAAGACTAAGCAATTATGAATTAATGAATACATACATGAATGAAAAAAAGTTATTCTATTAACAGGGCTTTCAGTCTTACTTATTTCTCTATGGTTTACCTGAGTGATAAGCAGTTTTTATTTACCACTGCTTGAAATTGAGCCATATTTGGGGATTCACTACTTAAGTCTACACTTAATTATTTTAATTACACTCATTTAATTTTTTCCATGAATATTCAGCACAGGATACAGTATAAGAGCAGGAAGAATTTTATTTTATTGGAAATCTGACTGAGTCTTAAAATAGTCTTCCAAGAGTGAACTGCATCTAAAAGTGAGAAATGCCCCCCAAAAGCTTTTAGTCAGCTTCAAAAGTTTGCATTGAGGATACAGAATATTACTTTTCAAAGTATACAAACCCTTAACTTCTGAAGTTGATAATAACCAGACCATATATTAGATTACATATGGTGTTAGAAAATACTACAAATGTAGTACCTCAACTCTCTCATTCCTTTATTTTTTTAAATATTATTCAAAATGTTATATAAAAATATATTTTATCCTAAGTAAATTTATTTATACCTTTGGATAATTACATTGCACCACTTACAGAACTTCTATTAAGTACAAATAAGAAAACAGAAACAAACAAAATAAATAAAATCATAGAACTAAGAGGCAAAGTATCTTTATGAACAAAACATATGAGATTTGAACACTTAACATTTTTGACACAGCAGATATTCTTTACTTCATGAACATATCCCTTTAAAATGTTAAATGCTTATTTAGTATCTTGAGATTAATGAACTAATATTGGAAGTATGTCTAAATTTTTACATAAAAATTGTTAACTTTCAGAATAAAAAGCATTTGAGGACTCAATGATGTTAAAAACTGTGACAACTGCATATAATATTTAATAACACAATGCTATTATAAACACCTTACATGATCATACATTGTTAAAAGTCAAAATTATGACGTTTAAGAAATTTAATGCATTGTCAATATATGTATATCAGTATTAATAAGTAAATAAATGCCATATAAAGCAAAGGTATTTTTTTTTAAAAAAATACTGTTTTTATCTATCATTATTTGAAATTAAGACATTGTTAAGTGAAGGTATATTTAATGCTAAACAAACCAGTAAGAAAATTTTGGATTATTTTACTACTAGTCAGTAATTTTTTTAATGTGTCTGAGGCACTGAATGAGTACGGAATCATAAATTACACGCTGGGAATTTATAATAAAAAGCAATTTCTTGTCACTTTTGTAATACTTCTCCTTTGTCTTGTTAACTTCTGTATTTAGGCCTCCTTCAGGACTCAGATTAAGCAAAAATTCTTCCAGAATGTTTTCCTTCACTTTCTCAGGCTGCACTGTATCCATCTAATGTGCACACCTATCGGGCTATATATCCTGAATATAGACTATGTATTGAACTGCAGTTCTCGTCATTGTAAAAAAATATTTTAGTATAGATATTACATATTTTGTACTATCACCACCTGCAATATCTGATACATACAAGAAATTCAATAAATGTTCTATTTGTGAACAAATGAATGAATGCATGAAAATTACTTGATTCTTCCATTATCCATAGGAAGAACAAAATGAACAACTATATTTCATCTGTAACACATTTCTGTCTGCAGTGTTTCTCAATTGAGGTGTTATAGCATATTAAGCAGGTAATTCTTTGTTGTACAAAACTGTCATGAATCTTGAAAGATAATTAGCATCCCTGGTCCTTGCTTACTAAACTAAGGGCCAGTGGTACCCCCAAAACAATGACAATCAAAAATATCCCCAGATATTCTAAATGCCCACAGTTGAGATTACTGCATCTGTAAGAATATTTTTAAAATCTGTACTAACTTAAAAACAATTTATTATTTCAAAACACTCAACTGAAACAAACAAACAAAAATACCTGGGACATGCCTTGTGGAACTGGTAAATTTGTGGCTTGAGACATCACTGGCTGTGTTAATGATTGACCAACAGACTGGGAATTTATCGACTAGAAGCAAAATAGAAAACAACACTGGAGTGATGATCATTCCCATACATGAATATTTCCACCAGAAATACCACCATGGTATCTTTATAACTGAATTACAATTTGCCTCACACTTTTTTAGCTGAGTACAGGCATGTCTTCCCCTCTACATTGAAAATGCCTATTCCCTACTCATGTTTTTATCTTCCAAGGCATCTGCCACATTACCCTGCATGGGCTCTCAATAAAAGCTGACTAGGTTTAATTGGAAGTCATTAGTATTTAAACTCAGATGAACTATTTTAATCTTTATAGAATGGGAAAATGAACCAATGAGTTTCTAAAGACTTGGATGACTGTTTTCCCCTTTTAATAAATCTTTATGCAGAAGAATATTAACAAAAGAATTACCTGAATACTAAATGATGACCTCCTTTGTGCCATCTTTTCATGAGCTGGTAAATGCTGTCTGGGAGGAGTGCTAGTATCCGTTGGGATCTTTGTTGGTGTTGCTGAGATTAGTCAACAAAAACAGAAGAGAATTAGTACTTTATAAAATACAGTTTTCAAAAATGAATCTTAAAACATACTTCAGTGAATAAAAATAAGGTTTTTGAGTTCCTTTTCTAAATTATTCAATAAAAGTGAAATCTATAACAATAAGATGATTCTTTTTAATTACTCCTTTTTTAAGGACAAAGAAAGGTTTGAAATAAAAAAACTTCAAATATAATAATGATTATGACTCCTACAACTCAATAATAAAAAAATGAATTCAACTGAAAAATGGCCCAAGAAATTGAATAGACATTTCTCTAAAGAAGACATACAAAAGACCAACCAGTATATGAAAAAATGCTCAACATCACAATCATAAGAGAAATGCAAATCAAAACCATAATAAGATATTACCTCACACCAGTCAGGATGGCTATTAATTAAAAAAACAAAACACAAAATAGACAAGTGTTTGCAAGAATGTGAAGTAACTAGAATTCTTGCACACTGTTAGTAGGGATACAAAACAGTACAGCAATTGGAAAACAGGGTGGAGGTTTCGCAAAAAAAATTAAAAACAGAACTACCATATACGATCCACCAATCCCATTTGCTTTCAAGCTAGAGTACTCACAGGATGGGTCTGAGACTGCAGTGTGAGATGATTTTCTTGAACTACGGGAGGAAGCAGAAGGGGTTGGGCTGTGATCAAACCTTTCCAATGCTTCCTTGAGACTGACTGTGTTTATACGGTTATCAGACCCAGAATCTTGGCTCTAAGGAGGAAGAGTAAAATAAATGTTTTCTTGTGGTTCAGTTCAGAGACCCCAAATTATCAATATTGCTTACTAAGCCTTCTCCCCCAAAATCAGTTTTCACTCATAACAAAGCAATGATATTTGTGTATTAAATAAAAAAATAAAAATTTATTTTTTATAGCCAGATGGTTTTGGCTTCATTCTCGATTTAAAGAAACAACAGATGCAAAAGAATGAAGGTGTACTCTTACCATATACCATACGCAAAAACTCAAAATGGATCAAAGACCTACCTAATCATAAGAGCTAAAAACTATGAAACTTCCAGAAGGAGCAAAGTTTTATGACCTTGGATTGGCCAATAACTTCTTATATTTGACTTTAAATGCACAAGCAACAAAAGTGCACCAGAGAAAAGTATAGCAGAGTGGAAAGGCAACCCATGGAATGAGACAAAACATTTGCAAGTCATTTACCTGATAAGAAATTAATACCCAGAACATATAAAAAACTATATAATTCAACAGCAAAAACCCCCAAATAATCCAGTTAAAAAACCAGTAACGATCTTGCAGACATTTCTCCAAAGAAGATATAGAGATAATCAATAAAGAAAAGATGCTCAACATCAACAATCATTAGGGAAACACAAATCAAAACCACAATAATATATTACTTCACATCCATCAGAATGGCTATTATGGGGGGGGGGGGGAGACACACAGAAAATAACCAGTATTGGGTGAGAATATGAAGAAATTGGAATTCTTGTGCACTGCTGATGGAAATGTAAACTAATGCGGCTACTATGAAAAACAGTAAGATGGTTGCTTAAAAATTAAACATAAAGCCCAATAGTGGCTCAATTGGTTGGAGCATCATCTGTGCATTGAAGTTTGTCAGTTCGATTCCCAGTCAGAGCACATACCAGGGTTTTGGGCTTGACCCCACCTGGGTGCATACAGAAGGCAACTGATCAATGTTTCTCTCTCACATCAATGTCTCTGTCTGTCTGTCTCTCTCTCCTCCCCTTTTCCACCCTCTAAGCATATCCTTGGGTGAGGATAGATAGATAGATAGATAGATAGATAGATAGATAGATAAAAAAAGATAATTTGCCCAGCTGGTATAGCTCAGTGGCTGAGTGTCGACCCATGAACCAGGAGGTCACAGTTGAATTCCCAGTCAGGGCACCTGAGGGGTTGTGAGCTCAATCCCCTAGTGGTGATGACTGCACACCAGTGTGAATGTATTTAATGCCACTGAACCTGTACACTTAATACTGGATAAAATGGTAAATTTTGTTATGTGTATTTATCACATTAAAGCAATAAAGTGTAAAAAATAAACATCAGAATAAAGATGGCACTTTATATAAACAAGGTACTATAAGCATCTTTGTAAATTCAGCATATGATTGCTCAAAATCTTCCTCTTCACTCTAACACTGACTTTTCTACAGAATTTCAATATCCATGTGGATGATTCATCCAAAAGTCTGTACTGGCCTCTCAGCTTTCTAGGAACTCATCTCCAACAACGTTTTCCTCTACTCCACGTTAGGTGTAATCCCTACACTTCCTAGGACAACTTAGCTTTCTGGTTTTACTCCTACCTCACGGCTATTTCATGCCCAATGTTTAGCATTTGATTGTTATCTCTCTCTACATCCATTCCTTTGGTTATCAAATTTAGACTTGTGACTTTAAAACCACCCTACACTGAAGTTTCTCAAAAATATATCTCAAATGGACCTAACTCCCAGTAGAACATGGTGGTAACAATAATCATGGTGAGAAAGTGGACGGAGTATGATTTGGAAGTAGGGCTAGTTGAATTTACTAGGATTGGACACTGGCATGAGGGAAAATGAAGACGCAAAGGGGAACAATCTATATTACTTTAGTTTCTATAATGGTCCTCATTTCCAGGAACCCTAGATTTAAAGCACTTTTCTCAGAAAATTTGTTTTATTAGAACATACTGGATATTCTTCCTCTACATATACAAAGCTTCTTTAAAACATTCTTTCATGTGGGATCCATGAGAGCAGAGAACTTGTCTGTGTTATTCACTGCTGCATTCTTACCATCTAGACGCAGCGGTTCTCAACCTGTGGGTCGCGACCATCGGAAAACACATATAGCATATCAGATATTTACATTACGATTCATAACAGTAGCAAAATTACAGTTATAAAGTAGCAACAAAAATAATTTTATGGTTGGGGGTCACCACCACATGAGGAACTGTATTAAAGGGTTGCGGCATTAGGAAGGTTGAGAACCACTGATTAGAGCAGCCGTGGGCAAACTACGGCCCGCGGGCCGGATCCGGCCCGTTTGAAATGAATAAAACTAAAAAAAAAAAAAAAAGACCGTACCCTTTTATGTAATGATGTTTACTTTGAATTTATATTAGTTCACACAAACACTCCATCCATGCTTTTGTTCCGGCCCTCCGGTCCAGTTTAAGAACCCATTGTGGCCCTCGAGTCAAAAAGTTTGCCCACCCCTGGATTAGAGCCATGTCTGGTACTTCCTGGCACACAGAAGGTACTTAATAAGGTTTACTGAATGACTGAAAAATATCACCCATACTGTCCCTGGCACACTGCCTGTTTAACACACTTTTTATATAGATTCTTGCCTCTTCTCATTCCACTTATTTCTGCCAGTCGAAAATACCTGTGGTAGGCAATTTCTGACATGCCTCATGATGATTCCTTCCTTGTGGTATTCACTCCCTTATATAATCCCTCCCCTTGAGTGTAGGCTGGACCTGGTGATTTGCTTCTCATGTACAGAACAGCAAGAGAGATGTGATATCACTTCTGTGATTAGGTTACCAAAGATTTTGACTTTCATCTTGCTGGTTTTCTCTCCCTGGATCTTCTTGCATACTTGCTCTGATGGAAAGGACCACCTGGAATGGAACTGAGGGTGACCTCTGGCCATCAGTCAGCAAGGAATCAAGAACTCAGTCCAAATGCCCATGAGGAATCAGATCCTTCCAACAATCAAAGCGAGCCTGGGGCAGGTTCTGCCCCAGGTGAACGTTGGATAACTGTGGCCTCCACACACCTGATTACACCTTGTAAGAGACCCAGGCTGACACCTTGACTGTAGCCTCCTGACCAATTCTGAACCAGAGGCCCCAACTAAACTGTGCCTGGATTCTTAACCACAGAAACTAGGAGTTAATAACTATTATTTTACATCATTAAGTTTTGTTACACAGCCATAGGTAACTAATACACTACACTTCTACATGATATAATGAAAAGAGAAACCAGAGTTCAAATTCTGACCATAACTTCCCAGCCATCTGTCTTTTTATTTATATTTTTATTTTTTTAAATATATATTTGTTACTGATTTCAGAGAGGAAGGGAGAGGAGAGATAGAAACATCAATGATGAGAGAGAATCATCTATCAGCTACCTCCTGCACGCTCCCCACTGGGATAGAGCCCACAATCTGGGCATGTGCCCCGACTGGGAATCGAACCATGACCTCCTGGTTCATTAAGTTGATGCTCAACCACTGAGCCATGCTAGCCGGGATGGATAGAAACATCAATGATGAGAATCAACCCAAACATGTGCCCTGACCAGGAATCTAACTGTGACCTTCTGGTTCATAGGTCGATGCTCAATCACTGAACCACACCAGCCAGGAGCCAGTCATGCGTCTTTAGGGGAGGTTTCCCCCCACCCTTAAAGCCTTAGTTTCAATATTTTGAAAGTAGGGATATTGCCTACCACATAAGGATGTTTGAGGAGTAAAAGATATTTTGTAACTCATATAAAGAACCTACCCAGACCCTAACATATTATAGACAATTAATAAATGGTAGTTTAAATGTGAGATCTTACATGTCACTCATCCAATTATCACTAGCAGGCCCTTCAAATCTTTTTTAGAAGCAGATGATGTTTTAAAATATTAAAGTAAAAATTTATAACCCTGTCACAAGTGAGAAAATAAAATATTTGAAAAATAATTTTCCTATAAATTAGTGAATCTTGTCTTTCATTGCAAAGAAATAATTAAAAAAAACAAAACACAAAAAACCTGCAAGATACATACTTTGTCAGCAGCCATCTCAGGAAGAGACTCTTCAATGCCAAGTTCTCGTCGTCTTTCAGCCCTAACTTCTGCATAACTACAAATGAAAAAACATATAATTTTAGTGTTTCATCATTCATTTCAAATAATGCACAGGTGTACTCATTCACTGTTTGCTATGTGTCTTACTTGCTCATTACTAAGTCCAGACTATTTTTCATGCACTACACAAAGCTACAACATATGTACAATTAAAAGACAATGTACAATATCTTAATTAAAACTGCATTTTTCTAGGTATCTAAATTGAATTTTTCAAGGTATCTAATGTAAATGATTTGTAAATGCACAGTTCTTAAATTCAAATATATTAAATTTAAAAAGAGTATGCTTGTCTACTCAGTTTTTTTAAAACATATTTTTATTGATTTCAGAGAGGAAGGGAGAGGGGAGAGAGAGATAGAAACATCAATGATGAGAGAGAATCATTGAAAGGCTGCCTGCCTCCTGCATGCCCCTACTGGGAATCGAGCTCACAACCCTGGCATGTGCCCTTGACCGGAATTGAACCCGGGACCCTTCAGTCCACAGGCTGACGAACACTTTATCCTCTGAACCAAACAAGCTAGGGCTCAGTTTTCCTTTTATACAACTGACTCTGGTACAAAAAAAAAATAGTTACAACTTCTGCTCTAAACCATAAAATTTATGTCAAGAATTATATGTATATACTAGAGGCCCGGTGCACAAAAATTTGTGCACTCGGGGGGGGGGTCCCTCAGCCTGGCCTATGCCCTCTTGAAGTCTAGGACCCCTCAGAGGATGTCCACCTGCTGGCTTAGGCCCGCTCCCTGGGGGATTGGGCCCAAGCTGGCAGTCAGACATCCCTCTGGCAGCCCGGCAGCCCTCGGGGGATGTCCACTTACCAGCAGGGAGCAGACCTAAGCTGCAGTCGGACATCCTTATCGCTGAGGAGGCGGGAGAGGCTCCCACCACCACCACTGTGCTGGCAGCCATCAGCCTGGCTTGTGGCTGAGCAGAGCTCCCGCTGTGGGAGCGCACTGACCACCAGGGGACAGCTCCTGCATTGAGCATCTGCCCCCTGGTGGTCAGTGTGTGTGTCATAGTGACCAGTCATTCCCAGTCGTTCTGCTGTTAGGGTCAATTTGCATATTGCCCTTTTATTATATAGGATAGAGGCCTGGTGCACGGGTGGGGGCCGGCTGGTTTGCCCTGAAGGGTGTCCTGGATCAGGGTGGGGGTCCCACTGGGGTGCCTGGCCAGCCTGGGTGGGGGGCTGATGGCTGTTTGCAGGTTGGTCACACCCCCTTCAAGGTGGGGGTCCCCACTGGGGTGCCTTGCCAGCCTGGGTGAGGGGCTGATGGCTGTTTGCAGGTTGGTCACACCCCCTTCAGGGTGGGGGTCCCCACTGGGGTGCCTGGCCAGCCTGGGTGAGGGGCTGATGGCTGTTTGCAGGCTGGTCAAGCCCCCCCAGTGGGGACCCTCACCCCATGGAGGTTTGGCCAGCCTGGGTGAGGGGCTGATGGCTGTTTGTAGGTTGGTCACACCCCCTTCAGGGTGGGGGTCCCCACTGGGGTGCCTGGCCAGTCTGGGTAAGGGGCTGAGGGCCGTTTTCAGGCTGACCAAGCCCCCCCGGCGACGGAAGCTCCTAGCCTCTCCTTTTATTTTCTTTTTTTTATTCTGGGATTTATTTACCTTCTGTAATTGAAACTTTGTAGCCTTGAGAGGAGCTCAGAGCCAGCCAGGGCGGATGGGAGGGAAGCTTGGCTTCCTCCATCGCCAGGGGCAACCCAAGCCTCCTGCTTGCTCCAGCTCCATGGCTGCCGGCTGCCATCTTGGTTGGGTTAATTTGCATACAGTCGCTCTGATTAGCTGGTGGGCGTGGCTTAAGGCATAGCGAAGGTATGGTCAATTTGCATGCTTGTCTTTTATTAGTGTAGATATGTACATATATACACGCATATATATGTGCGTGTGTGTATATATATATGTGTGTGTGTTTGTGTGTATATATGTCTGCATTCTCTTTCAATATAATGTAAGTAAATTTAATAATATATTGAAACTGTGTATCAAAAATAAAGAAAATCACTCAGTAGTTCATTAAAAGTCATGCATTTGCATATAAGCCAAACCAATGGACATGGACAACAGGAGGATGAGAGCATGAGTGGGGGGGGGAGGATAGGGGCTAATGGGGGGGGATAAGGACACATTTGTAATACCTTAACTAATAAAGAATTTAAAGATTAAAAAAAAAAGTCATGCATATACACTGCACTGTCAATATCATTATGGATGTTACTATAGTTGAGAAATTTTGTAAAATAATTTACCTTACTACAGTGTGAGTACAAACAATAAACTCTGGCCTTGAATTCCACTGGTGATAAGTGATATAGTAATGAGTTTGAAGCCAAATCCACTGTTGTCCTTTGGTCAGGAACCTGTAATAACATGATTTGCCTTTCCCATACTGCATCACTAAGAAGAGAAAAAATTTTTTGATTCATATAAGTTATGAATCTGTCTTTTAGCAAAAGCTATCATTTATATTTATATTTATATCTATACAGTATATACAATTCTTCTGGCTTTTTAATAACATATATATCAATTATAAAATGCTATTCTATAGAGATAGCTTAAAGTCTCAAGCAATTAATCTTCCACAGTGTCCAACTCAGAGCCAATTACTGCTGATCTTAGATACTTTTCATACACAATAAATTTTCAAATACTCAAGAATAAAGTATTCACATACTGACTTCCTCCTGGCCAGATATACTAAGGATAACAATAAGTAATCACACCTGTACTCTGGCAGGTGCAGCATCTTTGAAACATTTAATTCTAAACCCTAACAGACCAAAATCAGATTAACTTAATTATTTGAACTGGTAAGTACAGTATTCCCCAAAATAGTCTTCATAGATTGTAAGTTCTGCAGCTTTTTAATAGACATTAAGCCAAAAAGGGGGAGAGGTTGTGGTTAAATTAATTTGGGAAACTATGTTAAATAGGTTTATTTAATTTTTTAAATAATTTACTTTTTATTTTTATTGAATTTATTGGGGTGCCATTGGTTAATAAAATTATATATTTCAGGTGTCCAATTCTCTAATACATCATCTGTATATTGTACTGTGTGTTTGCCACCCCAAGTCAAATCTCCTTTCATCACCATTTATTATCCCTCTGCCTCTTCTACCTTCTCCTATCCCCCTTTACCTCCGGTAATCACGATACTGATGTCTGTGTCTATGAGGGGGTTTTATTTGCGTGGTTTTTTTGTTTTTGTTTTTTTTTGCTTAATCCCTTCACCTTTTTCACTCAGTCCCCCAACACCCTCCCTCTTTGACAGCTGTCAGTTTGTTCTCTGTAACATGAGCCTGTCTCTATTTTGTTTGTTTATTTTGTTCATTGGAGTCCACATATAAATGAAATCATATGGTACTTGTCTCTCTCTGACTGATTTATTTCACTAGCGTAATATTCTTCAGGACGATCCATGCTCTAGCAGAAGGTAAGATTTTCTTGTTTTTTTTCCTGCAGCCAAGTAGTATTCCATTGTGTAAATGTACCACAGCTTTTTTTTTAAACTCCTACTATTATGGAATGTTTATGATTTCAGATGTAATGAAAACCTATTACTTTAAATGGGATTTGCAAGGTGTTCCACCCAGTTTGTCAATCAAAAGAACTTACACAACATTCACAAAGTAAGTTGTATTCATGAAATGTTATCATATTTTTAAGAAAATATTAGCATTCTAGCTTCCTGTGTTCAATGCTACTTTCTGGTGTTGTTATTTTTAATGTTTTTCTTTTTTATGGAATGTATTAGGGTAATATGGCTAATAAAGTTATATAGTTCTCAGGTGTATATCACCATTTATCCTCCCTATACCCTCTTCTACATCCCCCCCACCCCCCACCCTCCTTTCCCTCTGGCAATTACCACTCTGCTATCTGTGTCTATTAGTCTTCTTTTTTTAAAATTAATCCCTTCAACCTGCCCCTCCAACCTAGTTCCCTTTGACAGCTGTCAGTCTGATCTCTGTGAGTCTGTTTCTATTTTGTTAATTTATTTTGTTCGTTAGATTCTACATTTGAGTGAAATCATATGGTACTTGTCTTTCTCTGATTGGCTTATTTCATTTAGCATAATGCTCTCAAGTCCATCCATGCTGTTGCAAAGAGTAACCTTTCCCTTTTTTTTACAGCCAGGTAGTATTCCATTATGTAAATGTACCATGGTTTTTTTATCCACTCTATTGATGGGAACTTGGGCTGCTTCCAAATCTTAGATATTGTAAATAACACTGTAATGAACATAGGGGTGCATATATTCTTTCCAATTAGTGTTTTGTGTTTCTTTGGATATATTCCCAGAAGTGAAATCACTGGGTCATAAGGCAGTTCCATTTTTAATTTTTTGAGGAAACTCCACATTGTTTTCCACAGTGACTACACCAATCTGCATTCCCACCAACAGTGCACAAGGGTTCCCTTTTCTCCACATTCTCGCCAAAACTTGTTTGCCGATTGATTTATTGATGATAGCCATTCTGACAGTGTGAGGTAATATCTCATTGTGGTTTTAATTTACATTTTTCTGATGATCTTTTCATATGTCTATTGGCCATCTGTATGTCCTCTTTTGAGAAGTGTCCATTCCTATCCTTTGCCCATTTTTCAAACTGGATTGTCTTTTTGGTGTTGTTTTGTAAGTTCTTTATAAATTTTGGATATTTACCCCTTATCACATGAGTCATTGGCAAATATGTTCTCAGTGGGTTATCTTTTCATTTAGTAGATGGTTTCCTTTGTGCAAAAACATTTTAGTTTGATGTATTCCCATTTGTTTATTTTTTCTTGTTTGCCCGAGGAGATATATATTAAAAAAAATACTGCTATGAGAAATGTCCAAAATTTTACTGCTTATGGTTTTTTTCCTATGATTTTTATGGTTTTGAGCCTAACATTTATAAGTCTTTAACCCATTTTGAGTTTATGCTTGTGCACAGTGTAAGAAAATGGTCTAGTTTCATCTTTTTGCATGTATCTGTCCAATTTTCCCAACAATTATGGAATAGACTATCTTTAGTTCCTTGTATGTTTTTGCCTCCTTGGTCAAATATTGAGTGTGAAAGTGTGGGTTTATTTCTGGGTCCTCTATTCTGTTCCATTAATTTATGCTAGTACCATGCTGTTTTGATTACTATGGCCTTATAGTATATTAGTTTGGTACCAGGTACCATGATTCTTCCAACTTTGTTCTTCTTTCTCAAGATTGCTGTGGCTATCCTGGGTCTTTTGTTGCTCCACATACATTTTTGGAATATTTGTTCTAATTCTGTGAAATACACCATTAGTATATTGATAGGAATTGCATTGAATCTATAGATTGCATTCGGCTGTATGGACATTTTAATGGTGTTAATTCTTTCTATCTTTGAAAAGGATGACATATGCTTCCACTTATTTGTGTCTTCTTCAATTTCTTTCTTCGATGTCATAATTTTCCTAGTACAGGTCTCTTACTTCCATTAAATTTATTCCTAGGCATTTTTTTTTAAAGCAACTGTGAATGGGATCATTTTCTTAGTTTCTCTTTCTAATAGTTCAGTATTGGTGTATAGAAATGCAATTGATTTCTGGATATTTATTTTATATCATGCTTCTTTACTAAATTCATTTATTGGTTCTAGTTAATTTTTTTGTGTGAAATCTACTTTAGGGTTCTGTATATGATAGTATCATGTCATCTGGTGACAGTTCTATTTTTTCCTTTCCAATTTAGATGCCTTTTTTCTTCTTCTTGTCTGATTGCTGTGGCTAAGATTTCCATTACTATGTTAAATAAGAGTAATGAAAGTAGACATAGCTTATTCCTGATCTTAAAGGAAAATACTTGTAGTTTTTCCCAGTGGGCATGATGTTGGCTGTAGATTTGTCATATGTGACCTTTATTACATTGAGATATGTTTCCTCTACTCCCACTTTGCTGAGTTTTTAAATAAAAAATGGGCTCTAGCCTTTTCTGCTCAGTGGATAGAGCGTCAGCCTGTGGACTGAGGTCCTGGGTTTGATTCCAGTCAAGGGCACATGCCCAGTAAGGGGCATGCAGGAGGCAGCCAATCAATGATTCTCTCTCATCATTAATGTTTCTATCTCTGTCTCCCTCTCCCTTCCTCTCTGAAACCAATAAAAAGATATTTTAAATAATAATAAATGGGTGCTGGATTTCATAAAATGACTTTTTTCCATCTATTGATATGATCGTGTGGTTTTCATCCTTCAGCTTTTTATGTGGTGTATCACATTTATTGATTTGGAGATACCTGTACCAACCTGCATCCCCAGAATAAATCCCACTTAATGGTGTATGATCTTTTCAGTGTATTGCTGAATCCAGTTTGCTAATATTTTGTTGAGGATTTTAGCATCTATGTTCATCAGGGAATTGACCTATAATTTTTCTTCTTTGTAGTGTCTTTATCTGGTTTTGAAATTAGGATAATGTTGGCCTCTTAAAATGAGCTTGCGAGTTTTTCCTCATCTAGAATTCTCTGGAATGGTTTGAGAAGGATAGGAGTTAGTTCTTTGAATGTTTGGTAAAAATAACCTATAGACCCACGCAGTCCAGGACTTTTGAGAATTTTTTATTATTATTGCTTCAATTTCACTAGCTGTAATCTGTCTATTCAGATTTTCTGATTCTTCCTGATTCCATTTTGGAAGACTATGTTTCTAGGAATTTATCCATTTCATCCAGGTCGTTGAATTTGTTGGCATACAATTATTCATAATATTTTCTTACACTCCTTTGCATTTTTCTGTTATCAGTAGTTACTTCTCCTCTTTCATTTCTGATCTTGAGTCCTCTCTCTTTTTTACTTCATGAGCCTGGCTGAAATTTGTCAATCTTGTTTATCTTTTCAAAGAACCAGCTCTTGATTTCACTGATCTTTTATATTGCTTTTTAGACTCTATTTTATTTATTTGTCCTCTAATTATTTTCTTCCTTCTACTCAATTTGGGCTTTGTTAGTTATTCTTTTTCTAGTTTCTTTTGTTTGAGATTTTTCTTGTTTCTTGAGATAGGCCTGTAATGCTATGGAATTCCCTCTTAGGGCTGCTTTTGCTGTGTCCCATAGATTTTAGGTTGTTGTGTTCTCATTTTTGTTTTTTTCAAGATATCTTTTAATTTTTTTCTTGACCCTGTTGTTAACCCATTCATTGTTCAGTAACATGTTATTTAGCTTCCAAGTCTTTGTGTGTTTCTCAGTTCTTTTCTTGTGACTGATTTCTAATTTCATACCATTACAATCAGAGAAGATGCCTGATATGATTTCAATCTTCTTAAATTTATGGAAACTTGTTTTGTGTCCTAACATGTGGTCTATCCTAGGAAATGTTCCATGGGCACTTGAAAAGAATGTATACTCTGTGGCTTTGGGGTTAAATGCTCTGAAGATATCAATTAAAATCTATCTGATCTATGGTGACAGAAAAAAAAAGAAATCCACCTACTGTTTCCTTGTTGGTTTTCTGGAAGATCTATCCATCAATGTCAACGGGGGTCCCCTACTATGATTGTATTGTTGTTGATCTCTCCCTTTATGTCCATCAAGATTAGCTTTACATATTTAGGTGCTCCTATATTGGGTGCATAAATGTTCACAAGGATTCCATCTCTTGTTGGATTGCTCCCTTTATCATACGTAGTGTCCTTCTTAAGTCTCTTACTATAGACTTTGCTTTAAATTCTATTTTGTCAGATGTAAGTATTGCTACTAACTTTATTTCATTTCCATTTGCATGAACTATCTTTTCAACCCTTTATTTGTAGTCTGTGTGTATCTTTTGTTCTGAGAGTATTTCCGTAAATTTTAAATTCTACAGCCTTTTAACAGATATTAAACAAAAAAAGAGGGGGTTTTATGGTTAAATTAATTTGAGAAACTTTGTTAAATAGGTTTAATCTTCTCAAAACCTTAAGTATGTTAATGTATGTTAAGATTTGAGAAAGGGGAGGATTGATTATGAAGGGTTTCCTAGTCTTCCTTGACCGTAAAATCCATTTTGAAAGGACTGGCATTCAATGGACCAAACCTTAGGAAGTGCTGGTCAAGCATCAATATCTATTTCTCTCAGTGTACGTTATCATGAGCTTAGTGCCCATATCGCTTGAAGTGAATAATGTTTTCTTTTGTGATAAAATGACTTTACTCTAAAAATCTTCCATGTAATTATTATCATAAAACATGCTTAATTTTCATATAGAGAGGCTTATTAGACCAGCCTAAGAATCTTGAAAGAATCTTAAATATCTAATTTAAGTTTTAGAGGATATCCAAGATAGTAGGATTTGGGGAGGAGGATAAGGACAGCAAATAAAACCTATCATTGAAACAAACCGCTGAAACAAATTATAAATAGCATGTGGTCCAGGGATAGGTCTAGATTCTAATCCTTTTGCTACCACCAATGAGGTACCAGATTGTGGGCAAATTACTTGGCCTTGCTGTGCCTGTTTATTCATAGAGATAATAGAAGCTACTTTCTAGAACTGTGGTGATGAATAAATTGTTTAGCATAGTGCAGGGCAGTGAGATAATGCTTTTGCTGTTAATAACAATAATGACAAGTAACATTAAGCATTCACTATGAACTTTCTGAAAGAATCTTTAGATGTATACCTACCTCCTGGGTAGATTTATATGTCTATAAGCCAAAATTTATGATATAGTGTCCTAATATTTTGACATACTATTTCAATTTTCAAAGGAATCTACTTCTTACTCCAGATATAGCACTTATATACTTCAGAACAAGGTTTATTAGACATCATTTTATAAAACTGTACTTACTATTACAGACTGAAATATGTAAATAGGAACAAATTTAATTTAAACTTGACCTATTATTCCTATTGGATTGGTTATATTTCAAAAATACAAAAATGTTTATATGTCTGTATTTTACCACCTTCTATTAATACAATAGTTACTTATATGATTAAAAACACTTATCACCACCAGAAAGATTAAAGTCTACTTACAGTGTTCATGACATTTTGCCAAATTTTCTAGGTCATCCACATGATAGTAATCATAGCCTGATGTTCCCAGAACTTCAAATGGCAAATATCCTATTATGGGTGGTGCCCTAAATTACATATAAAGCAATATTATAACTTTTTCCATAATGAGGAATATTCCAACTAAAAATCAATTTTAAGGGAACCTTTATATATTTGAAAAAATGGATAACGAACTTGATCATCCAAATTAGAAAAAGTTTGTTTTGGAAATCCATTAATTTAAACAATTATATGACTGTTCCCTTTTTATAAATTTTAAAAATGGAGTTACCTGTGATCTAGAAATAGAAATTTCCATTCTAAACTATGTCTAGATGTAAACTCTTCATTGGGTTCTTCAACAGTGCACATTTCCTACAAATAAATTAATAATTAAAATTCAGAAATACTTTTCTGCCTTTTGAAGAATCCTAAATATTGTTAGCCACAAAAGTCCTTATTAGACAACTTTTCTAGCAATTTTTTAACACATTTTAATTTTCTAATACTAAAGAATATGGCAATAAATAAATGCAGGCTTCTAGAGGAGTACTTCTTACTCTACACATTTCTCCATTCACTCACATGCCTATAAATCCTAATTCTGAATTCAGATCTCTCTCCTGAACTTCAGGGCCATATTTCTGTGTAGATGTCCCCACACATCACAAACTCAGTATTTCCTAAAATGAACAAACTGCCTTATTCCTCATGTCCAGTTAAAACAATTTTCTATATCATCACCTTTTACCATCTAAATGCTTACTACTAAATCCTTTCAAATTCACCTTCTACCTTAAAAAAAAAAAATCTATTTGACCCCATCCATCTTCAGTGTCTTAGTTTAGACTAGACCCTCATCATCATTGGTTCATATTATTGCCACAGCATCTCCCCAAACAACTCTACGTGTTCTTCAACCCATCTTCTATTCTGGCTATAATTACCTTACTAATACTCAAATATGACTATATAACTTCCCTGCTTAAAACCTTAATGATTCCTCATTCTGTTAGGATAAAGTTTAAACTCTTCAGCATGGAGAAATAAAAAAAAAGAAAAAAGAAAGAAACATATTTCAGTTCTGGCCTTTTTCTATTTTCTATCATCTCCCAACATCCCTACCCCCTCCACACACAGTAACCCTAGACTCTACTCATATTCAACAATGTATTTGAACCTGCCTCTGTGTCCTTGAATGACCTTCTATAGCACAATGCAGTGATTAAAGAGTATGGGCTTTGAGAGAAAAAGAATTAGAATCAATCTCATTTCTACCACTTAATAACTTTGACTTTGGGCAAATAACTTAACTTCCCTAAGCCTGTTTCCTTATACATAAAACGGGGATCACACTAGCATCTACCTTAAAGGGTTGTTATAAGAATTAAATTAGATAATGCACATAAAGTATACAGTATGTAATAAGCACTAAATATTTGCCACTGCTATAATTTCCTAAGATCAAAACAAGAAGAGCAAAACTGTTTAAGATCTTCTAACTACTAATTCAGTACTTGTCCTACAATATGGCATCTTCCTAAATTTAAAATCTTAGCCTGGTTTACTTCCAGCCACGTTCTTTTAGTGGCTGAATTACCTCACCTTCCACTTCCCTACTAATCATCTGCTTGTGAGGTCCAAAAAATAAAAATACATTCTTTAATTAAATTTTAAAACTAAAAAGATAAATTGCATGCAGTAAAAAGCCACTTGTATATTTCTAAAGAAAATTTCAAAAATAATCTTTAAAATGACACACACGTTTGGCCTTTCTCCTTACAAATAGCATCTTAAAATTTTGCGCAAACGCACAACAGTGATATATAACCACTGGTTAACTGCAAAGGATATATTTTTCAAAATGAATTCTAAATTTAATGAGTACCTTGATAACTCATTATGTGCTTAAAAATACAGCATTATGATGATGTATATTTCAAGATTAATGGCCATCACTATCTTTAATGTTTGTAGGAAGTTTCAGTTATTCTAGAAACAGCAAAAAAAATTACAGAGACTATTCGGCAAAATATGAATTTAAATCCCCTTTAGGAAATAAAATTCAAAACATACCTTGATGAACTGAGGTGTAGCTAATCTGACAGTAGCTACAAAACAAACTCTATCTTCATAAGATGGTCTGTGTGTGCGTTGTATAGTTCCTTCAAAACCATTGTGTGCTGAAGTAGATACTAAAACAGTAAGGAAATACGTATCATCACTTACTCCAGTAAAATCTAGTTATTATTGATGTTCAAATATCTATGTTTTTGAGAGCTTGAAACAATACCAGATTAAAAATACATTGTAAGAAAAGCATTTTAACTCACCACTGTTTAAAGATTTGAAATTTCCTATAAATTTCACATATTCATAGGTAGATGGCTCTTTTGGGTCTATTGTTCCTCGAAGCATATGACAACAGAATTCTAACTGATTTTTTGCTGAAGTGGGAGAAAAAATATATTTGTGATTTATCATGAGTGATATATTACATGAAAAGATTATAAAAGTTGTACAAGTTTACAATATTTTCTCTAACAGTCCTCAATTACATTTTTATTTAGTCCATAAAAGTAGAATAACTATAGGAGATGATCTTCTTAATACAGAAAATAGATGATCTATCCTTAATAGAGAAAACTGATCTTCTGATATAAGCAACTCCATATTTCCCCATTTTTATCTGTCCTTCCTTCTCATTCTTCACTCTAATTTCAAAGAACAGTTTTGCTTCCCATTTTAAAGTTAATGCTTCTATGTCTACTGTGAATAGTCTTTCCTATGTTCTTTAGGATCAGGGCTACACCTTTGCTCATTCCTTTAGCATCCACACCTTCTCTTCTTTGAGTCATTTGTGTCTATTTGTAAATCTGCTTAGGTCTTCCCATCTCAGATAAACAAAAGTTTTTCATACTACTCTTTTTTTAAAATATATTTTTATTTATTTCAGAGAGGAAGGGAGAGGGAGAGAGAGAGAGATAGAAACATCAATGATGTGAGAGAACCACTGATCAGCCAGCTGCCTCCAGCATGCCCCCCATTGGGGAACAAGCCAGCAACTTGGGCATGTGCCCTTGACCAGAATCGAACCTGGGACCCTTCAGTCCACAGGCCGACACTCTATCCACTGAGCCAAACCAGCTAGAGCCATGCTACTCTTTATAGTATCATAGAAATTGCCTTCCTTTTCATTATGTGCTTTAAGTTCCATACACATATTCATTTACCTTAACTTCATGCATGGTGGCTTTCTTCCGTATAACCTGTATAGCAGGGGTGAGAAACCTTTTTTCTGCCAAGAACCATATGAATATTTATAACACCATTCGCAGGCCATACAAAATTGCCGACCTAAAATTAGCCTGCTATATTTGGTCAAACATTTAAATAACTCACCCCAAATGCCCTGGCTGGGCCAGACCAAATGATTTTGTGGGCCTTACTTAAATGGCCCACAGGCTGGATGTTTTCCACTCTGCTCTATAGGAATTGCTTGCATAAAGATCACCAATACTTGTACAGTAATCCCCCCTTATTCCAGGGAGATATGTTCCAAAACCCCCAGTGGATGTCTGAAACCACAGATAGTACCAAACCCTATAAGTATTAGTATTTTGGCAAACATACATACCTATGATAAAGTTTAATTTACAAATTAGGCACAGTAAGAGAGTAATAATTACTAATCATGAAAGAACAGTTACAGGTACACCTCATTTTATTGCACTTTGTGTTACTGCACTTCACAGTACTGAATTTTTTACATATTGAAGGCAAGACACACCACTAGCAGAAAGATTATGACTTGCTTTACTGTGGTGGTCTGGGAACTTAACTGGTAATATCTTCAAGGTATACCTGTCATCACAATATACTTTTTATTATAGTTATGTGACTGTGGTCTCTCTCAAAATATTTTATTGTACTGTATGTACAGAAAGGATATGCTGGACAGAGATAATTCACATCCTATGTGGTACAGAGCAGGATGACATGAGATTTCATCACACTATTCAGAATGACATGCAATTTAAAATTTATGAATTATTTATTTTTGACATTTTCCATTTTTATATTTTCAGATGGAGATTGATTGCAAGTAATTGAAACCATGGAACGTGAAACACAAATAAGGGAATACTACTGTACTATTAACTTCAATGGGCTTTCCTCATTATTACTACCTCTTCTTAAAACTCGCACTTCATTCCATAGCCTGAAACTTACCTTCCTACCTTATTGAAAATTTCTATATTTCTACTAATCAGTCTTCAAATTGTGAGCATTTATAAACATTGTTTTGATCTTGATCTATCATTGCCCTTTATAAATTTATCAGCATTTAGTCAACTTATTCACTCCTAAATCTCTCTCCCCAACTCTAACATTTTGTATAAGACTAAGTCTCAGATCACTATGTGCTTTCAGGACATTGTTACTTGATTGTCCCATCAATAACTCAAACTAAAAATATTTCAAAGTGAATTTATCCCTCTCTCTTCCTAAGCTAGCTATTTTTCCCCTCTGACCTATGTGTTCCTATTTCTCAAGATGGAAACCATATCAATTTGGTCTCTTCTCTTCCACAAGCCTCCAGTCTGTCACCAGGACCTGCTTTTTATTTCACCAAAAAAGCTCTCATAACTTATTTTTCCAAATGAGCATTCAATACCACCAATTTAGTATAGATGCAAATCATCTAGGTAACTACAAAAATGTATCCTATATATGCCTCCATACTCCTGCCACTAGAATTTAACTTTCCCTACTACTATTAACTAATGTTACTTGCACAGTTATTATTTCAGCACTCAAGGACTAGTAATGCCTTCTTCGTTCACAGCATCAAACTCACATTCTTCTGTCATTATCATGAATGACTTCATTACCTACCACAACAGGTTCAAAATCTAACCACCTTCTTCCTAAAACCTCCACTGATGAACCTTAGCCACTTGGTCTCCTGCCTAACACTAAGTCCTATTGAATTTATCTACTCAACACGCACATACAGGCTTTCTTCTCCATCCTTACTTCTATTGCTAGTATTCTGTAGTTTTTATTTTTACTTCCAGGCTAATCCTTTTAAAAATTTTCCACCTGAGATTTTATCCAAACCAAAAAGCCACCTTTTTGCCAGGTCCTCACTACACAATAAAAATCGAACAAGTTTGAATGAAAGATTAGGCCCCATTTCCTTTTCTAGACACAAATAACACCACTGGTACCACCTCACTTTCATTAAGGCTCAAATGACCTATTTGCAGAATCCTAAATTTTCCCGTTTTAAATCATGTTTAATCTTCTGGCATAAAACACTTTTTTTCTGGGAAAACAACTTTTTGTATATCGGTGTTTAACTAGGGGGTAAATCTTTTAATTAAGGTTTTTCTCTATCAAAACGTATTGTTGCCATCCACCCTCCAATCTTAGAAGCAGAAGCCTAACGTCTGTCTTTCTGCCAGAGGCTTTCACTCAGTTCTCCCACCAACTCTGCCCTATGAAGGCCTCTATAGCGGACCCTTTCTTTGTCATCTTCTAGGTCGCAGTGTTCTACCTTTCTAATTCTTCTCTCCTTGCTCTATATATTCATCTCAAGTAATACAATTCAATCCATGACTTCAAATACTATTTATAGGCATATAACTGAACTACATCATTATATCCAGCACAAATCTTTCTCCTAGTTGAAAAACTAGAGTGGTCTATTGGTAATGTCATAAGAACTTAATTTTTTAAACAATTATAAATGGGCTTCAAATGGACTCTCCTGGTCTCTAGTTCATCTCATCTCTGACAGGCCACTCATTCACATCAAAGATATACATTCATACATACTTACACATATATATATGTGTGTGTGTGTATTCTTGGACAGTTAGTTTTCTATAGAACTTGAGAGTTCAAAATACCAAGAACTTTTCAAATGATTAATAATATCAGAATTACCAGAAAAGTCAAAATTAATATTAGTATGACCAGAAAAGTCAAAATTGAAAAATAATGAAAAAAGTGATTTAAAAAAATATCTAATAACTAATGACCAAATACAGTCTTGTGATCATCTCAGATTTTACATAGAGAAAAATTTAGTGAAGAAAATGAGGTATTCTGGTCAAATTAATTTGCCAATGAACCTAGAAGAGATGTATGATTATTCCATAGTATTTTTAGTTTTCAAAAACAGGAACTATTTTTCACTGTTCTTGGCACTTCTTTGATATTGCACAATTGCCTGGCATGTAACATATACCCAATAAATGATTTTTTTAATTAGTAAAGCAAACAATTTTCTTTAGTTACTATTTCTTAAAAATACAGAAGTTATTATTGTCCAACTGGTTGATTATAGTGAAAATAATAATGTTTAATTTTCTCATTACATAAGATATTTAAAAATTAATAAAAACATATTATAAAGTTCCACTTTTGTGTAAAATACAGTTTTATGGCATAACTATTGTAACAAAAAAGATGGGATTTCAATATATTCTAGAATAGAGTTCAAACTTTAAAATACAGTCTTAATTCCGTATTATATATATTTTTTAAAATTTAAAAGTGATCTAATAAGGTATATGAAACAATGCTATGTGTTAATTTAGTCAAACATGTCTGTGTTTGTTACAAAAGCAAAGTATAACATGACCAAATACATTTAGCTTTTTCCTTAACAGCTACTACTTACATTTTAAATATTCCGGGGTTAATGAGTCACTTTCCAGCAGATGGGTAGAGAGTATTTTATAAACCTCTGAATGTTCCCCCTCTGGGATAAAATTAAATATACTTTGATCCACAAGATCAGACTGAAAATAAAAATTCAAGAAAATAAAATAACTTTAGTGATTCAAGAGACATGTATTTTAAAAGGATATAATCACTCTTAAAACATCAGCTGAACATATGATTAACTTGATTATTTGTAAAAACTGACAAACATCAAGTTACAGAGAACAACTTAAAGAATAAGAGAAGCCTGGATGGTATGGCTCAGTGGTTGAACATCAACCTATGAATCAGGAGGTCAGGGTTCGATTCCCGGTCAGGGCACATGCCCGGGTTGCAGGTTTGATCCCCCGTGTGGGGTGTGCAGGAAGCAGCTGATCAATGATTCTCTCTCATCACTGATGTTTCTATCACTCTCTCCCTCTTCCTTGCTCTCTGAAATCAATAAAAAAAATATTTAAAAACAAAACAAAGAAAAGTGGAAGATGATTAACATGACCTCCATGTCTCCGTGTCTTCATCAGATCCATGATCGATATGATCTTGAAAAGTCTGATAAATGATTTGCAAAGGTGAGTTTCACCAAATTTGAACATCTGCCAGTGGTTCTCAACCTTCCTAATGCTGCGACCCTTTAATACAGTTCCTCATGTTGTGGTGACCCCCAACCATAAAATTATTTTCGTTGCTACTTCATAACTGTAATTTTGCTACTGTTATAAATCGTAATGTAAATATCTGATATGCAGGATGTATTTTCATTGTTCGCGACCTATAGGTTGCGAACTGCTGAATACTAATAATAGCCTAGGTGGTCGTCATGACCTCATGCATCACGCCCTCACAAGATGACCGTTACAAGATGGCCATGCGCACAGCAGAGGCGGGGCCCAGCAGAGGAGGTGGGTTGCGGCAGGGGAGGGCAGTTGGGGGTGATCAGGCTGGTAGAGGAGCGGTTAGGGGGTGATCAGGCTGGCAGGCAGGCGAGCAGTTAGGAGCCAGTGGTCCCGGGCAGGCGAGCAGTTAGGAGCCAGTGGTCCCGGATTGTGAGTCAGACATCCCCTGAGGGGTCCCAGATTGTAGAGGGTGCAGGCAGGGCCGAGGAACCCCCCCCCCCCCCCCGCACCATGCACAATTTTCATGCACCAGGTCTCTAGTTTAAAATATAACAGAACTAAGAAAGTTGATCAGAAAAATCTTTGGCTACAAGACATAACCCTACGGTATATCCAAGCCTCTGGTAATTTATGGTGGTATTTACTATAACACAGGACTAGCCACAGGCTAAACAAAGAGGAGATTTGATTTTGGTGTCATTTCAATTGTCTAATGTGTCTTTTCCTCTTTACTTCATCTTTTCCATCCATCCATCCTGTATCCCACTGTCAAAAAGCCCTGGTGTTAGCTAACCCTCCTCCCCCAAAGTAAGTAGTATGTCAAACATTATAATCCTTGCTCAAATATGGCTTTAATAATGATTCAGTAATCAACTGTAATTTGACAAACAGGTTGCCTACAATGTGCCATGGCTATGGGAATCAAATACGAATAAAACAGTTCCTATCCTAATAACCACTGACAACAAATCAGTGATTTCACATTTTCTACCAAATCCAGACTATTCTACTTGGTTTATCCATATTTTCAAACTGCTCTGTGGAATCCTGGAGATACTGAAGGGGTGTCTCAAGGACTGTGGAGTGAAAAGGAGCTGTGAAGGCAGGGCTAAGGCTCTTTGCCTCTGCATTCACAAAAGCAGTTCCACTTTTATTTGGGTTTATATTTTAAACATTGTAAAGATTTTGTTCAAAGAAAGAATTTCATGGTTTAAAAACAAAAACCCTCAAACAACAACAAAAGTGAGCCACTGGGGAGGTGGGAAGTGGGAAGAGTTTTTACCGTACTCTCCATAAAAGCCATACATTCACATTCTTTCTTTTCTCTAGCCCTCAAAGTCCACTCTATAAATTGGAATAGCCTTCCTCTCTTTCTCCACATATTACTATTTGTATCTTCCATCTTTCAAAGACCAGTTCAAATTATTTCCTTCAAAAAAGTATTTTCTTAACACCATTAATCCACAATAAATAAAATTCCTTCACTACTTATTACTCCTATCATTCATTTCCCATAAAAAATTTCTGTCAATTGTATTTTAATGTCCATGTCTTACTGCCCACTGCCCATCCTATATAATAAAAGCCTAATATGCTAAGTGTCCGATCGACCAGTCGGCCGTTCAACCAATCAAAGCGTAATATACTAATGATATGCTAAGGCCACTCAACCATTTCCTATGACGTGTACTGACCACCAGGGGACAGAGAGTCGACCGGTCGACCAGCTGCTATGATGTGCACTGACCACCAGAGGCAGACAATTGACCAGTCACTATAATGTGCACTGACCACCAGGGGGAAAAATGCTCCAACCGGTAGGTTAGCTTGCTGCTGGGGTCTGGCCAATTGGGACTGAACAAGATGGGCCAGACATGCCCTGGAGCCCTCCTGCAGGCCTTCCCCGGCTGGCTAACCTCCCACATTTCTCCCCGGCCCCGATTGTGCAGATCTTGCACCGGTGGGGTCCCTCGGCCTGGCCTGCTCCCTCTTGTAATTTCGGACCCTTCGGGGGATGTCGGAGAGCTGGTTTCGGCCCGATCCCACAGGCCAGGCCGAGGGACCCCACTGGTGCATGAATTCGTGCACCGGGCCTCTAGTATGTAAATAAAAGCCCCCATCTCTTATATATTTTCCTCCTCCCTTCAAATTAAGACACATTAAAGTTGTGCATTGCATATAACAGTTATTAGAAAAATAAATGATTCTAGATTAAGGAGTTATTTAGTAAAGGCTTACGGATAACCACACTCAAAATATATCTGCATTTTAAGAAGGTTTTTTTTCCCCCTGAAAGTCTGAAAAGCCTCTAGAACAAAAGTTATGCACTAAAAATTCAGGCATGAATAACAAAAATGCTAGAAAATTGCTTTTTATTGACAAAACAGAGGCACTGATATAAATGTAAAAAAATAGTTTAAACAGAAAAATAAAACTATTTGAAGTAATAAAACTTTCATTTTGAAAACGATTATAGTTTTCTACTATTTATTCTCATTGACAATTTCTTTTACTATTCAGGAAATTATAAACTGACCTATGTTATCCTTGCTTTTCCAGCTAAACAGATAGGTGTTTCATATTCACAGAGAAAATAATATAAATGAGTAGCACAGAGTGGTATGATCACAAGCACTGCTTCCCCTGAAACTTTATACTATGAAGGATCAGAGTTAGCAGGTGACTAACATGTCAAACTTCCCATTAATCACCACATTTAAAATCTCTAAATGAAGCTAATCATACTTAATATCACCATACCATTCACTCAGTTCCCAAACACAATTCAAAGAAAGTTAGAAAAGCAGCTATCCTGATACTTTTATCTCCTTCAAGCATTATCATGAAGAAGAAATGTAAATCCTGCTGAGTTAGTTATGTGACATATATCAATAGCCTTTCTGTTTTTCTACATTTTGTGGAAATTATAAAATGTTACCAATGTCAGGTAGACAACTGACAGACAGTTAAATAACTGCAGTAGAGTACTTGCTTAAAAAGGAGTGAAAGCTCCTCAGAAAATACGTTAAATATATGTTGAATATAACATATTTTTAAACAACTGTGTTCCTTATGTATAGGCATAAGGAAGAAAAGTTCTGGCCCTATCAAATAATCATTACATAACTACTCAAAAAAATTCTAAATTCTATTTCTGTAAACTGCTGATAAAGACTGTACTGGCTTTCTTTATATATACTGATTTCAAAGAGGAAGGGAGAGGAAGAGAGAGAGAAACATCAATGATGAGAGAAAATCATCGATTGGCTGCCTCCAGGGAATTGAGCCAGGAACCTGGGATATGCTGTGACCAGGAATCAAACCATAGCCTTCTGGTGCATAGGTCGCTGCTCAACCACGGAGCCACCCTGGATGAGCACACCGCAGGGTTTACCTTTCTTAAAACATATTTTTGTTTATATTCCCAAACTCTCAAGTTAAGAGGAGAAAAGGAAAGGCTTGCCCAGTATCTTCACAGAGGCATTTTTAGTCCTGGACTCTGCTAAGCTATAATGTGGTTATCATCTTCTTTGTATTACTTGGTTACAACTTTAATATATTCTCTCTGAGGAATATATTTAAACAAGTGTGAGGAATCAATCTTTAGTTGTAAAATTTAAAACATTTTAAATTTGAAATATAGTAAGACACCAACTTTGTGTCTTGGAAGCTCCACAAAAATGTTGCACAGTTAAGTCCAATTTCTCTAGTTTCATGTTTCTTGCTGATAATATAAAGGGGGTGGGCTAAGGATGTCTAAAATTTCTTCCGGCACTAAGGTGGCATGAGCCTAATTTGTCACAGAAAGCTAGATTGGGAGACAAAAAAATACATAAGTTTTCTTTCCAACCTCAAGAGAATAAAGCATTTATGCCCAATTATTAGCCACAAATAGGTTAAAATGTGCCTAATAAGCATAAAGTGACAAAGTTAAGAAAACATTTTTCTTGCAGGACCTACAGAATCAGTCTTGTAATTTTATGGTCTGATTTAAAATTTAAATTTAAAAATTTTAAGTCATATTGACCACTAATTTAAGATGGCAAGTTTTAATTTCTCAACAGAACTGAACTATAAACACTAAAGCCTAAATTTAGGTATTTGCTAATTTGTCTTCCCTTCTGGCAATAGCCAAAATTCTATTTTAGATAATAGGTGTGTACATTAAAACACAATGAAAGAGGCATCAATATTTTAAACCTTTTGTTTAGTATCTGTTACAGTTTGAATATTAACGACAACTAAAACAGAAAGTCACATATTTTTTCCTTATGTTTGATCCTGAGTATTATTTTCTCAAAAAACGTGTTTCTCTTTTTGCCTCCCCCCCACCCCGCCCCGCAAAACACTGGTGTTTACATTTTTCAAGGTGATGTGAAGAAAAGTGTCCATAGGAACTGGTGAGCAGCAAAAACATATTAACAAAGGATACTATTAACTTAGTATGGAATGAAATGGGTCTACTAGAGCAGCAGCAGCAATTTCCTCTGCCCAAAAATTCACCTACCAATCTATATGCTTTGGCTAATACAAACAATGAAAAATATCAAGATAATGTTAATAACATAGGAAACTGGGTATGGGGCACATGGGAACTCTATGTACTATTTTCTTGATTTTTCTGCAATCTAAAAACAGTTATAAAATAGAAAGGTTTTTAAAAATCCAGGATGGAATGGAAAGGTAAAGGCAGTTTTCACGAGGAGGAAATGTTAATGACAAAATGCTTGGATCCCAACTAGATCTATCACATGTTACCTATTTCAAAAATCAATTAAACGCCACCTCACTAAAGATTCAACACCAGTGTGCCATTAGGAAAGATTTTTTAAAACAGCTACATCAAATAGTCTACTCATTTTTATACATTCAACAAAATATTACCAAATGCCTCTCTAAGAAACTAGCTAGCCCATTGTGGATATAAAGTCCCTGCATTTAAAAAGCTACACCTACCATGATTACCCAAATAAACAGAAAATTACAATTCACTATAAGTGTCATGATGGCAGTACGTACAAGGTAACATAAGCAGAGAGAGGAAGGGCATCTAATTCTGAATGGAGTTCAAGGAAAGTGCCCAAAAAGTAGGCTTTTAAAAAGTGTTACCACATATATTACATAAGATGCTGATTATGAATAAAATTTTTAGAAATTTTAATTTTAAAAATTAGTTTCTATACATACATAATGAAAAGAAAACCTATACAATGGTATATGGTTTAAAAGCATGTAATAATACCTTTATTTATATTAATCTTATTTTAATCATTATCTTAATCCTACAATGAGTTTCTTTCCCTAGCTTTTTTCACGTAATTAAAAAAAAAACAACCAGAAAATTCAGTTATTCAATCTGTCTTTTTCTCTGCCTATACTAGTTTACTTATGTGTTCTATAATCTGTTTCCTCTCAAACAAATTTTAGATGGGCTAATTACCTACTTTTTGAGCTTACTGTTAATGAAAGCCTCTAGAAAAGCAGGCAAACCAAGTCATTTTCTGGTGTGAGCCACAAAAATCAGCAAATTACTTAATGCCTGGCTTTCAGTAAGAAAATACCCTTTTAAATCTGGTCTTTTGAGTGTAGTGTCCATTCTCTATATAGAATACTAGAGGGCTGGTGCATGAAACTCGTGCACGGGGGGTGTGCGTCCCTTAGCCCAGCCTGCACCCTCTCCAATATGGGACCCTCTCACAATCCAGGACTGCTGGCTCCCAACCGCTCACCTGCCTACCTTCCTGATTGCCCCTAACTGCTACTGCCTGCCAGCTTGATCACTCCCTAACCACTCCCCTGCCAGCCTGATCCATGCCTAACTGCTCCCCTGCCAGCCCGATTGCCCCTAACTGCCCTCCTCTGCAGGGCTGATCCCCCCCAACTGCCCTCCCCTGCTGGCGTGGTCCCCCCAACTGCCCTCCCTTTCAGGCCTGGTCCTTCCCAACTGCCCTCCCCTGCTGGCCTGATTGCCCACAACTGCTTTCCACTGACAGCCATCTTGTGGCAGCCATCTTGTGTGTTGGAGTGATGGTCAATTTGCATATTACTCTTTTATTAGATAGGATGAGTAATCAGAGGAAGATACTGCTTATCAGTATCTCTTAAAAGAGACCTTTATAAAACAGGTACTTTGTATTTATAATAAATTAAGAGTAATTTATAAGTATCTTCAGAATATTTATACCACACGCCCTATCTTAGATAAGAACATTACATATTAAATAAAAATTTCAAATTCATTAAAACTGTAAGCTGCAGCAGAGCATCTAACATCGTGTCTGGTAGAGAGTTGATATTCAATAATTATACTTGGAATAAAACAACAAACACATTAATTTTGGTGTTCACCATCTTTATCAAAATCATACAATGTAATTATTTTCTAATTCTGTACCCTTACGGTCATATTGAAAACACATTGAATATGGCCACTTGGGCATTATCAAGTCAAGCCATAGAGCACAAAAGTTCTATATCATTTTTAGTGTGTACTTTTAAGTTATTCTTTTGAGAAAATTATTTGTGTTCCTCTAGCTGTAACAGGAATTTCTCAGTAGAAATTTAATTATTCCCAAGATATTCTCAGTGATTCAGCAACATCTTCACCAGGCTGAATAAAAAGGAAACACTGAAAACTTAGCATTAGAAAAAATAGGACAGCAAGAACAGAGATTGGATAAAGTGGTCACTGAATAGTTACTACAGATTACAGGGGCATGACTGAACTGAGAAAAAACAGCCATGTTAAAACAAAGATGTATTTTGAGTTCTCCTCCACACTCTACTTATTGCTTAACATTGCTCTGGAGGTACATTTCAAGTACTTTAGAAAGTTTAAAATAGGCATTAAATAAGAAAGAGATCACAGAATTTTTATACTTACTGGTAAATGTTCAAGTAATGAAGTTACACTCTCAGACACATATATTATGCTTCCATCTGTCATGATTGCTAAAAAAAAACCATCAAGAGCCTGAAATTAAACATAATAGTCAGTTAAATGAAAAGAAAAAAGTTTTTTCTAGCACAAAAATAAAAGTCTAACTTACTAAATGACAAAAGACATAAGGTGGAAATTTCCAGAGCATTATCAAAATGCTAGCTTTCCCCCTTCACAATACTGTAGTATAGTATATATCTTTGTGCATTTTTTAAATGTTTTTGGAGAAAAAAAATCACTCTTTGGCTATTGGACAGTTGGTTTCGAAACTATAGATTTAATGTTCTACCTTATCACTCATATATTGTGTACAGCTGGCCTTATTTGCTAATATCTCTGAAGTACACACACCATTAATAATGTCTTTGGCACACAAAGGAATACATTATCACCTTTTGTATATATCAACCGAGAGGTGTATGAACTGTAGGGAGATACATGAGGAATTGAGTGAAAGGGAAATAAATCTGAAAAGGCAGGCTAAGGATAGATCATGAAAGGCCATGAAATGCCAGGTTAAGACATAAGGACTTACATCTTACGTTCAAGAGTAGTCTGGAAGCGGTGTGTAAATAGATTTAGAGGGGGGAAAAATTAAGATAGGAAAATCTCAATGACTTTAGAATAGATAGTGAAGTTAATGAGAATCTGAATGAAATTAAGTGCAGTAAGAATAGAGAAGAAAGAACTTAGACATCGAGAAATGTGAAGTTAGAGTTCAGGAGAGAAGCCATGCAGAAATACAATACTTATTAATAAAGCGATCCTGTATTTTACATATGATAAAGTATTTTCATTTGAGAATCTTAGATAAGGAAGTAACCGCTGAAGATATGAGATCTGCAGATCTGCATTCCAGACAAATCCTTGGGGAATTATCTACATGTGGGGATGCGAACGACAAGTACCAGAGAAAATGAAAGACAGAATACAACTGTCAATGAGGAAATCAATAGAAGAGAATGTGACAAGGTGAGAAGGAAGATGGATGGTTCAGTGTAAAATAAGATCAAAAAGGATACAAAATGAGAAATAAATTTGGTGACTTTCAGAACAGATGCCAATAGGAAGATCGGTCAGACTAATGAATTTAGAGACGAGTGGATGATCAGAGGCACTTATAAACCACTCTACCAAGAACTTTTAGAATGGAAGAAAAGAGAGATGAAAGTTTAAAGGGAAGCAAGTATCAAGGGAAGGCAATTTTAAAAAAAGTTACAAGTATATTTGCAGGCTGAGGGAAAGGAAAATCCAGTGTAAAAGATATTGAAGATATATAGCAGAAAAGATAAAAACAGGAGTTCCTCTTCTATCAAAAGTTATCACTCAATTTGGATTTCTTATTTAATTATAGGATCTCTCAAAGGATAGCAATCTCTGTTAAGAGCCATACATATCTTCTATAGCACTGTATCTGCAGGACCTAGCATATGTGCAGCACACAGCAGACAAAAAATACTTGTATTTAATTTCCAGAACGTGGAGTTAGAGCAACCTCCCTCTATTTCTAAGGAACTATTGAAGTATACATTGAATGCATGAAAAAAGGCATCCCACCACCCCTTCTATTGGGGGAGAGATTTGGATATTAAAAACAACTTATTTTGAGTAGATGACTACCTTCTAAAGTGGCTAAAAGAAACCCATTCTCGGCTAATGTAGAAGGGATAAAAACCTTATAATGTATGCAAATTCATGAAATTATTTTTACAAAAATTCCTTAGTATAATGCCAGTATTATTTCATAAGGAAAAGGTCAAAATGATGTTATTAAGAACTAGCTTTTCTCATATGAAGCTAGATTATATCATCTTTGAAAGCAAATTAATATTTACTATGATGATCTGTATTTGCTATTAGGATATTTGTTACGAATCGGGGTGCAATTCTATTGTGTAAAGGGAAATGAACTGAAATCAGAACTCTATAACTTTATCCCACTCCTAGGACCATAGGCTGTCCTTTCATTTTTCAAAGCAGGCAAAGGTTAAGCAGAGAAAAGCCTCCACTAGCATCTTGCCAAATTCTTAATACAAGTAAAGACCAGGGCCCAGTCTTTTGAGTGATGGATGTAATTTCCCAAGCAGGTAGGTGGGTACACCAAAAGCTAAAGGGGCCCTGAAGATGAAGATCAGAGAGAGATGGACATCCCCCTCCCAAAAGTGAAGACTGTGAAACTTATCCCTCTTCCACACTGTATGATATAAGGGGAAGGCTCATTAGTTAAAACTCCTTGTCTTCCTATTTGATACCTAATTAAGCCACAATAAAAGGACTATGTAAACCTTCTTTGTTAGTGAGTGTTTAATCGGGGAAAGACTGGAATGGAAGTTCTAGGGGAGGGGATAGAACTTCCTTGCGGATTTGTATCTAAAGTGAAGTTGACAGGGCACTCACTAGCCCTTGCCTTGTAGACTACCAGAGAGAGCTATCAGCTTCCAAGGGAAAGAACAACACGCTAAGAGATAACTTTACCTAAAGATGACTTTGCATAGAGGTCAGGCTAAATTGCCCTGATTTCCTTGACTACTCTACCTCAAGGTTGCAAGGAATATTCCGCAACAGAGTAGAGACGAATGGCAATGGAGGAATGGAGAGAGAAACAGCTAACACATAGGTTATAAGTGAATTTTAATATCTCAGTCCTAGTTCTTCCATTAATTATCTATCTGACCTTGGACAAGCTGCAACTTCTCTGGATCTCATCCACAAAATGAAGAAGTTGAGGTGAATGATCGAATCTCTTCCACTAGCAGCTCTAACATTCCCAGATATAACCTACATCTGAAATTCTGCAGAAAATGGTATCTGGACTGCCTACCTGTAATCTGATCAAAGTGACTAGCCAGGAGAAACACATCTAGGTTAGTTAGACCCAGGTTGCAATACACACACATATTTATAGTATATTAATGTTAGAATACATATTTACTTGACAGTTGTAAATACTCACTAAAATAAAAAATATGTTTGACATATTAAAAGTAAGTAAATATAACATTTTTCAGGAATGTAATCCTAAAAGCTGTGAGGATCATCATGAGACAACTAATTTATATATGATTAAGTTTTCTGTTGTATATAATGTTATAATCTCTGGAATCTTTGATTTTTTTTAATACTAAGTATATAATAACTGTCCTGACATTAATAAAGATCTGTCCATTGTGAAGAAAAATTTGAAGACAAAGCTTTTGTGTTTAGCTTATTAGTGAACAGAGAGTTTATCTTCATTAAGATTATTGATACATGAGTGTAGATATTACACAACTTTTTTTGGTGGTGGTGTTAAGCCTCACCCGAGGATATTTTTCCATTGATTTTTTTAGGGAGAGAGGAAGAGAGAGGGAAAAACTGAGAGAAACATCAATGTGAGAGAAACACATCAATTGGTTGCCTCCTGTAAGTGACCTGACCAGGGCCCAGGCCAGGTGAGGAGCCTGCAACTAAGGTATATGCCCCTGACTAGAATCAAACCCAGGACTCTTTGGTCCACAGGTTAGATGCTTTGGCGACTGAGCCAAAGAGGCTAGGGCTTAAAATTAATAAAGTTAAGATCCGTGCACTAATGGGGGGGGGCGTGGCCTGTGGGGATCGGCCCGCTGTGGGAGTGCTGCTCATCCTGGTCAGCAGGCAGCGCTCCCACTGTGGGAGCGCACTGACCACCAGGGGGCAGCTCCTGCGTTAAGCATCTGCCCCCTGGTGGTCTGTGCACGTCATAGCGACTGGTCGACTGGTTGTTCTGGTGGTTCCACCATTTGGTCACTGGGCTTTTATTATATAGGATTGCACAGAGAATATAATCATAAAATTAAAATTAGATTTTGCTGCCTGTGGATTCCTCTTAAGATCTTACGATAAGTTCCTCAGGCAATGGAAACTAAAGAGAAAATAAACAAATGGGACTACATCAAAATAAAAAGCTTGTACACAGCAAAAGAAACCATCAACAAAACAACAAGAAAGCCCACTGCATGGGAGCACATATTTGCCATTGTTATCTATGATAAGGGTTTACTCTCCAACATTTACAGAGAACTCATACAACTTAACAAAAGGAAGATAAACAACCCAATCAAAAAATGGGCAACCAACCTAAATAGATAATTTTGGAAAGAGGATATACAGAAGGCCAAGAGACATAGGAAAACATGCTCAAAGTCACTAAACATCCGAGAGATGCAAATCAAAACGACAATGAGGTACCACCTAACACCTCTCAGAATGGCTACCATCAACAACTCAACAAATGACAAGTGCTGGAGAGGACGTGGAGAAAAGGGAACACTCGTGTACTGTTGGTGGGAATGCAGACTGGTGCAGCCACTGTGGAGAACAGTATGGAGTTTCCTCAAAACACTAAAAATGGAACTCCCATTTGACCCAGTGATCCCACTTCTAGGAATATATCCTAAAAAACTAGGAACACCAATCAGAAAGGATATATGCACCCCTATGTTCATAGCAGCACAATTTACAATAGCTAAGATTTGGAAACAGCCTAAGTGCCCATCAGCAGATGAGTGGATTAAAAAACCGTGGTACATCTACACAGTGGAATACTATGCTGCTGTAAAAAGGAAGGAACTCCTACCATTTGCAACATGGATGGACCTGGAGAGCATTATGCTAAGCGAAATAAGTCAGTTGGACAAAGATAAATATCACATGATCTCACTCATTTATGGAATATAATGAACAACATAAACTAATGAACAAAAACAGATCCAGAGACAGAAGCATCAATCAGACCGTTAAACCTCAGAGGGAAGGCAGGGGAGGGAGTGGGTATGAGGGAATGATCAACCAAAGGACCTGTATGCATGAATATAAGCATAACCAATGGACACAGACACCAGGAGGGTGAGGGCATGAGCGGGGGTTAGGGAGGCAATAGGGGGATAAAGACACATATGTAATACCTTAGTCAATAAAGAAAATTAAAAAAAAAATTTTTTTAATTAAAATTAGTATAATTAAATGAGTTATTTATTTCCTTTCTCTGTTGTAGATGTTAGCTGTGTGCACCCTTTCATAAAAATAATATTTATTACCTAAAGAGATAATCTTGGACAATGTCAAACTACTTTTTAGAAAAAATATCTAACAAAATCAGAAACTATTTTCTGGTTTATAACTCAAGTGTCCACTAATTTAAAGAGCTAGCTGCTAGTTACTAAGCTGCAAGTTCAGCGCCATGGTTAGCTTCCACTGAAAGAAGTTTCACAGGGGCTGAGACCATGTGAGCAGAGGCTAGTCTACCTGCAAAAAATCCCAGCTGAGCTACTTACTTTTGGGCAAGTTTCATAATCTCTTTGTTCCTCGATTGCCTCATATGGCAGTAAGAAAGGGATACTAATAGTGTCTACATCATAAGAGTGTTGTGAGGATTCACTGAGTTAATATGTGAAAAGTGATCAGTTTTATTTCAGGTTTTTAAGTACAGGTTTAAATATATACAATATATTTATATTCCAACAAATTTCCATGTTATCATTTCTCTTGAATATACAAAGACTTAATCTAGCAATTAACTCTTCCTCATTAACTTGCAAATACTTTATGTTGCTTAGATTTTAGTAACTATACAAAGACACAATACATAGCCATTACATAAACAGGGTGGGGCAAAAGTAGGTTTACAGTTATTCATATAAAAAATACAATAATTAATAAATGACAATTAAAGAATAAATTATGTTTCCCATACTCACAACTGTAAAACTACCTTTGCCCCACCCTGTACATACCCAACACAGATAAACACTTAATGTGTAAAAGAATAAATCCAAACCAGCAGGATAAGAGATGTAATTATTTAACAATGCCTACGTCTCCATCTCAATCACTTTCCTCTAATCTTTCTAGGTTACTTTCTGTTATGTATCTACTTTCTTGTCCTTAACTGTACTGCCAATCTATAATCTTTCTAGGTTACTTTCTGTTATGTATCTACTTTCTTGTCCTTAACTGTACTGCCAACCTATACTGCCTCTGTTTCCTATTTATGGTAAGTTTTCATGGAAATTTGATACTGAATTCTGTGTACTTTGTGTCCATAGATGATACCTATGTTATTCTACACACATAAAAAAGTTTCTATTTGAATTAAGAAGAATTGCCTTTCAATGTACATTTCATTTGTTTTACATTTTCAAAATACTCATTTATTATAATTTTATGTTATTTTGGAGTAGATTTTAATTTGTTAAAAAAAACTACTGTCAAGTAGGATACATTTCATTATATTTAATATATGATGAATAAAATATATTATCCTTCATTTGAATGTCGCTAGTGTCATCTCAGGTAAGAGAATTTGGTAGCTATAGTTTTCTGACTTTTATTAATCCACTAAAAAATTCATTTAATACTAAAAATACAAAAATTTTGTCATTCCTTTACCAGATAAGACTATTTGCTTACATTACTTGCACTGATTAATTTTAATTGAAAATAACAGTTTATTGATTTACACGGAATTAAGTATTTTCAACATTAAATTAGTATTGTTAAAATTATACTAAAATTAGTCACTCCTATGATTTATGTTGTGTTGGGTTTTTTTTGAGGAAAATAAAACTTTTCAAAAATTAAATCTGGACATACCTCTAACATTAATTGTGTAAACTCTTCATTACTAAGGAATGTAGGTTTCCAGTCCTGTCGAATTTCACTAGCATCTGACTGTGCAGTGATTTCTGTAAACAGATTATTTGACACATTAGTGGCATACTCTTACTACAGGGTGGGCAACTGGGGCAGTACAAAAGTCCTACGACTGCCTTCTCTTTCCCCACTCTAATTAAAGATGAGAACCATAGACTATAACATTGGTCTAGATAGGTATCAGGAGGTCAAAGTTTTGGCATGATGAAATATTTGAGCTACTATGGCAAATTATTTCCTTAGGATTTGGTCTTTGGTCTCTTGGAAATACCAGTTTCTTTAGATTTTCTCTGGGGAGCTGTGATAGCCTGTGTAGCTTGCTGCTTGACACAATGACCGAACAAAATTCAGAATAAGCAGATAAATCAACCATTAGAAAGATATTCTTTTTCCTCTTCCTTTCCTTGCCATTCAAGTGGTAGAACCTAGAGCAGATATAAGGACATGAGCCTGTAGGAAAACAGCCCAGGAGGTCAGTAAGCCTGCTTTTAACAAAGAGGACTTTCAGCCTTCCTATTGCCACGTAGAAAGATTGCTCCCAATCTGAGGTGCTCTGTTCTTAATTAATCAATGAGACTAAATTAAGATTTGGGGCAAAAAATTTATAGTAATAACCCCACAGCGATTTTGCTTAGTGTCCCCTTGCATGTTTTCTTAGAAGTAGGGAGCTGGTCAAAAAATTTTGAGATCCTTGGATTGTGACAATATTTTAACAAAATTATTAGTTTATTTTGCAATATACTACTTGCTAATGGATTTAGTTATGAGAAAGCTATTCATAAATGATGAAACATGAACTATTTAGCTAACAAATGTTTTTCCATCTTTAAATGCAGACAGTTTTAAAAATCAGGCAAAATAAAAATCTATGTCACAAATCTTACTCTTCAAAATATATTCTACTTTGAATTGAAAAGTATGGACTAAGTTGTTTAGATTTTTCTGTGACCAGATATATAGGCTGTTCCAAAAAATGTATACATACAGTTTGAATAATTACAAAGGCAGTGCTTATTAAAATACATTTCGTTTTCAAAATAGAGCCATCAGCTATTACAAGTGTGTATACATTTTTTTGGGACACCTTGTGTAAATACATTAAATTGTCACCAAAAATCTGCTATATTAAAAATGCCTGCACTAGAATATGAAGAGTAACTAAAAAGTCTAGCTACTAATTCTATGGAATATAGTCATACTTTTTCAAATTCACATCAATTATAAACATTCCGAAAAAAAGAGTTAAATGCATAAGCAAATCCCATAAGTTAAGCACAACTTATTTTAGACTAATAATTAAATGAGAACTCTCTTCCAATTTCAGGTAAATTTTATTTTTGTGAGAATCTTATACCCAATTTTGAAAAAACAAAACCAAACCTGATCTACTTAATGCCAAAATTAATCCTCTACTATCAGAGGGAAATGTGTGCATGCGTATTTCATTTCATTCAACAATCATTTATTGAACTACAATGCCTGAGGGGCTCAGTGTGCTATTTAATAAGGGACACTGAGGTAGCAAGAATACTATTTGTAAAGGAAAAATGTAATGACAAAAGTGGTAATAAAAATGAAGACAATTTTGACACATTTACAGAAGAATCAAGAGAATTTGGCAACAGTAATACAGTACTATGAAAGCTGAAAAAATGAAAGTCTTTTCAGGTTTGAGTCCTGGGGGAGTGAAAGGATGGTGGTGTAAAAATAGAAAAAGAAAAGTTGAGAGAAAGAGATGATTGGACAAAATGAAAATGAATTGTTTTAGATGTGCTGAGTTTGACAACATGCAAAAGAAAGATCCAGAAGTTATCTGGAAATAAAAGACTGAAAAGTTAGCATCTAAAATACAGACTTAGTAGTTTAATAGAGAAACAATAGTTGAAGCTATGGAATGAGATAACCAAGGGAAAGAGTGTAGAGAAAACAAGAACACAAAAAATAAGACCCTCAGAAATGTCACATTTAAAGAGCAGAAAAAGAAAGAGAACGAAGAAGTTAGGGTTAGTCAGGAAGAGGGGGGTGAATGAAGAGGTACAGTATAACACAGGCCAAGGGAAAAGCCAGTGGAGGATGGATTAAAATTTCCAGTGCTTCAGACGTGCAGAAGAGAATGAGATTTAAGAAAAAGCTATTGCTTTATTGGTGGCAGAGGAGGGGTTAATGGCATTAGTGAAATTAACAAAAATGATTTCAGAGCGATGGAGCATGAAGCAGGCTACTAATGCATTACTGAGTGAGCTAGGGAGAAGTAAAAAGAGGCACTAATTACAAATTCTCCTTCTGAGTTTTGCAGTTTAATTTACATCTGAAAAAGGAAATGTCCTTTTACAACTTTTTCACGTATCATCTCTGCTACTAAAATAGTTAATATTCTTTAAATTTTCTTTTCATGATTTATGTAGTCAAAATGATTTTCTTAAAGAAATAATAACTTTAATTTAAACATAATGTTTTTTCCTAGATATACACTGAAACAATCTTTTAAAATGATATAAAAGGCCCTTACAATCTGGCTCTTGCCTTTCTTTCAAATATGCCCATAATTTTCAAACTCAAACTATGCTCCAGTTACACTGAACTCGCCCTGCTTCTCTGCTTTTGCACATGCTATTTCCTCTCTGTGAAAAGATGTTTTCCTTACTTAATCTAAAAGGAAGACTCAGTTGAAAAGATCAACTATTTTTAAGCCTTCCCTGACACATTCTTGCCTGTGTTTTGCTAACAAGTTTAAGTTTACAAGCACTCGACCTGATATAATATATGCACTGAAATGAGCTGTTTAGAATATTTGCCTCTCCTGGCTTACGTTACTTGAGGGCCAGGACTGTTACCCTGCACTATGAAAATGTAGGATATACTGGGCACTAAATAAATGTTTGTTGAATGAAAGAAAAAACATACCAGGAAATCTTTTAAAAAGCAATTGATTTCTTTCTCTTAAAAAAGGTTAGGAAGCATCCACTCTTAAGCATCACTGCCAAGATTCTATCACATTATGCTTTACGAGAGAGTCTGTTATTTAAAAAAAAACACACCTATTTTACAAAGTTAAAAATTTACCTTTATGTTTTCGTAAAAAATCAATGCTCTTCTGCAGAACGGTAGATTTGTCCATCTTTCTAGCATTACCAGGAAGCATGGATCCCAATTCTTTAATGAGAACATTAAATTGATCTCTACGTTTCTTTTCAGATTTGTTTCTAGATACTCTGGTGAAACAAAAACAAATAAAGAAGTAGTTTTCAAACAGTCCATTTAATTACACAAATAGTTTAATGCTCAATTTGGACACAACCACACCCATGTTCTTCTGTTAATCTAGATGGTAATAAATATTTATCTCCTAATTTACCAACAATATACAGTTAATATGAGCAATAATTTTTCTTCCCTCTTTATCAATAAAGAAACTTTTACACTCGGCTGGCGTGGCTCAGTGGTTGAGCATCCACCTATGAACCAGGAGGTCCCGGGTTCGATTTCCGGTCAGGGCACATGCTCGGGTTGTGGACTCGATCCCCAGTAGGGGGCGTGCAGGAGGCAGCCAATCAATGATTCTCTCTCATCATTGATGTTTCCATCTCTCTTTCCCTTTCCCTTCTTCTCTGAAATCAATAAAGATATATTTAAAAAAAGAAAGAAACTTATACATATTAAGGTTTTGGCATACATGTTTTTATGAAATGCCAATAAGACCAACAGCATTCAAATCTCAGGTTTTATTTACTCTAATATGTACCAAGAATCTATAGTTTCCTTATAACATTATTATGAAAGTACACATAATGTATAAATACAAATTATTAAAAATTATTTTTTAAATTTATTAAATAATTTACTGGGGTGACATTGGTTAATAGGGTCATATAGGTTTCAAGTGTACAGTTCTATGATACAAGATCTGTATATTGCTCTCTGTGCCCACCACCCAAACCATCTTCCATCTTATCCATCACCTATAAGTTTTAAATTACAAACAAATCTAAAACTGAAATCTCCCTACCCTGAGGCTTACTCACACACACATTCTTCTTCTTTATTCCTATATCCCAGCTTCCAACACAAAGCTGTAATCATTTGTTTGCATATCTGTCTCTCCATTAGGCTGTGGCTCCTTGGTAAGACAGCCCAAATTTTTCCATCTAAGCACTTAAGAATAACACCTAACAAACAGAAAGCACTCAAAATATATGTGCTAAACAAACGAATAATTACTACTATTCTCTGTAAAGCAGTAACCAGTAAACAAATACTTAGCTGCACAGAGACCTCTTGAGACAAGTAAATACAGTACAATTATTTATAGAGCAATTAACCATTCTACAATACCTCTAATTATCTGCTTTGTGAAGTCACAATTTAGAATTAAGTTTTTGTTTAAGTAAAGTATACTACTTTCCCAAAATGTCAGAGGATACTTTATTTTATTTTTTCCCATAAAGAACAAGCATTTTTTCTATATTAGTACTGGGGGAAAATTCAATTGTTCAACTCTCTTATGAAACATAATAGATATTACCTGACAATGAATGTTGCTATAATGACAGAGACTGTGCTAATAAGGGCTAGGTATACTGGGGAAAGATATCCCTTCCCAGAAATACACCTAATTCCTTTGGAAACTATGTATTATAGGATTGTACACTTGAAACCTATATAATTTTATTAACCAATGTAAACCCAATAAATTTAATAACAATTTAAAAATTCGCCTAATTCCTATGGAAACTCAGAGGAACCAAGGATGGCACCCAACTGTGCTGAATTGAGTCCTGAAGACTATGTGCAGAACATTCCAGGCATAGGAAATTTGTAGAGATGAAAACCTATCACAACTAGTTCAGTGTGGCTAATGTGACCAGTGTATAGGTCCAAGTATGCTAGAGTTAAGGGGTAAGGTGGGAGTATTAAGTACTGAAAAAAAATCATGATGTTTTATGCTACTTAAATCATTTAAATTTTATTAAAAGATTTTCATTTAATCCTGAAAGCCATGGGAAGGCATTGAAAGATTTTAAGCAAATAAATGGCACGAATGAAATTGCTTAATAAGACTATTCTGGCATCAGACTGATGAAAGGATCAATGCTTGGTGAAACAAATTCACTAAGCAAATACAACTGAAAACTTACCATACACCAAACAAGACTGAAAGCCAGATTACCATTTAGGAGGCAACTGCAATATCCTAACCTATGAACCATAACAGGGGCACTGTTAACAAAGCAGTATGGTTTTGAGGGTCAAGAGGCAGAACTACCAATTCTTGGTAAAACAGATTCGGTTTGTAGTGGAGAAACAAAAAGGGAAATCTAAGAGGATTCTCAACTTAACTGATAATGCTGTTTATCAATGTGAAATATAACATGTGATATTGGTTTTGGTGAACAGATGGCTTTGGGAGAATTTAAATATGGTAAAATGGCCTATTTGACATTTTAAAAGAAATAGACAAGAGGTAGTTGGATATATTTCTCTAGAAAGGAGTAAGAAATAAGCATCTGAGAATTAGTATATATGAAATATCTAAACACATGGGTAGGGGGTAAATATAGCAGCCAATATTTGTTGTATACTTATGTGCCAGGTGCTAGTAAACATCTATGAAATCTCATTTAATTCCTACGAGGTAGATTATTATTTTCTATTTTACAGATGTGACAACTCAGGTACATAGAAAAACATAACCAGGATCATATAGTTACCATGAAGTACAAATTTGAATCAGGCATTTTGACTCCAGGGAAAGAAAATATAGAGAAAGCAAATATTCTTGCCAACTCTACCACTGGATCATACCCATTAAAGCAAACTTTACTTCCATATTACATTCAAGTTGGAAATAAATAGTTCTTGAAATGACCTCACTGATAACAGGATAACTGATAACTGGTGTTCCATTTGGGGGGTAAGTATAAAATTCCCTTTGTTCTTTAACTCATCATTGTTTTCACTTAAGAGTTCAATGTGGTCCTATTTAATTCTGACATCATCATTACAAGATTCCTTCTGTTTCTCTAAGGTTTCCATAGCAATAATATTTTTGGTTTACAAAAAAAAAATGATTAAATCTTCAGAGTCTTTGCAAATAGAAGACCCTTAGCTCACCTTATCCATCTATAAACTTGGCCCAGAGTTTAGGTCAATTCCCTAAAGTTCTGCCTCTTCATTCAGGTAAGACTGATTATTCCCATCTTAGAGAGTTTATCTCTATCCTGATGAGTCTATAAGAACTTTTCTCCACTAGTTTGAGGTTAAGGGGTAGGGACTGTCCTAGATTCTTTCAGCTTCAAATACAGGCCTTTTTATTTCCTTGAATAAAGTTACAGCTTTCCTTAAAATTTTCTTATAGATATATTTTAATCATTCATTAAAGTATTTAACAATTTATGTGGTTATTATGAATATTTTTCTCATCCCAGTACCTTTTATTTTGCTAAATAAAGACATTTGGGGAACTATTACATGTTTATATTTTGTATCTGTGTATAATGCTACACCACCTCTACTCTTCTCTACGCACTCACTGCTCACCCCTAATAACTACCAACTTGGCTGTACTGCTACCTGGACTCTCCCTTCTAATACTATAATTAACTGACAAGACCCCTATTTAAGGTCAAAGCCCTGACTGTAACCACCATGGCTCTAGATCCCATTCCCTCACTACTTGATGATATTTCTCCAACAATTCTTCCCTCCCTCTCTCTATCATCTACTTTCCCTTCTACTACAGACTAGAGGCATGTCAAAGAGCACCTTCCAATGGCTGAAGCTGGAATAATTTGAGTAACAAAAGAAAATAGCACTGAAGTAGAACCTAAAGTATAAAATAAATAGTAGTCCATACAGATATGCATAAATAGGAAAGAAAAAGATTTTTACAGAAGAATTCCAAGTATGTGTGGTGGTAGAACTTAATTTCCCCAATCCCTACTCTGAAGGTGGGCTATACTTGCTTCCTAGAATAACGTAGGTTAAGAGAAAAATAGTAACTACAATGGTGAATCCAGGCAAACCCTATTTTAGCCAAGTGATGAAGGTTTGACATTCCCAGTGATGATGTAGAGATACTATCCACCCGCAATATGATTCGATGAGAAGAGCACATTTAGAAGATAAATTTATTTAACTTATAAACTGGATTCTGATATTCTAAGCTCTTCCACCTAATTGAATACTAAATTCTTAAGGCAGATCGGTTTTGAAAATCACTGATTTACTATTTTTACTATTACATTTATTTAGTAGTATTTATTTATTTATTTACTATTTTACATCTTAAGTTGAATTACCTTTTTGCTTTGTCCTTGTCATCTTCTTCCACCAACCCATCAAAAATACTACCATCATCTCTAAAAGAAAAAAAAGGGGGATAAAAAAAATAAGAGCACAATCATTAAGCAACAGCAACACTAAAATGAATGTGAATCGAATCAGTTATAAGTTAAAGGACTGCCCAAATTTAAACTCCATAACTACTAACAAGTTTTCTAATAAATATCAGTAAATTAAAATATAGGCATTTTTATTACATTTTTAAAACTTTATTACAAATGTGAATTTTAAAACTACACACTTAGCTATACTGCACACAACATACACCAAAATTTAATTTAACCAGAAGTAAAATATCCTGTAACCAGTGCAAACCTAAAGTCAATTTATTTGCCATTATAAAAAAGGGTTCACTTGAAACTATTTTTAATTTAATAGCATAGTTACAAAACATATTTTCTGAGATATTCACTTTATAAAATCATAAATAAACATCACAATATTTAGATAATAACTTAAACCACTGCTTTAAGATATTAGCACAATATCCAGCATCATAGCACAATATCTAGCATAAATTTTCACTTATTACTGATTCATTTGACAAATATTTATTAACATTCATAAGCCAGGCTCTCTTCTGAATGTGGTTACAGAGCAGTTAACCAGATGTATAGGTCACTGCTCTCTTACCGCCTATTTTCTAGCAGAAAGAAAAAAAATCAACACAAAAAATGTATGACAAGTTTTTTTGTTGTTTGTTTTTAAACAGATAATGTTTTAGTAACTTGGTGGTTACTTTAGCCTGAAAGGTTCAGGAAGGACTTGTTGAGATGGGGAACATTTGAGCTGAGATCTAAGTAACAAGAAAAACTTGGTTATAGGAAAATCTAGGTGAAGAGTATTCTAACATGAAATCAAGAGTATTGGTGCATAACCCCTTAACCTAAGGAGCAATATTAAACAGTTTCAGGTGATTTATGAACTTTTACAACAATTCACTATTCACTCCTTTAACCAGACCTTACTGTGGCCTATGAAGGCCTGTAAAGTGTCTGTCAGATGCATTATTGAAATCATCTGCAAATTTTGCATCATAAAAATCTATTGTATGGACCTTTGGGGTTCCATGCACACAGTGAAATTTATGAAAAATTCTATATACATATGCATTTTATTGAAAGGAGAGTCTGCAACTTTCATCATGTTCAGAAAGATAATGAACTGATATTAAGAACCACGGCTTAAGTCTGAACACACAGATGTCATCCCTAGGTGTGATATTGTCTAGAACGGAAATTGGCAATCATTCAGAAGTATAATGCCCAAATCATATTTAATCTCTCACAAGCACTGAAGAAACATCCTTTCTGGGGAGACAACAAACAGATCCCACCTGAAAGTACGGCATAGCCCAAATCTATGGCAGTGGTGTAAGCAGCCCTCTCTAAGGAAACTCCTTGCCTCTTTGGTCTTAAGTTCTGGGAGAATATACATCTTCCCAGAACTTAAGAGCTACACTTCCCAGAGCTACACTTAATACTCAGTATGTATTTTAGACTAGTTACTACAAATAGGCTGTAATAACACCATCTAATCAGCAATGAACGTAAAAAAGGGAAGGGAAAAGGGCTGTCCCAGATGTCAAAAGTCACATATGAAGAATCACACAGTACAGTATAATAAAAGCACAGGAACTTTAGTGTCAGACAGACCAACGCAGGTCATAATTCCTGCTCATCACTTACTATGTGACTTTAAACACATTATTTAATCTCTCTAACCTATAGTTTCCTCACCTGAAAAATATCACAAAATAATTGTTAATTTAAATAATATATAAAAAGTATTCTACACATTAGCTAGCTGTCAAAGAGAAGTTGCTTTAAAAATGTTAATGTACTTCATCTAATTTAAGCACCATTCACTATTTATCAATATTTTATGTGCCACTAAGAAAAAAAATGCTACCAATTAAACTATAATAAGCCAATTGTAAGATGAATTCCAATATCAAAAAGATGTTAAAATGTTAAAAATATAATATTAAGGTCAAAGAAACAAGGAAGTTTATCCTTTTCCCAAGAGTAAGATATAAAGATTATAATTTCAACTAATGAAATCCTAATTATAGTTACCTTTTATCAGTCACAAATGCTAAAAGGCTTAATGGAATGGAGTTAGCACCAATTAATAAGGCGAAAAAGAACAAGAGATAAAGAGATAGATGATTCCAGAAGATACCAAGGAAACATTTGCAACTGTCACAATTTCTTTCAGAGCAGCTAAACAAAATACTCAAATACTCAAAATTATGGCTCAAAGACACAGCCATTCACACCTGACTTTGGCTCTTACTTACTATTACACTATGCTGCCTAAATACAGAAATTAAATGTAACAGTAATTATATTTAAGCAAAAAAACTCCTTTTATCAGGTTTGATATAACCATTACTCTAATTGTGAGTCTTAAAATGGCTTTATATAATTCAAACAAAAGTTTCTAACAACATACCTGTCAATAATCGAGCTCATTTTACTACAGCTTACGGTAAACAACATAACATATTACGTTTTCGTCTTGTGGTAGACATTTGTACTTCTCCTTGGGAGGGAAAAAAAACAAAAACAATCAGTTTTCTAAAAATCTTATTCTACAAACATAGTAATATTGAGAAACACTATATGTTATTATAGAAACTTCAAAATATTTTTGTACTAAAGGCAAGAACATTTTAAAGCAAATAGCTTTAGCTGGGGCACATTTCAGGCTTTTTTTCCTTCAAAAAAAGGTCTACAGGAAAAAAATGAGGTTCACAATTCATTTTCTCTCTACTATTAAATAATCAAAATTTAAGAGCTACACTTAATACTCAGTATGTATTTTAGACTAGTTACTACAAATAGGCTGTAATAACACCATCTAATCAGCAATAAACATTTGTTGCAAGCTTATTTTTGGTTACACATTATGGTAAGCTTTGGGAATACAAGGATGAAAGACAGAGTCCCTTTAGGCAAAAATTTGGAATTGAATAAGGAGCTATGTACCTAAATAATAAAAGGAATAATGATGGTAGGAAGGAGTGAGAGGAAATACTCTTGAAGACAATACGTTTGCCAAGTAGTCTACATTGTTGTTACTGAAAATATGGTCCAGAGACCATCAGCATCAGCCACACCTGTGAGCTTATTACAAGAGAGAATCTTGGACCCACCCAAGTTCTTCTGAATCAGAATGATATTTTAACAAAGTCCCCATGAGATTTCTATCACCATTTAAGTTTGAGAAATAACAGACTATAGGACAGTAAGAGGTAATAGCTGAAATGACTTAAAGCCACAGGAATAGCAATTTGCAAAGGGATAGGCCTTTGTGTGATGAGGTAGCATCATATTTGAGACACTTAAGAGGGTTAGCATTTTATTTAGAGAAAAAGCTAGCCTTGTTACAACTTACAGTTTTAATCATTACAACATAAAGGGAGAATAGGACTGGTAGTGGCGAGAGCAAGTAGAGAACAGCCTTATTATAAAGTCTTACACCCACATTGAAGAAATTAAAATTCACTGCTTTAAAACAGAATCACAAGACTAAAATTGGTCTCTCTACATTCTGCACAGTTTTTCTAAAGTGTAAGGAAGGCTTAATCCATACAAGATACTTTGTCCTATAGTCATGAGTTAAAGAAAAACACCACCTTAATTCTAATAAATATCCTAACAGTTTTGAGGCATAAAAAAAAATTCTACTTTAACTATATTTTTATTTAAAATTTAGAAAATAGGAAAATACCGAGAGGAAGATGGCGACTGGCAGGAAGGTAGGGAGGGAGTATGAGAGAGCGAGGGAGCGATAAAGTGTGTGGACGTGTGTGGTGTGTGTGTGTATGAGCTAGAGACAGTTAGATTCTGCAGGTCTTCCAAGGGGCTGCCAAACCGGGCAGTCTTAGATGGCGGAGCCCCACTCCCAGAGCGGACACTCCTGGGCGGCCAGCGCGGGCACAGAGACCACACCATCTTGAGAAACAGAGCTGCTTGAGACTAGGATCCTGGCCTCAGCACTACCTGCTGGAAGCCGGTCCATCCTTGTTGCTTGACACAGTTGCTGCAAGGAAGAAACATCTGCACAGCATATGTTTCAAGAGACCTGGCATACTGTTCTTAATATGTTTGCTCCCCTTCTTAGCACTATGTGTTCTAACCAGGGCCACCTCCCTGAGAAAGGTTGTTTCCCCAGGTGGGGATATTTCCCTGGAGTTGGGGATTGACAGGACTGGGGAGGGGAATGAATCAGTAAAACCCCCTAGTGTTACAGAAATACCACGTACTACTTATGAAGAACTTGGACTAAGACTGTTGGCAATAAATTTGGGACTTGTTGGGCCCACATCCCCAGGGGTCTGCCCACCAGGGAAAGCACCAAAGCCTATACTCCTGGAGACCCACCGACACAGGGCAGTCCCAGGGAAGGCAAGCAGCGAGGCTGGGAGGACATAACCTTTACTGGGAAGGATAAACTCCTTCAGTCACTTCCTGTAGTGTATCAGCAGAGCAGAATAGTGACCTTGCAATAGCCCTTAAAATGGGGAGAATGAGGTCACATATGTAATACCTTAATCAATAAAGAAATAAAGATTGGGGGGAAAAAAGAAAATACAAAATTAAAATGAAAATAGTGGGCATTCTTGCCTGGTTCTTGATTTTAATAAGAATGTTTTCCATATTCTGCTGATTAGAATGATACTAGCTATTGGTTTTTGATAAAGAAACTTAATGATATCCAACAACTATTATTTTGTTCTTATTTTCCTTAAAGATTAATAGGTGAATTTTATGAAATGGCTTTTCAGGAACTATTAATAGGATGATATGATTTTTCACCTTTAATTTTTCAACAAAAGTATTATGTTAGATTTCTTGATGCTGTGTTTAATAATTCTAGAACAAACTCTTCTTAGCTACAGTTTTATATTTCTAGACTACATCTGTTACTATTTTATTTAGGATTTTTGCATCTATAGCTGTAAGATAGGTCAATAGTTTCCTTTTTTATACTATCTTTATCAGAGTTAAATACTAAAATTATGCTTGCTTTATAAAATAAATTGAAAAACTTTCTTTTTCCAGGGCCTAGAATATATTAATTAGCATTGATATAATCTATTCTTTGAAGATTAGAAAACTGAGCTGTGGAACCATCTGTCTCATTTCCCTTTTTAATGCTAGATCTTAATCTTTTCCTTCTCTTCCACGATAATTAGTTCTTCAGGACTTTACTTCTTAGATTAATTTTGGTAATTTTCTTTAGATACTCAAACACATTGTTATAGAGTGAGCATATAATAAATTGTTATAATCATAAAATAAAATAAAATTTAGAAAATAGTGTAAATTTAATATGTAACTCTAACTAAACCAGAGAAGATTAAAGGTATTCTAAGAATATGGATTCTAAAATATTTTGTCATTTTCTTTCTTTTTTAAAAAAATATATTTTATTCATTCTTTTCACAGAGAGGAAGTGAGAGGGACAGAGAGCCAGAAACATCGATGAGAGAGAAACATTGACCAGCTGCCTCCTGCACACCCCCCACTGGGGGTATGCTCGCAACCAAGGCACACGCCCCTGACCGGAATCGAACCTGGGACCCCTCAGTCCGCAGGCCGACACTCTATCCACTGAGCCAAACTGGTTAGGGCTGTCATTTTCAAATGTACACTCATGAGAGGAAGAGAATAACCCTTGATAAATGATGCTGCACTACCTGTGTGGTTATGACTGCAGAAATGAGACTGTGAAGGGCTAAGACTTCTTAAAAAAAAAAAAAAAAAAGAGTGATCCCCCAAGGTAAAACTAAAAAGTACTAGCACCAGAAAAAAATATTGATTTTAAATGTCTACATGGACATCAACAGATGGAACACAGGAATTACAGAATGTTAAGAGTTAGGAGAGACTTTAAAGATCACTTAAGTACAACCCTCTGGTCCAAAAGACATATTGATCATCATGGTAATAACAGAGAATGGTTCTATCACTAGAACAAAAAGAACAGTACCAAAGTAAGAGCCAATTTGGGTGAATTAAAAAAGAACAGTTTCAGTTTAAAGTTAAAAGGCCAGATCTGAGCCTTATGTGGCACTGATATATGTTAGTTTAATTATCAAAAGGTAAGATAGGACAAACTAGAAAATAAAAAAAAGGACTCCAAGAATTAGGGCTTATATTAGGAAGGGCCATGCTGACTATAAGAAGAATGAATACAAAATGGTTTAGAAGATACAAACCAATGCTACATTAGTTTACTATTGTTAACAATATTCTTCCAGACATTATTTGCTGTATAGCTAATTCAACAGCATAAAGACTGTATATCTAACACTGTAGTCGAAGATCTTTTCCATCCAACTGACAGACATGCTGTATTTAAGGGAAAAGTTGGGGGGGGGGGGATGAAATAGGCCTAAGCACTTTGGAGAAATTGTTAGAAGATTCCTCTTGACTTCTTTAAATGGTGTCAAATGAATTTTAAGGAAACAAAGTAGTAATAGGGGAACAGAACAGAAATGGGGAATAGTCAAAGTTCTTGTATGACAACTACCCTAAGACTCATACTTTCAATACAAAAAAAAAACAAAACTAGCAGAGTCACACATGCCCATGAAAATTCAGTTTTAGAAGACATGCAATGTCCCTACATACAGCAAGGAATTTCAAGTATATAGACTAATACAGATTGTTTTATTAAAAGTCTTTTTTCTTAAATATTAACATTAATAGGCCAGTATCGTGTGCAATATGTCTTTGAAAGGATCAGTTAATGTCATTGGAATCCAAAGTTCACAAATTAAATTATAAGAGATTAAGTTACTGTAGGGAGCAGCTATAGGGTTAAGCCTTGGACTGACCTGTTGGCAAAGCCACAAACAAGTCCCAGCTTAGAGGGCACAGTCCTCTTAGCATAATTAGGCTTGACCTTATGAGCTCCCTAGATCTTATCTGGGTAGCTAATGGGCTGAGGGAGGTGCAGCAAGTGCTCCCAAAACAAGTGAAACTCACAAGAACACTGTAACTATGGTGACCACTACCTTGTTTACCTCTGGCTATAAAATAAAGGCTCAGGTTGCCTCTGGATCTCTCTCTGTGGCCTCAGCCAGGCACAGGAAGATCCACCTAGACCAGCCGTGGGCAAACTACGGCCCTCAGGCTGGATCCGGCCTGTTTGAAATGAATAAAACTAAAAAAAAAAAAAGACCGTACCCTTTTATGTAATGATGTTTACTTTGAATTTATATTAGTTCACACAAACACTCCATCCATGCTTTTGTTCCGGCCCTCCGGTCCAGTTTAAGAACCCATTGTGGCCCTCGAGTCAAAAAGTTTGCCCACCCCTGACCGAGACCCAGCTTATTCTCTCTGTCTGTCATTTCTCCATCCTTCACCGCCCTCACTCAGGCTTGTGAACCCTTGGCTGAGCTGGCTCGGCACAAGTTACAGCTAGGAATCAAAGGCTCCTTAACATAAGCAGCTTGAGCTCAAAGTCATTCAGTGATATGATTCCCAGCTGAGTAAGCACCACATTACTATTTTATAACAATGAAACCCAAGAGCAGTATATGTCTTTTATAAACATTTTTAAAACAAGCTTTTAAAAAATATTTATCAAATAGGGAGATACTAGTAATTAATGAACTTTATAGGCCCAGCCGGTGTGGGTCAGGGGTTGAGCATCAACATATGAACCAGGAGGTCAGGGTTCAATTCCCAGTCAGGCCACATGCCTGGATGTGGCTTGATTCCCCTGTAGGGGATGTGCAAGGGGCAATCAATCAATGAATCTCTCTCATCATTGATGTTTCTCTCTCTCTCTCTCCCTCCCTCTCTGAAATCAATAAAAATATATTTAAAAAACAAAAGAAACTTTATAAACAATTCAAATTTTGCCAAATATAAAAGCAGTTATGTTTTTAATTCCGAATAGAACATATTTAACAGGAAATCTCAGTGCCTGGCATTCCATCTCTGGAAAACAACCCATATACATAACCTGCAACCTGGGTATGTACCCTGACCAGGAAACAAACCTACCACCTTTTGGTATACAAGATGATGCTCCAACCAACCGAGGCGCCCAACCATGGCTGGAATATTTCTTTGGGGGAATCCTTTTATTTTTTTTAATTCTTTTTTATTTATTTACTTTTATTATCTATTTTTTTATTAATCCTAACCTGAGGATATTTTTCCATTGATTTTTAGGGACAGTGGAAGAGAGAGGAAAAGACAGAGAGAAACATCGATGTGAAAGAAACACATTGATTGGTTGCCTCCTGCACACGCCCTGACCAGGGCCTGGGCTGCAGAGGAGCCTGCAACTGAGGTACCTGCCCTTGATTGGAATCAAATCTGGGATCCTTTGGTCCGAGGACCAACACTATATCCACTGAGCCAAACCGGCTAGGGCTCTTTGGGGGAATTCTTACTGTCAGTTCCTTCAGATCTTTTGTCTTAGGCTGCTTATAATTCCAGAGAAAAATCTTCTAAACCATTTACTGAAAATTATAAAAATCTGGTAGCCTATGTTCTTAATCCCCCTATTTTTAATATGGTACCCCTAGTCTCACCTATGTTTTATACTTCTCTATTTTATTCTTGCTAGAGAATAAATCTCCAGTCTTCTGCTCTGATCAGGAAGGGGTAGTTACCTGGATTTCCAGTCAGAAAAAGGCAAATCATCCTGTTTTTGGTCCCACCCTCACTCCTATTTGCAGAAGTAGAGTGCTTTCAATTCCTGAACATTTCAGAGGTTCTATAGTAGTACCATAATGTTTGTTTCTCAGCATTCTCACAGCTGGCTTGGGATTCTAGGATCTACAAGGAGTTACCACATTTTCTTTCACTTTTTAGGTTCTAAAATTGTGTTGCAGTTGCTTCCTCTCCCATCCTCTTTGTTCTTGTGAAGTTATATCTTCTGTAAAAATCCTTTTATTTCAGCTTTAATGACTTTTGGGAGAAAATTGAATTTAACTGTATTGTTTGCCATCTTAACTTGAAGATTCTCTTTCTCTCATCATCAATTTTAATCAGGCTTTTATCCTCCTCTCACACTCTGAAACTGTTCACTCATATTAGAGTTATCAGTGATATGCATGTTACCTAATGGCTGCTTTACTGTACTCTCTATTTGACATCTTAGTAGCATGGGATGCAGCTGACCACTTCTGCATTTATTAAATACTTTTCTTGGCTTCTACGACAGAACACTTTCCTGCTTGTCCACCTATCTCCCTAGCTGCTCCTTCTCCTCTAGTTAACACTGACACATCCCAGGGCTAAATCCTTCTCAATCTATGTACACTTCCTAGATAATTTCATCCAGACATATGATTTTAAGTAGATAATCCCCAAACCCACATTGCTAGACCAGATTCTCAACTTAGGAGTCATATATTCAACTACCTTTTTTAGATTACTACAGATTGTACAGGTGTCTAAAATATCACATACCAAAACAGAACACAACTTTCTTCTGCAAATCTACCCCTATCCCATTTTCTTCTCCAAGCTAAACTCCATATGTTCTTTTCCCCACTTGCTATACTACAGTCACATTTGCTCCTTCTGTTCTTCAGGCATTCCGTAGTCATTTTCCCCCCTTTCTTTATTGATTAAGGTATTACGTATGTGTCCTTATCCCCCCATAACCGCCCCCCCAGCTCATGCCATCATGCCCCTGGTGTCTGTGCCCACTGGTTATGCTTATATGCATGCATGCGAGTCCTTTGATTGATCTCTCCCCCTTACCCCCCACCCTCCACTACTACCTTCCCTCTGAGGTTTGAGCATCTGATCGATGTGTCTGTCTCTGGATCTGTTTTTGCTCATCAATTTACATTGTTCATTATATTCCACAAATGAGTGAGATCATGTGATATTTATCTTTCTCTGACTGACTTATTTTGCTTAGCAATAATGTTCTCCAGGTCCATCCATGCTGTTGCAAATGGTAGGAGTTCCTTCTTTTTTACAGCAGCGAAGTATTCCATCCTGTAGATATACCACCGTTTTTTAATCCATTCGTCTGCTGATGGGCACTTAGGCTGTTTCCAAATCTTAGCTATTGTAAATTGTGCTGCTATGAATATAGAGGTGCATATATTCTTTCTGATTGGTGTTTCTAGTTTCTTGGGATATATTCCTAGAAGTGGGATCACTGGGTCAAAGGGGAGTTTCATTTTTAGGTTTATGAGGAAACTCCATACTGTTCTCCACAGTGGCTGCACCAGTCTGCATTCCCACCAGCAGTGCATGAGGGTTCCTTTTTCTCTGCATCCTCGCCAGCACTTGTTGTTTGTTGACTTGTTGATGATAGCTATTCTGATAGGTGTGAGATGGTATCTCATTGTCATTTTGATTTGCATCTCTCGGATGATTAGTGACTTTGAGCATGTTTTAATATGTCTCTTGGCCTTCCTTATGTCTTCTTTCAAAAAGTATCTATTTAGGTCGGTTGCCCATTATTTGATGGGTTGTTTATCTTCCTTTTGTTAAGTTGTATGAGTTCCCTGTAAATGTTGGAGAGTAAACCCTTATCATAGATCACACTGGCAAGTATGTTCTCCCATGCAGTGGGCTTTCTTGTTGTTTTGCTGATGGTTTCTTTTGCCATGTACTTTTTATTTTGATGTAGTCCCATTTGTTTATTTTTCTCTTTAGTTTCCATTGCCCTAGGACAGTGATGGTGAACCTTTTGAGCTCGGCGTGTCAGCATTTTGAAAAACCCTAACTTAACTCTGGTGCCGTGTCACATATAGAAATTTTTTGATATTTGCAACCATAGTAAAACAAAGACTTATATTTTTGATATTTATTTTATATATTTAAATGCCATTTAACAAAGAAAAATCAACCAAAAAAATGAGTTCGCGTGTCACCTCTGACACGCGTGTCATAGGTTCACCATCACTGCCCTAGGAGCTGTATCGGTGAAGATACTGCTTTGGCATATGTCTGAGATTTTGCTGCCTTTGGATTCCTCTAGTATTTTTATGGTTTCCCGTCTTACGTTTAAGTCCTTTATCCATTTTGAGTTTATTTTTGTGTATGGTGTAAGTTGGTGGTCTAGTTTCATTTTTTTGCATGTATCTGTCCAATTTTCCCAACACCATTTACTGAAGCGACTGTCTTGACTCCATTGTATGCTCTTGCCTCCTTTGTCAAATATTAATTCAGCATAGTGATTTGGGTCGATTTCTGGTTCTCTATTCTATTCCATTGGTCTATATGTCTGTTCTCATGCCAGTACCAGGCAGTTTTGAGTGGCTCTGTAATACAGCTTGATATCTGGTATTGAGATCCCTCCTACTTTGTTTTTCTTTCTCAGGATTTCTGCAGCTATTCAGAATCTTTTTTTTATTTCCATGGTCATTTTTGTTTCACTGCCTCCTCCTATAATAACTGCCCAAGGAAGGGGATCGCTCTCAGATCTTCACATGGTTGGCACATTCTTGCCATTCAGATCACAACTGAAACATTTTTCTTCATTGAGGGCTTCTCTAACTACTAATGAAAGCAGTCACCAGTCTCTATATCCATTTGAATTCTCTGCACAGAACTACAAAATTTTTTTTATTTACTATTTGTCCTCCCTCCCTTTAGAATGCAAGCCTCCTGAGAGCAGGAATAGTTTCTGCCTTGATCATCACAGTATACAAATAGTATCTGAACATAGCTGGCACAATAAATGTTGTAGGATAAATTAATACAACAGGAAAAAATGTTAAGTAAAACTTTCTTCAAATTATTGTGTCAAGATAGCTTATGGATTTTGAAATATACTTTTCTGGAAAAATGTCATTCCAAAGTGCATTCTAAGATACAACCCTATCATTACCTTTTGTATTTTGGGGGATCTTTTAAACTGATTCTTCAGAAAACTATAGGTTCAATGTATTCTTCAATATGGCTGACCATCAGTCTCAAAATTCTGTTTAAATAAGAACAAAAGTAATTGTTAGATTTATTCAACTTTTAAAATTTTGAAATATCACAAAATTTAGAACTTTGTCACAAAATGTACATAACAAATGCTAAACTCTATAAACTTGTTCTAAAAATTAAGAATGTAAAAATAATAATAAATTAAAACAATCACTTTAAATTTTAGTGCAGAAGTCAAATGACAAAGGTATAAAAATAAGTATAAAATATGTTATGGATACACTATATAATTTGTGACATTGATGACAATGTATGGGAGGTGGAGAAAAGAAAACGAGTAGAATTATTGAAGTTAAGTTATCAGCTTATAAGAGATTGTTAAAACTATAAGATGTTTTATGTAAGACCCATGGTAAGCACAGAGAAAATGTCTATGGAGAATACAAAAAGGAAATGAGAAAGAAATTAAAGCAAGCCAACACACACACACAGACACACACACACAGTCAATGACACATAAAGGAAAACAATGAGAGAGAGAAAAATGACGAAAAGTTACAAGACACAAAAATAATGAACAAAATGGCAATAGTGAATCCTTCTCTACCTGTAATTAGTTTATATGCAAAGGAACTGAAGTTACCAATCAAAAGACATGGGTGCAACTGCCCTGGCCAGTGTTGTACAAGTGCACAGATAATCAACCTGCGCACCGAATGGTCATGGGTTTGATTCCAGGTCAGGGCACATACTCTGGTTACAGGTTCCATCCTTAGTAGGGGCATGAGGCAACCGATGGATGTTTCTCTCTCTCTTTCTCTCCCTCTCCCTTCTTCTCTCTCTAGAATCAATGAAAAACATATTCTCAGGTGAGAATTACAAAAAAAAAAAGAGAGAGCCAAAAAAAACCACAAGATCCATTTCTATACTATCTACAAGAGACTCCGCTTTAGATTTCAGGACCCACAGAGGCTGAAAGTTAAAGATTGGAAAAAGATAGTCCAAGTAAATGGTAACTAAAAGAGCAGGAGTGGCTATACTTACATAAGACAAAATAGACTTTAAGACAAAAACTGGGAGGGAGGGTGGGTGGGAGGTAATCAACCAAAGATCTTGTCTGTATATATGCATAACCCATGGACGCAGACAATATGGTGCTGAGGCCTGCGGCAGGCTGGAGGGGGTCCATGGGGGGGGGGGGGGGGAAGGGGACATATGTAATACTTTCAACAATAAAGAATTATTTTAAAAAAAATTTTAAGTAAATTATGTTTTAAAAAATACAAAAACTATCACAAGAAACAAAAATAAAGCATTATATATTAATAAAGGGTCAATCTGTCTGGAATGTATAATTATCTATAATAATAAAAACATAATATGCTAATTAGACCGGACGTCCTTCAGGACATCTCTCCGGACGAACTTCCAGACGAAGCTGGGGCTGCGAGGGAAGCCCAGATCCCAGGTGCCAGAGGGAAGCTGGTGCTGGCAGCTATGGGAAGGAAGGCCTTTTCTTGCACGAATTTCATGCATTGAGCCTCTAGTAAATATATATAAACCCCACATCAGAGCACCTAAATATTTGATACAAACATTGACAAACTGAATAAAGAAACAGAGAGTAACACAATAATAGATTTTAATACCCCAGTTTCAATAATGGATAGAACATCCAGACAGAAGATCAATAAGGAAACAGATGGCTTGAACACTATAGACCACATGAACTTAACAGACATATACAGAATATCCCACCCCATAGCAGAATATATTCTTCTCCAATATACATAAAACATTCTCCAGGATAGATCACATATTAGGTCACAAAACAAGTCATGACAAATTTAAAAAGCTTGAAATCATATTGAATATCTTTTTCTGACAACAACAGAACAAAACTAGGAATCAGTAACATAAGGAAAACTGGAAAATTCACATATGTGTGGAAATTGAAAAACACCCTTTGAACAACCAATGGGTCAAAGAACAAATCAAAAGGGAAATTAGAAAATATCTTGAGACAGAAACATAATACATCAAGACTTATGGAATGAAGCAAAGGCAATACTAAGAGGGAAGTTTATAGTGGTGGTAAATACATTAAAAAAAAAAAAAGACCTCAAATAAAGCCCTAACTTTACACCTCGAAAAACTAAAAAAGTAAAACTAAACCCAAAGTTAGCAGAAGAAAATAAAAAATATTAAAGCAGAAACAAACAAAATAAAGACTAGAAAAGCAAGAGAAAAAGTAGTTTTTAGAAAAAACAACAAAAAGAGGAAACATTATAACTGATACCACAGAAATACAAAAATATCATACAAGACTATTATGAACAATTAGATGCCAACAAATTCAATAACCAAGAGGAAATAAATCCTAAAACATACAAGTACCAAGACTGAATCATGAAGAAATAGGAAATCCGAACACACTTTTAACTAATAAGAATATTGAATCAATAATCAAACCTCCTAACAAAGTAAAGCCCAGAACCAAACAGGTTCACTGGTGAATTCTACCAAACATTTTAAAAAGAATTTAATTATCACCAATCCCTCTCAAACTCTTCCAAAAATTGAGGAGGGAATACATCCAAACTCGTTTTATAAAGCCAATATTACCTGATACCAAAGCTAGACAGACTCCACCAAGTAAAGAAAACTACAGGCCAATATCTCTGATGAATACAGATGCAAAAATCATCAACAAAATATTAAACCAAACTCAACAACATATTACAAGGATCATATACCACGATCAAGTGAGATTTATCCTAGGGATGCAAAGATGGCTCAATATACAAATATTTGTAATACTGCCAACAATAAAGTTAAATTTCAAAAATCAATTAATTTAAAAAGTAATCAATTTTATCTCAATGCAGAAAAAGCATGTGACAGAACTGAACAACCTTTCATGATAAAAACACTATACAAGCCCTAACTGGTTTGGCTCAAAGGATAGAACTGCAGATTCAAGGGTCCCAGGTTCGATTCCAGTCAAGGACATGTACCTTGGTTGTGGGCTCATACCCAGCAGGGAGTGTGCAGGAGGCAGCTGATCAATGTTTCTCTCTCATTGATATTTCTTTTTTTTAAAATATATTTTATTGATTTTTTACAGAGAGGAAGGGACAGGGATAGAGAGTTAGAAACATCGACGAGAAACATCGATCAGCTGCCTCCTGCACGCCCCCTACTGGGGATGTGCCCACAACCAAGGTACATGCCCTTGACCACAATCGAACCCAGGACCCTTGAGTCCGCAGGCCGACGCTCTATCCACTGAGCCAAACCGGTTAGGGCTCTCATTGATGTTTCTAATTCTCTATCCCTTTCCCTTCCTCTCTGTAAAAAATCAATAAAATTTTAAAAAAACACACTATACAAACTAGGAATAGATAGAAGTTCTCAAGATAACAAAGTCCATATATGAAAAGTCCACAGCTAAGATCATGCTCAAAAATGAAAAATTGAAAGCTTTTTCTTTAAAATGAGGAATAAGGCAAGGATGCCTACTCTCACCACTTGTATTCAACACAGTACTGAAAGTCCTAGCTAGAGCAATTAGGCAAAAAATAAAAGGCATCCAAATCAGAAAGTCTCAAACAGTTCTCAAATAGTCACAATAGTCTTGAGAAAGAACTAGAGGCCTCACACTTTCTGACTTGAAAAAATTACAAGGCCACAGTAATCTAAACAGTATGGTACTGGCATAAAGGCAGACATATAGACCAATACAACAGATTAGAGAGCCCAGAAATAAATCCATGCATATATCTCTCTATATAAAAAGCCAAGCAACTGGTCGCTATGAAGTGCACTACGGCAGCAACCAGCCCAATCAGAGCCCCCGTGGCCCCTCTCCCTGGCTGGCCCCACTCCAGATCAGCCCCCCAATCCCAATTGGGGGTGAGGCCGACCAGCCAACCACCCGCATCCCACCACCGCTGCCGGCCCGGACCCAATCAGCCCCCATCGGGGCGGGCCGGCCAGAGCCCACCCATGCACGAATTCATGCACCGGGCCTCTAGTAGTCAAATAATCTTCAACAAGGGTGCCTAGACTACATAAGAGAAAGGATAGTCTCTTCAATAAATGGTACTGGGAAAACAGAATATTCATGCAAATAAATAAAACTGGATCCTTATCTTACACTACACTCAGATACACAAAATCAAATCAAAATAGATTAAAGACTTATATGTAAGACCTAAAACTATAAAACTCTTAGAAAAGAAAACACTGGAGAAAGTTTCAGGTCACTGGATTTGATAACAATTTCTTGAATATGACCTAAAAAGGAAATACAAGCAAAAACTGACAAATGGGACTATAGCATACTGAAAAACTTCTGCACAGCAAAGGAAATCAACAAAATGAAAAGGTAATTTAATGAATGGCAGAAAATATCTGCAAATCATTTATCTGATAAGGAATTAATAGCCAAAATATATTAGGAACTCCTACGATCAGCAGAAAAATCAATTAACCCAATTTAAAAAATGGGCAAAGGACTTAAATAGCCATTTCTCCTAAGAAGACATACAAATGGCCCACAGGTATACAAAAAGATGCTCAACATCACTAATCACCAGAAAAATGTAAATCAAAACTACAATGAGATATCACATATCTGTTAGGATGGCTACTATAAAAACAAAAAAATCAAAGATTAACAAGTATTGGCAATGATATGAAGAAATTAGAACCTTGTCCACTGTTGGTGGAACTGTAAAATGATGTGGCCACTACAAAAAATAACATAAAGGTTTCTCAAAAAATTAAAAATAGAAATACCGTATGATCCAGAAATCCCACTTCTGGGTATTTATCCAAAAGAACTGAGAATAGAACCTAAATAGATTGTTGTACTTCCATGTTCAGTGTAGCATATTCACAATAGCCAAGAGGTGGAAACAACCTAAAAGTCCATCCATGGATTAAATGGTATATACATACAATGGAATACATGCAGCCTTTAAAAAGGAGATCTTGTCATATGTGACAACATGGATGAACCTTGAGAACATTTGCTAAGTGAAATAACTTACAGAAGAACGAATAATACATAATTCCATGTATATGCGGTATCTAAAGTAGTTGAATTCATAGAATCAGAAAGTGGAATGATGGCTGCCAGGGCCCTGGGGGGAGGGGGGGGAATAGGGAGTGGCTATTTAATAGATATAAAATAGATATTTTTTCCTCTGATTTCTTCCAGGATTTTTTTCATCTTTGATTTTCTATAGTTTGAAAATGACATGCCTAAGTGTCATTTGGGGCAGGGAGGAGGGGTATTTATCCACTTGATGAACTCTGAGCTTTCTGGATCAGTGGTTTAGTGTCTGCATAAATTTGGAGAAATTCTCAATCATTATTGTTTCAAATATTTCTTCTGCTCCTTTCTCTTACTTATCCTTCTGGTAATCCCATTACATGTATGTTACACCTTTTGTAGCAGTCCCCATCCTTGGATGTTCTGTATTTTTCAGTCTTTGTTCTCTTTGCTTTTCAGTTTTTGAGGATTCAACTGAGATATCCTCTAGCTCAGAGATTCTTTCCTCAGCTGTGTCCAGTTGACTAGTAAGCCCATCAAAGTAATTCTTCATTTCTGTTAAGTTTTTATCTCTAATACCAGAGGCCCGGTGCACGAAATTCGTGCATTGGCGGGGGGGGGGGGGTGCCCCTCAGCCCGGCCTGCACCCTCTACAATCGGGACCCCTCAGGGGATGTCTGACTGCCTCTCACAATCTGGGAACACTGGCTCCTAACCACCTCTGCCTGCCTGATCGCCCCTAACTGCTCCCCTACCAACCTGATCTCTCCTAACTGCTCCCCTGCTGGCCTGATCGCCCCTAACCGCCTCTGCCTCACCCTGCACCCAGGATTCCCTCCTCCGGCCAGTCGCAGGCACCCAGGACCCGGGCTTCCCTCCCTCTGGCCGGCCATAGGCACCCAGGACCCAGGCCAGCTTTGCCCAGGCCGGCCACAGCCACAGGGTACCGTGGGCAGGCGGCTTCGCCCAGGCCGAAACTGCAGGCACCCAGGACCGCGGGGCAGGTGGCTTGTCCCTCTTCTGGGCCGCAGCCTGGCTGGTCCCCATTCCTCTCTCCCCAGTGTTGAGTGTCTGAGCCATTACGGTGTGAGGGCATGATGACCATTTGCATATTAGCTCTTTATTATATAGGATTCCTTTTGGTTCTTTCTTAGGATTTTCACCTCTCTGCTTACATTGGCCATCTGTCTTGCATGCTGTCTATTTTACCCATTAAAGCCCTCAGCATACTAATCATAGTGTTTTAAATTCCTAGTCTGATAATTCCAACATCCTTGCCATGTCTGGTTCCAGTGCTTGCTCTATCTCTTCAAATTGTGTTCTTTGCCTTTTGGTATGGTTTGGATATGATGTACTTGTAAATAGGTCTTTAGTAATATAGTGGTGAGATGCAGAGGGAGGGGAAGCATTGTACAGTCCTATCATTAGGTCCAATCTTTTAGTGAACCTGTGCCTCTGGACTGTGAACTTCATAAGAGCTTCTCAGTTTTTTCCCTCCCTCCTTAGAAGGGATAGAATAGTCAGACTGGGCTAGAGTTGGGTATTTCCCTTTTCCCACATGCAGACTAACAGGGCTGGGAATTTCCCTTCCTCCAGGCCATTTAGGCTCTAATACCCAAGCAGTTCAGAGTCTGGTTTAGTTCCCTCTGAGTACTGGCCTTGTTAAGAAGAATAGAGTCTTCTAGTCTATTTCAAAAGTGTCCCTTCTTTCCTCCCTCTGCTGGAAGCAAAAGTGGATTTTTCTTTAATATTTAATGTGGGAATCTGGTCAAGTTCCAGGAAGTAAATCTCACAATAGTTGCAGGCCCCTCACAATATCTGCAGGTCCCCCTGGAGTCTTTAACTGTTAAAGTTGTCCACAGTAAGCTTCCAGCAATTTGTTAATTACAGTTCAGGTTTCCTACCCAGCACAGTTCCTTAAGGTGATTTCAACCAGTGAGTCTGTTCAGGGAAGCTGTTGCTCCTTATATTTGTCTGTCTGACTCTCCACTCTTGGTGGCTTTCCCTCTCTTATGGATTTAAGAAGAGTTGTTAATTTATAGGCACTTAATAATTTGAAGGAATCAGTTAACAACAAAGAATTTCTAGGGCCTTTCTTATAACAGACCATGATAAAGACTAATGAATGACATGATATAACTGCATAGGGACTGCCATAGTATTTATTATTTATATTTGCTAGGTTTCCTATGAATTAGTCCTCAATAGTTTCAAACATACCATTTCTTATAATGGAGAAAGCACTCAGGAAGTCTGACTGATAAAAATAAAACTTTAATCAAATGATGGCTTTAAGAATTCTAATAAGCATATATGAATTACTTTCATTGACGTCTCTGCATCAGATAATACAGAAAAGGTCATGACCCAATAGAGAATGATGACCCTATTTACAGAATATTTAAGGAACTGACTATTCAGATTATGGCTGCTTCACATTTTGTTTCTTCCCCCATCTCCCTACTTTGTGTGTGTGTTTGTGTGTATGTGTCTACTTTAGTTTTTATTTTCAACTTTGAGAAGGAAAATTAGGGCGAATTTTACTAAATTAAAATTTTGGTGTGAAAAGAACTTCAGAAGCCTGTCAATTTCAATTAGCAATGTTCTTTCACTAACAAAAGTTTGGTGAGATATGTAAAACCTTGAAAGTAGTTATGTCTTCTGACCCAGTAATTTCACTTTGAGAAATAAAGTAAATAATCAGAAATGTATCCAAAGTTTTATAGTCATTGCATTCTTATTTAAAATAGTAAACCTAGAAAAAAACTTAAGCGTCCAATAGCAGTAACAGTAGCATCAAAATATATCAAACATAAATCCAAATATGCCAAAAGTAACAACTGTGGTTATTCCTAAGTAATTATTTTAGCTTATGAATTTTTAAAAAAATTTTCTTTAGTACTTTCTAAAGTTCCTTCCATAAACATGCATTATTTTTATAGTGAGAAAAACTTAATCGCTGTCTTTTTTCTTCCTTTTAATTGTTTAATAAAAGAGCACTGGCACCCTAGCTGGTTTGGCTCAGTGGCTAGAGCTTTGGCCTGCAGACCGAAAGGTCCCAGGTTCGATTCCGGTCAAGGGCACATGCTTGGATTTCAGCCTCGATCCCCAGTAAGGGCTGGCAGGAGGCAGCCAATCAATGATTCTCTCTCATCATTGTTGTTCCTATCTCTGCTCCCTTCCTCTCTGAAATCAATAAAAATATATTTATTTAAAAAAAAAAAGCACTGGCTATACATAAGAACATTAAGTACATGCCTATCCATTCCAGAGAATGAAATCTGAATAACAAAGTAACATATTACCATTATAAAACATGAGTAAGAGATTTTTTTCTTATACTAATATAGCATTCACATAACTTAAAGAAACTTTAAATTTCATTTATTAATAATTTTTAAATTATTATTAAAATGGTTAACTCAGGAACCTGGGTTTTTATAAAATGGAAACCACAACTAATCTTTTTCTAACCTAATAACCTGTTGACCCACTGACCTACTTTCTAATTTAGGTTAAACCTGGTATCACAGATATTTCTGGGACTGATAGATCTATTAGCATTAATTAAAAGCAGTGCTAAATTTAATTGACTAATATAATACAAAACCTAGTCAACAATCCTTAACTGTATTTACCACCATTTATAAAAATTCTAATTTGCTTCTGCAGATTATTAACTGTTTGTAGTATAGCTAAAAATATAATTATTTCTGAGAACAATTTTAACTTGTGAATACCTAAATACTTTTAAAATTAATTGTTTAATATAGGAGTAAAGATGAAATTAAACAGTAATTCTCAATTCAATACTAAATGGGAACATTAGCCTACCTCTACAATGGATGTAAAATATTAGCATGGTGAAAATCATTCTTGACTCCATAGTAATTTTTAAGACCAACTTAAATTAAAAATTGACAGAACAAGAAACACAACCCATACCAAAGTCTCATGGAACTAAGATTCATGAAGAAAGCTCTGGCTCAAGACAAACACATCAAATGATACCAGAACTGTAGCCTGTCAAATGTCTAGATGCAAGGTAAAATTTTGAAGCCTCATTTAATAAACAAAAACTGAAAAATTAATACAGTTCTCTTAGTGGCATATAAGACTATTACAATGACTCAACTAATGTATTTCTTCAAATAATGCCTGAGCTCCCTATTCATGTAACAGACTGATCTGGTCCACCAAAACACATGAACATCTCATTCCTTTTTCAGAGATGAGACTGAGGCGTGAGCCTGTCCCCAGCCTCAAATGAGCCCTACAGAAGGTTCAGGGAGAGCCGAAGCCTGAGAGTCAGAGTGAACTTCACAGTGAACCAGGTACCATTACCCTGAATCTACACCACCACAGAACTACATCCTGAACCAGGCCTCTATGCTAATATCAGCAGGAAGAAAGGACGGAATCTGTGATAGGCAGAATAATGGCCCCACTAAAAGGACCAGGCCGAAATCCCTGAAACCTGGGAACATGTTACTTTATATGGCAAAACAGGATTTGCAGATGTGATTAAGGTTAAAGATCTTGAGGAGATTATCCTGGATTGTCTGGGTCAGCGGTCGCCAGTCGGTGGTCCGCAGACCACTCCGAAAGGTTGGCGACTGCTGGTCTAGGTGGTCCAATGTAATCACATGAGTCTTTAAAAGTAGAGGGCCTTTCCTGAGAGATATATGAGACAGACGGAGGGTCGGAAAGATGCAATGTTGCTGGTTTTGAAAGTGAAAGACGGTGATCACAAGCCAAGGAACCTGGAAAGCCGCATATAAGCATAAGCGATGGATGGTGAGGGTGAGGGCAGGATTAAGGGGATGAGGGGACATTGGGGGGATAAGGTCACATTTGTAATATCTTATTCAATAAAGGAAAAAAAAAAAAGAAAACACAAGGAAACAGACTCTCCCCTGAAGCCTCCAATAAGAAATGCAGCCCTTCTGACACCTTGATTTTATCCCAGTGAGACCCATGCATAACTTGATCTGTAGGACGGTAAGCTAATAAATCTGTACTGTTTGTGATAACTGGTATGGCAGCGACAGAAATTTAATACAGGTCCAAAGTCTCTGGCAAACCTTGGTTAAATCTGCCTTTCCCAAATCCTCACTCTCAATATTTACAACAATCTGCCTAGAAAACCATCAAGACCAATCCCATTATGCCCTACTTTCCTTTTATATCAGTCACCAGGAGGGCCTCAAGACTCCCAGGTTATTCTGCATCACCTGGACTCTTGTCCTTATATACTCTGTATATTCCTATATACTCTGTTTATCCCTAAATTGGCCCATTTCCCCTTCCTTTCTAGATTTCCAAAATCCTTTAACAGTGTCCTCTGGAACTCACAGTATGTCATTAGCAAAATATACTATTCCTTCAATAGTACTGCTGCACACTCTCTTCACCTTTCTTGCACAAATGGAAATCTCACTCTCCTCTAGTTCTGCTCAAGCTCCATCCTTTCAAATGATGGCTTTTTTTCTCTCTGCTATGTCCCATATGACTAGGCCCTGGTGGTGAGATAGACTTCCTTATTCCTCATTATCATTTCTAAGTTATTCTTTCTCCCTTCCCTAAAATTTCCAGCTTTGACTCTTATAAGTCTCCAGACTTATCAGCTATATCATCCTCTCCTTATTGTAACTGCTCATAAATCCCAGAACAAGCCCTCTTATTCCCCAAAGGCTGTTACTCTCTCCAAAACCTCTTTTGTCACTGTTTTTGGATTTTAATATCTACATAAATGATCCTCCCAATATCTTGACCAGTCAGTTCCTTGTCCTCCTCTCCTCCAGCAATCCTGTGCTCCATCCTATCTCCTATTCATTCCCCTGGAGTTACTCTAGAACTCACCATTACCAATAATCACAAACACCTCTCCATCAGTTTCAAGCACCTTACCTCATACAAGCTAATAATATAACATGTAATCAGCTTGATTCAAAACCACAAAAATAAACAAGACTTTTTTAAAATTGGCAATATAGCTCTAGTTTATTTATGTTTATGTCTTTTTTTTTTTTTAAGTGTTTTAAAAATATATATATTTTTTTATTGATTTCAGAGAAGGGAAGGGAGAGGGAGGGAGAGAAACATCAACAACGAGAATCACTGATAGGCTGCCCCCTGCAAGTCCCCTACTGGAGATCAAACCAGGAACCCTGGCATGTGCTGGTTGTAAATTGAACTGTGACCTATTGATTTATAGGTTGATGCTCAACCACTGAGCCACACTAGCTGGGCATGTCTTTTTTTTTTTTTTTTTTTCTTTAACCTATCCTAGCCTTCTAATCTTTGCTGGGCCCTCACAGTTTCTCATCCCATAAAAGGCACAAAGGAGCAAGGTAAGTTGATCTGAGATGATCAGGGAAAAATATCAGATAGTAACAGTCTCTGTTGGTCAAGTTACTCATCACACTTAGAGATGCTTAATTGTTTTTCTAAATGCTACTCTTCCTTTTTGCTATAGAGTGTTTATAATGCAGATAAGCCATTCCATGGCAAAATGCAATGGCTGCTTACAATTCTAATATAGCTGAAGTCGTGCTCACATAAACTTTTTATAATTTCAACTATAGCATTTACTAATATAGACACAAATAATACAAACATTGAAGAACATATGCAGGGGAATCAAGGCTTTTGGAGATCACTTGTTTTGCCATATTACAAGGCACCAATTTTCCTTTCAAGCTTCATCTCTCATTGTACCCTCATTGTACACATACTACCTATTTTCTAGCCACACTAAATTTGTACTTATCACCCTTCCCATGAAGTAGAAAATAAAGGTCCCTAGTAAACAAAGAGGTCTGCCCATTAGTGCCCAACATATTATCAACATAAATGACTTCTTAATATAATATACTACAGGACCAGTGCACAAAATTCGTGCACTTGGGGGAGGGGGTCCCTCAGCCCAGCCTGCGACCTCTCATAGTCCAGGAGCCCTCGGGGCATGTCTGACAGCCTAGGCCCACTACCCGCAGTAGGCAGTCAGACATCCTTAGCGCTGGCATGGAGGCAGGAGAGGCTCCCATGACTGCTGCTGTACTCGCCAGCCATGAGCCCGGCTTCTGGCTGAGTGGCACTCCCCCTGTAGGAGCAGACTGACCACCACGGGGCAGCTTCTGCATTGAGCATCTGCTCCCTAGTGGTCAGTGCACATTATAGCGACCGGTCATTCTGCCGTTCAGTCAATTTGCATATTGGCCTTTTATTATATAGGATTAGAATTGATCTCAGGAAATCACATTGTCATTCACATCAGGATTCAATTAATCAATATGTAAAATTCATATTGTTAGTGGAAAACTAAACAGAGATACTGTGTATTAGTTCCCTATGGCTGGTATAACAAATTACTATCAACTTAATGGAAAGAACACAAATTTATTATTTCCCAGTTCCAAAGGTCAGAGTCCAACACTGGTCTCACTGGGCTAAACTCAAGGTGTTTGTAGAGCTGCATTCCTTTCTGGAAACTTTAGCAAAATATCTTGTTTCCTTGCCTTTTCAAGCTTCTAGAGGTGCCCCTCCTCATCTTCAAAGCCAGCAGCAGGCCACACCCTTCTCTGGCTGTAATCTCTTCTGTCTCCCACATACCTCATAAAGACCCTGTGATTACATTGGGCCCACCCAGAGAATCAAAATAATTTTCCCATTTTAAGGTCAGCTGATTAGCAACCTTAATTCCTCTTTTCCATGTAACATAACATAGTTACAGGTTCTGGAAATTAGGACATAGACATCTTTGAAGGGCCATTATCTGCCTACCATATACCATGACCCAATTTTCCCTTTGGTGAAGACAAAATAAAGTATCTTGTGGGGAAGATCAAAGAATAATTTGACCTATCAATAGATAAAAGAATATGCCAGTAAGCTTGTAACTTCTGAACTATTTTTTCCTTTCATGTTTCTTCAATGGAATTGAAAAACAACGTGGATAATAATTCCAGAAACATGAGTTCAACTGCAACTGAAGTCTAAATTTATTGCTATATGGCAGCAACAAGCTCTATGGATGTTTTACTGAATGGCAAAACATTTGTTTAATTTAATGTCCAAATGACTATTACAGCATACTTCCCTTTGGACCACTACTTAATGCGCTAGAGAATATACAAAAATGGCATAATTTATAAGTGTCAAACAGATATCCAAACAAGATTAATTAAATCACAGTCTATTTTAAAAAGTCAAGTGTTTGTAAATTTCTGAGATGGATCTCCAGAAAAAAGAAGGGGGAGGTAGAATGAATATGAAATATTCATATTCTCAGAATTTCATTAGTACTATAAATCTCCAGGGACCTGTTAAGAAATTTGATAATTAAGCAGTATTATGAAAATACTAGGCTTAGGATAGCTTATTAGATATCTAGTAGTTTATAACTAATATGTATTAATATAATGATAATTTTTGACATTTTATATAACTTTGTCAATCAGACCACCAGATCCATATAAAGTACCATTAAAACATATCAATTTTTAAGTATTCCTCTAAGTTCTGCAGTATAATCCCTTCATAAAATGACAGTTGGTCTGACCTATTTAACTTGGGTAAACTGCCAGGTTGCTTTTGTGCAGCCAAATAGGCCAAACAAGTTCCCGACCAACTGAAAACTAGTTCAATTAAGTTCAGATGCATCTTGAACCACAGATTATTCAGAAAACAACCGTACAGCATTTCCTCTTCACCAAAGTTATCAGTTTATCTACATTTATATTTAAGATAAATTTTATTTCCTTTAAAATTCTGCAATATATGACAAATATCTATGCTACCCACTTCTACTTATCTCTCTATCCCTATTTTCAAAGCTTTCAAATATTTGTGGGTATGTTTATCCCTTAATTGACTATTATTTTTAACCCACTGACTAATGTGCTTGATCCTTATCTGAAATGAAAAAGTCTAGAAAAAGGACAGGCCAAGACCCTATCTGGATCGGTGGAGTAACAAGAGAAATGGGCTCAAATGGCACAGACCCCTCTTCTTTGCAGCATGCAAGTATGCAGTAGTAATTATGAATCAAAGAGGATGTGTAGATGGAACAAAAATTCACAGCCAGAAGGCCTATGGCTAGGTTTCACAGGGTACAGCTGAGACTTTTATCAAGTATTATAGAACAGAGGTATAACCTTGATACAGAAGACACAGGATTTGAAATTTCTACTGATTTATCTTCAAGCCTGCTACCGAGCCCATGCAGTTAATATGTATTTCATATACAATTGTATTTTTCAGTTCTGAACTTTCCATTTGATTCTTTTTTCTAGTTTTCAGAGATCTTTACATTCATGTCAAAAGTGTTTACTTTTATCTCATTGAACATGGATATAATAGTTGCTTTAACGTATTTTTCTGATGCCTGGGCAGCATGGTTCAATGGTTAAATGTCAACCTAAGAACCAGGAGGTCAAGGTACGATTCCTGGTCAGAGCACATACCTGGAGTGGGGGCTTGATCCCAGTGTGAGGCATGCAGGAGGTAGTTAATCAATGATTCTCTCTCAGCATTGATGCTTCTCTCTCTCCCTCTCCCTTCCTCTCTAAAAATCAATAAAAACATTTTTTAAAATAAAAGTATTTTTCTGATAATTCCATCATCAGGATCATCTCAGAGTTGGCATCTGTTCATTGTCTTTTCCCATAAAAAATGGTCAAATTTCCCTTTTTGTTTTATGTCAAATAATTTGAGATTATATCCTAGACATTCTGAAAATCAGGTTATAAAATTCTAAATTCTATTAACATCTTCTGAAGAATTTGATGATTTTTTTTTTTTTAAGTTTAGACTGGAAGTACTATATTGCCTTCTGTGAGTGGTAGTTCCAATGTGAGTTCAATTTTCAAAGTCTTTAGTATGTTATTTGGGCTTATCCTTTGTGAGCATCACTCAGAGGCAAATCTGAGATTTGAACAGTAGTTTATGTTACTAGTATAGTTCAATTCTCTTAGTCTTTGCTTTAAGTCGGTTCTGTGCATGTGTAGTTCATGTGTGAGGTGGAACTTCTGTGGATTCATACTCACCATGAGGGAATATCCTCTCATATCAGCTCTCTTTTCTCTGAGGTTCCCCCAGCATGCTCTTGTTTCCAGGGGCCTCTTTCCCAATTCCTCTGGCCAGAGAAATTATTTTCTCTCAGAGTTTTAAATAGTTGTGCCACCATGGCAATGCAACATTGCTTACAGGTGGAGATGGTCTCAGGGTAGACTTGAGAGAGCAAAAGAAAAGATCCCTTTCCTTGTCCTGTCTAGAAATAGGGTTTTTTCTTGGAGTTTTTGATAATTGCTATACTAATTTGTGTAGTTCTACAATTTAGCCCATTTGGTCAAAGCTGGGACATAGATCAAAAAGGTACACTCACCATTATACAGACTATTCTTCAAGTTATGACTTCCTTTCTCAATTTGCCCACTATTAACTTTCAGAGTCTTTACATGGTTTTTGTATTCTATTGACAGTTTATTGCGTTGACACTGGTTAATAAAATTATATAGATTTCAAGTGTACAATTCTATATCATCTGTATATTGCATTGTGTATTTGCCACCCAAAGTCAAATTTCCTTCTGTTACCATGTATTTGACCCCCTTTACTACCTACCCCCAACCCCACTTCTCTCGTAACTCCTGACAGTTTTTAGTTCCAATCAGTCACAGAGAAAGGCTTACTCCATTTTGGCTATTAATTGAATTATGTCCATTTCCCAACAGACTTTTACCTAAAGGCTTTAGTAGTCTTTGATCATTATCTAGATTCATAATTTTACTACAGGGTGCGCTGTGGTGAGTTTCTAATCCAATCATTCTCCCAGCATTTCTTATTAGCTGTGATTCTTTTATAATGGTAAACCTTTCTTCCTAACTATTTAGTTACCTTGAAATATAATTTGTGCAGTAAAAGAATAAATGGTTGATTCCTTCATTTACCAATAGTTTTCAGAGTAATGAACTGGTTACCTAGGAAGGTTTTTTTAAAAAAGTATTATTATGAACTTTTGGATTATTATATAAATGTATATTTCAATCTACTGTAGTCATTACATTTTTAAAAACCTATTTTTGCCCTAGCCGGTTGGCTCAGAGGATAGAGCATTGGCCTATCCTTGGACTGAAGGGTCCCGAGTTCAATTCTAGTCAAGGGCACACACCTCAGTTGCAGGCTCGATTCCCAGCCCTGGTCGGGGCACCATGTGGGAGGCAACCAACCAATATGTCTCTCTCACATTGATGTTTTTCTCTGTCTCTCCCCCTCTCTTCCATTCTCTCTAAAAATCAATGGAATCAATGGAAAAATAACCTCGGGTGAGGATTAACAAAAAGAAAAACAAACAAAAAGAAAACCAACCATACATGTTTTTATTGAAAATTTCAAACATATAAAAAAATAAAGAGTAATAAAATTATTAATCTATATACCCATCACCCATTTTCAACAATTATCAAACCATGGACAATATTATTTCATTTATTCTGCACCTTCCCCATTCCTTACTATCTCCCCTTGCATTATTAAAAGCAAATCCCAAAAACTATATCCTTTCATCTGTATAAACTCCAGTATGATCTACAAATTATAAGGACTTCTAAAAAACATAACCAGTTATCACTATCATACCTTTAAAAACTAACAAAAGATGTATAAGAAGTCTACACACAAAATAACAAAACATTTCTGAGAGAAAACGTTAAAGGCCTAAATATATCAAGTTATATACCATGATTAATGTATTAAAAGTCTCAATACTGAAAGATGTCAATACACCCAAATTGATCTACAGATTCAATATTAAGCTAGTTAATAATAATAATAAATAACAAATAATAATATTAAACAAGTTTAATATTAACCAGGGTTTGGTTGTTTATTGGGAAACTGATAGGCTAAGTATAAAATTTTTACTGAAATTTAAAGTACCAAAAAGAACTAATGCAGTTATGAAGAACAAAGCAGAAAGATTTAAAGCTACACTAATTAAAAGAGTATTGTACTAGCACAAGAACAAACAGACCAATGGAACAGAGAAGAGTCCAAAAAGTGACCCACAAATTATTAGAGTCACCTGATTTACAATAAAGGGACTATTGTATTACATTAGGGAAAGGATAGTCTTTTTGATAAATAATGCTTGACCAAATGGATTTCCATCTGGAAAATAAAATGAACCATGAATCCTACCACATACCATGCATAAACCTAAATATAAAAGTTAAAACAATTAAGTTTATAGAAGAAAACATACGAATATTTTCTTGGTTTGGGGATAGGTAAAGATTTCATAAAAAACACCATAAAAGAATACTTTGTTAAAATGGACTTTTTTAAAATAAGAAATTATATTAATCAAGACATGCTATTCTATTAAGAGTGAAGAAAGAAGAATTTTAATACTTAATCCAACAAAAAAACCTTATTCTATAAACAGATAAAGAACTCCTAAAAAGACAGACACAATAGAAAAACGGGCAAATGACATTAACAGGTATTTCTCAAGCAGATATCCAAATGGTCAACAAGTATATAAACATCTACTAAGCCTTTGAAGGTATCAGGGAGTTATGAATTAAAACTACAAAATTTTTACTACATATATAGAAGAGCTAATATTAAAAACACTAGTAATTTCAAGTATTGGTGAGGATATAGATCAATAAGAACTCTTGTATACTGCTGGTGGCAATGTAAATTGACTCAACCCCTTTAGAAAACTGGGAGAATCTACTAAAGCTAAGTAGGGAAATACCCTAACCCAGCAATTTCACTCTTGGATATTTAGCCAACAGAAATGCACATATATGTACACCAAAAGACACATAAGAATATTTACAACACCATTGTTCATAATAGCCCAAAACTGAAAATTATCTAAATGTCCATCAACAGTAGAATAAAGAAATAAACTGTGGTGTATACATACAAATGATGCTATTACAAAGCAATGAAAAAAGAAAAATTGTTGCTATATGAATCAACATAGATGACTGCATAAACAAGATTATCAAATAAAAACAGATACTAAGTGCAAAAATAGACAATACTAATGAATAAATACTAATGAACTCAGAATAAGTTACCTGTCGGAGAGCGTGACGTAAGGAGGCATGAAGAAGGCTCCTAGATTAATAAAAATGTTCTATATCTTGATCTTGGTATTGGTTAAAGAATGACTTCATAAAATTTCATCAAAATGATACTCAGAATTTATGCACTTCATAATATGCATGTTTTCATTCAAAGTTGTTTAAAGTTGGCATTATTATCAGTCCCTTCATTTTTAATTTTTAATTTTTTGGTTATTTTGCTTGTCGGTAAAATGAAGTTTCTAATAGAAATAGGTTCTACTTCAGTCTGCCTTTTAGTTGGGTTACAAAAAGTCACATTTACTTCCTTTTTCAATATAATTACTGAAGAATTGTCTTGATGTGGATCCTTTCGATATTATGAGAGCAATAAAAAGTCTAGCCTGAAGTTAAAACTATCCCATATTCACAAACCAGAAAATTCTAAGATAGTATTTTTTCTTAAAGTAAATACAATTGATGAATTTTTCTGTATTAAGGTCCAGTACACTAGTTCCTATAGTTTGTATTTGGCAAAAAAGGTAAGAAAATCGAGCTTCTGAGGTTTAGCATCTAAGTTTTAGCTTGAATTGAAAAGAGTAAGTCAAGGCAAGGTGTCATCATAAGGTTGTTGTGGAAATAAACTATTAAATGTGAAGTTCTTAGAACATGATGCATAGCACAAAATAAATGCTAAAAAGTAACTGCATTTATTAATACCATTTTGAGAAACACTATAATATATCCTTATTCTTGAATTTCCTTCAAAATATAAAAAATTAAATTTAATAAATAAAACCAGATACACTTTTAAGAACAATGTATTTATGGAATTAAGGGAAGACTTAATAGCTTTTTAATGAAACGAGCTGAAGTGAAGAAAAGTACAGAATAGATGAAAATTAAATAGACTATACCTAAAATTTTTTGAAGTTCTAAATTACACCAATTGGCATTTAACTATGATCTTATGATTAAAATAACTGATGAGATAATCTGCAAGAATACTGTTACTATAAAGATATTATCTTTGTATAGCAGCTTTTACATTTGCAAAGTTCTATTTCATTTTATCTACACCATTACTCTAAAATAACTAAATCTGTTTAATGTTATTTATGTTATAAACTTATTAAATCTAGTGAAGTGACATAAAACAGAGCACCTGCACTGATGACAAAATGGCTAATCACAAAACACCCAACAAAAAACATTGCTCAATAACAGCACCACCATGTAAACAGAGTATGTGTGAAAATACTTTAAAAAATAAACACAAGGAATATAAGTGTACTCTTAAAAGCTTTGTGAGCTTGTGGGGGGTTTTTTTGTGGTTGTTTTAATCCTCACCAAGGGATTGTTTTTATTGATTTTAGAGAGAGAAACATGTCTGTGAGAGAAACATTGATTGATTGCCTCCATATGCACCCCAACGGGGGATGGAACCTGAAACCTAGGTATGTGCCCCCGACTGGGAATTGAACCCCAAACCTTTAGTTGTACAATGCGATGCTCCAATCAACTGAACCACCCGGCCAGGGTGGAATATAAGTGTATTTTTGGATATGTTTTTTTTTAATTGTTTTTTGTTTTGTTTTGTTTTTTAGAAAGAGAAGGGAGAGAGAGATAGAAACATTGATGAAAGAGGAAACATCATCGATTGCTGCCTCCTGCACACTCCCTGAGGATCTAGCCTGCAACCTGAGCATATGCCCTGACAAGGAACTGAACCATGAACTCTTGGTTCCTGGGTCGATGCTCAATCACTGAGTCACACCGGCCAGCCTACAAGTGTATTTTTAATGGAAGTAAATAATTTAAAAGCAATAGTATTTGGACATAATTTCCAGGGGTTTCTTTGGTAACTGCTAAAGACAGCTCTTTAAGCTTTTTACTTGTAAATAATTTCAAATTCCAGAAAGGTAATAAAAATAGTTCAAAGAACTCCTATATATACTTTATCCCGATTCACCAATTTTTAACATTTTCATCATTTTCTTTATCATATATAAGCATATCTTTTGATCCGCTTGAGAGTAAGTTATATATAGCATGCCCTTTTACGTCTAAGTACTTCGATGTGTACCTCCTACAAATAAAGACATTCTCTTAAATAACCATAGCATAGTTACTTCAGGAAACCTAAAAATTGTAAAATATTTTTAAATTGTAAAATATTTTAATTAATGCCTACTCTCCAATTTTTTAATTGATCAAATAAAGTCCTTTAGGGTTTTCTTCCTCCTCCAGTAGAGGATCCAGTCCAGAGTCATATACTACACATTTAGCTGTCATATCTCCCTGAACTCCTTTAATTTAGAACAGTTGTCTTCAGCTAAATACCTTTTAAATTATCTTATCTTCACAAGATATTCTGCAAGGCAAGATTTTAAAAGTTGAGTAATCTTGAGCAAAATATATAGGAAAGCTTCATTAAAAAAAAAGAGGTTCAGCCCTGGGTTGGTGGGTCAGTTGGTTGGAGCATCACCCCATATACCAAAAGGTTGTAGTTAGGGCACAGGGTTCAAGCCCTGGTTGGAACACGTATGGGAGGCAACCAATTAATGTTTCTCACTCGCATCAATGTTTCTCTTTCTCTTTCCCCCTTCCTCTCTTTCTAAAATCAATAAACATATCCTCGGGTGAGGTTCAGTGGAAGAGTAGAAAAAAGTTTCAGAAGATTTAGATGAGAATATATGTCTTCCTATCTAAGAGTGTTTTTAGTAGGTATATATTTTAAAACTTTACAATGAGGAGACTTCTAGTTTTCTTTGAGATTGGTATTTCTTGGATTAGTAGTTCATCTGGTCTCTTAAGATTTCAAAAAAAATAACAATATATAATCAACTTAGACAAATCTGGGCAATGATTTGATGACTATCTATAAAGAATGAATCCAGAGGAAATCACTGTTTTCAACAAAATTCTCTCCTATAGTTAACAAAATCACCCAATCCCAATAAACAAACCTTTAAAAAACAAACTAGAATCATTGTGATCGCATATAGATAGTTATTGGACTACAACCGATTTTGTTCTTTCACTCAACAAACACTGATTGTGTGCCAACCATGTACCAAGCCTGTGACAGCTACAGGGGGATCTAGTGGTTAAAAAAATAGGCATAATACCTATCCTTAGGAAACTTATAATTTAGTAAGTCTTAACAATTATTATTTTCCCCTATTTTGAAAATGAAGCAACTAGGATTCAGAGTGGTAAATGTTTCCAAAGTCACAAAACTATTAAGTGCTCTAGAGGGACAAGAAAGATAATACTAAAATCACAGTCTCTTGTCTCCTAATATAAAACTTAACCAGTCTCTGTCATTACAGAAGAGCTCCTTAAGATTATCCTCGAAGGCTATTCATAGACTCAAAAGGGACAATGTACCTCCATCCCCAACAGTGACTGAGTCACCAAGTTTCCAAATATATTAGTACTTTCACTTAAAAATAACAGGAAATCTCCATATATTAGGAAAAAGAAACTGTATAAAAGGTATAAATAATCTTTTAAAAACCTAAGATATTATGGTAACATTAAATCCTGGTAAAAAAACTGAGAGTCCTATAATAATATTCTCTCTCTCTCTCTCTCTCATTTTAGAAGAAAAGTAACAGAAAAATAGATTTCTCTTTATTTTCTATTTTAAAACACCAACACAAGCCAATGTAATTAGAATATATTACACTTTCCAGGATAAAGGTACAAATAATATAAATAAGTCATTGAAAATTGGTACTGATTCTCACCTCCCTCTAATATCCTCCCACTCATCTCTTAAAACTTAGCATCCAATCTAAAAAAATACTTCTCCAACCACGTAGAGCAGAAGTCAGCTACTTATTCTGCAAAGGGTCACGTAGTAAATATTTTTGGCTTCCTGGGCCTAAGGTTTCTGATTCAACTACTTAACTCTGCCACTATAACTTGAAAACAGCCATACACAATATATATATATTAAAAAATAATAGTAGCTGTTCCAATAAAAGCTTTATTCACAGATGCTGACATCTGACTTTCATATAATTTCCATGTTCAAAGTAGTATTCTTCTTTTAAGATTTTTCTCAATATTTAAAAATGTAAACACTATTCTTAGTTCACGGGCCACACGAAAACAGGCAGCAGGCTGGATTGGTCGTGTGTGCACATCCTTGATGGAAAGACTTGCTTGTAAGCTGAAACTGCAATAGGTAACTGGTCCTTTTTTACCTTAATCAACTGATTCTTTATATCTAAACCTAAAATCCAACAGGAAATAATTCTTATTCTACTTTTTAGTCATTTGTGAATTATCTTTCTTTATCTCAGAAAAATAAACAAAAAGTTATAAATCTTACCTTTAAGCAGTAAATTTGAAAAATTCCAGGAACTGCTAAAAATACTTTACATGTAGAATGAATAACTTTTTACTCCTAAGAATGAAAATTCTAAGGTAATTAAAAGCTATCAAAGAAAGTAACAAATCATGCCCTAAATATTTTTATAATACTTTGTCCTATGCTCCTTGCCAGATTTCAAACCTCATTATACCCAGTAATTATGAAAAGAAAGAGAGAAAGAAAGAAAAAAAAGATGGCATACCTCTTAGCTCAAAATGAAGGTTGAAGGTATCTAGTGTAACTCACCAAGTCCTAAAGAGTCATCTAAGAGGAATGCAGAATTTTCCAAAGGCATCTTACACTGTGACAGAATCAGCTTCTAAGTTTCGGCAGCTTTACAGGAAAAAAATAAATAAATAAATAAATCTTCTGTAAAACAAAGGCAGCTGTGGAAATAATGCTAACCAAATTCTAAGTATACTCCAGTACTTTTTCCCCATCCATGTATACAATATGAATTAGGGTCTCATATGTGCCAGGAATTGGAGATGTAGCTATGAACATGTCAGATCCTATCACACTCAGGGAGTTCAGTCTCCAGGGCAATGCTAAATGGGATAAAAGGCTTTAAGAATCATGATGGTGTGAAGAGAAAGCATGGCAGATATGCAAACCAGTCTGGTGGAAAATGTTAAAGAAGGCTTCCTTATGGAGGAGCATTTAATGCAAGCATGAGTAGGATCTGGCCAAATAAAGTAAGGGGGAGAGGAGAGAAAGAACATATTTCAGCCAAAGGAACAGCATGTTCAAAGGGCCAGAGGAATATGGCGTTAGTGTGGAAGAAAAAGAAGTCCAGTATGGCTGCTCAGAGTAAGAAAAGGGATGAGAGAAGGCATCTCTGAGATGATATGGGCAAGGGAGGAAAGTAAGAGGTGAAGCGGTCATACAGGGCTGAAAAGCAGAGCCTATTTTAAACCCTTACCACTTGACAAAATATTTGCCATTCTGAAGCTCATCCCAGCCCCATAGCCTCAAGGCTTTGAGAAGGAAGCTGAGGTAAAGTCCTTGTGGAGGGTCCTTTCAGGGCCTGAGGAAAGACTGCCCTGAGACAACAAAGCCAGCCTCCCTATGCATGGATGTATTGATCAACTGACCATCAGGGGCCCTCCAGCAGAATGATGGGGAAAAATCAGTCTCAGTATCATTTCCAATGACTAATTAATAGTTACCAAGCACTTCACTATGTGTGAAGCCCTGTTCTAAGTGCTTTATACGTATTAACTAATTCAATCTTCATAACATTACTATGAGGTAAGTACTATTACCTGGTATTTCCAGTATGATTTTATGAAACAGTCTAAACATTACCATTAATTTTTATTAATCAAAATAAAAATTATCAGAAATGTTAACACCTCTAACAACCACAATATAAAAGCATTTTAATTTGCTATTAGAAAAATACTATTATAACTATCAATTAATAAAAATAAAAGACTTTACAACTTATTAGTTTGGTTATTTCTTTTTTAACTACAGCTTCTATTAAGAAGAGAGATGGAGAAAGTCTGTTCCTTGCTCCTTCAATAACTCACTATGATAGTTTCTACACACCCAATGGTGAGGGAAACACCAAATTCCTGCCCTAGTGGAGTTTTAGTCGTTGAAATATAATGAAGATTGATACCCTGTGGCAATTATATATTTACAACATATCCTGTTTTTTTAATGAATGAAGAACAAAACAAAAAAAAACATACAGATAAAATCTGATGCATAACAACAACAAAAATCAAAACCTGAAGGGAGTGGACTGGGAATAAATTAAAAAATCACCTGTTGCCGAAACTGGTTTGGCTCAGTGGATAGAGCGTCGGCCTGCGGACTCAAGGGTCCCGGGTTCGATTCCGGTCAGGGGCGTGTGCCTGGGTTGTGGGCACGTCCCCAGTGGGGGGTGTGCAGGAGGCAGCTGATCGATGTTTCTCTCTCATCGATGTTTCTGACTCTCTGTCTCTCTCCCTTCCTCTCTGTGAAAAATCGGTAAAATATATTTTTAAAAAAAAATCACCTGTTAAAGGTGAACAAAGAGGAAGAATAAAAAACTGCTCCAGTGAGGAACATACTAAGGAAAAATGGAAAAGAATCCTTGCTCAAAGAACACAGAGAAATTGCAGTAATCAATGCACTATAATGAAGGTCCTTAAAGGAATTAAACAGTTATGAAAATAAAAAGCAGATGAATTTTCCACAGCAGAAGATTCAAGACTATAATGTAATGATGAAAGATTAAACCTTAATCCAGCAGTCTTTACATGGGGCCAGATGGTTTTAAGGGGATCAATTTTCAGATCTTTGATTTCCATAGTTACCAACCAGTTACTAGAATTAATATCAAGGTCAGAGCATCACGCTGGTCTCTCCTTTTCTACACTTTATTTTATAATTATCTTCCCGTTCACAAGATAAAAATATAACGCTCACACATCTAAAAATCTCACTATAATGCACTTCCCTGAGATGCAGAAACATCCAAAAGACCAAAGAAATCATTTGAAATGATTTGTGGAAGGAGGGTAACCTTTAATGGAATCGCCAAGGTGGTCCTGTCTTTCCTTGTCCCATACATTTTTGTTAAAGGCAATTCCTGATATTAAAAATGACATATTTTGTCCCCAATACAAATTTTTGATTAAGAAACTGACCTGAGAGAATATCTAATAAAAACAGTGATGATAAATATTGAAGACAGCTACAACTTAGTTCACCCAATTAAAAAGCTTATGGCCAGACATCTTACATGAGTTACCTAGAGTTATTTAGAATTCAAGATCTGAGAAGCATCTTGAATTAGAACTAAAGATCTGCACTTTACCCATTATCAGAGAAATGAGAAAGAAGTTAGTACATTATACCAATCACTTTCCATGATTTCAAAGAGTTGAAAAGAGGCCTATCCTCAAGCAAAAGTAATATACACCAAAGTTAATCGTTTTACATTCTCTTGAACATTTATTGAGAAACATTTTTATTAACTTTTGCCAAAAGAATACTGGACACAGTAAATCCATGTGTTTTTTTGCCTGGACAATTATTACTCTGCTCAGTTTTTCATTCCTACATGGACGGATCTATCTATCTACCTATCTATCTATCTATCTATCTATCTATCATCTATCTATCTATCTATCTATCTATCTATATCTATAAAAGCCTAATTTGCAAATTGTCCCTGCAGGAGTTCGAACGGGAGACCAATCGCTCACTATGATGTGCGCTGACCACCAGGGGACAGTGCAGCACAAAGGAAGGCCCCGGCTGGCAGCCAGAAGGAAGGCCCTGGCAGTCAGCAGGAAGGCCCGAATCGTCCCTGATTGCCAGCCAGGCCTAGGGATCCTACCTGTGCACGAATTTTGTGCACCAGGACTCTAGTTAGATATAATTTGGAAGGAATATACTGTAATTTCTATTGTAAATGATATACTTAAAAAATTATGAATAAATCTTTTGTAAACCTCACACTTACTAATGGCCAAACATCTCTGTTTATTTTTAATTTCCATTGGAACCAGTCTCAAACATGTGTAATACTCATTCATGGATACATAAATTCTATGGAAAAAGCAGTCCCTTCTGAAAAGGTATATTTATGTTTAGTAACTGTTTATAATAAAACAAACCAATATTTATGATGTACTCATAGTAATTATAATTTAGAAGAAAATGTTTTAACATTTAGACCATTATGTTCACAGTTAATGAAAACTTTAAATTTCTATTTATATTCATATTTTTGATATCCAGAAGCATTTTTTCAAGTGCTGAAAGAAAAGAACTGACAACCCAGAATCCTATATCCAGATAAAATATCCTTCAGGACAGAGGGAAATGAAAACATTCACAGATGAAGGAAAACTAAGAACTTGCCACCAGTAGACCTACCCCCAAAGAATGATTCATGGAAGTTCTTCAAACATAAAGGAAATGATAAAAGAAGGAATACTGGAAAATCAGAAAGGAAGAATGGAAAGAATAAGAACATGGATAAATACAATAGACCTTCCTTCTCCTCTTAAGTCTTCTATATTATCCTTGAGGTTAAAGCAAAAAGTATAACACTGTGTAATATGGTTCTCATTGTATGAAGAGAAAATATAAAAAGCAATTATACTAGAAATGGGAGGGGGAGCAAAGTGGACTTGACCAGTAGACTGTGATAAGCTATCCTATATAATAAAAGGGCAATATGCAAATTGACCCTAACAGCAGAACGACCAGAACAACTGCTCAACCAGTTACTATGAGGCACACTGACCACCTCTCAGTACCTTTCCCTGGCCCGCAGGCTCCCATTGCCCAATGGCAAACGGGGAACCGGGGGTGGGTGGCGGGGGACGCGGGCGGCACCAGGCCAAGGCCCCCGCCCCGCCGGTCACCCCACACACAGAGGGAAACTTGTGGCAGGGGTGGGCTGGCAAGCAGGCGGGAACGGCCCACCTCTCAGTCCCTCCCCCTGGCCGGCAGGCTCCGATTAGCTGATGGCGAGTGGGGAACTGGGGGTGGGGGGTGCGGGCGGCGCCAGGCCAAGGCCTCCGCCCCACCAGTCTCCCCACACACAGAGGGAGACCGCGGTGGGGGCAGGGCCGGCGAGCAGGCAGGAACAACCAACCTCTTGGTCCTTCCCCCCAGCTGGCAAGCTCCAATTGCCCGATGGCAAACGGGGAACTGGGGTGGGTGGTGGCAGGGGGCGGGGCCAGCTGCAGTCAGCTGGGGAAGATGGCCCTGACCATAGGCCTGTCCTAGGGACTGTACCTGCGCACAATTTTCATGTGCCGGGCCTCTAGTGTATACATAATATAATGCCTAGAGTAAACACAAAATAGCTATTCAGAGAAATAGGAGTCAAAGCATCCTATATAATAAAACCCTAATATGCAAATCGACCGAACAGCGGAACAGCTGGTCACTATGATGCGCACTGACCACCAGGAGGCAGATGCTCAATGCAGGAGCTGCCCCCTGGTGGTCAGTGCGCTCCCACAGAGAGAGCGCCGCTCACCCAGAAGCCAGGCTCATGGCTGGCAAGCAGAGCAGTAGTGGCAGGCGCCTCTCCTGCCTCCACAGCAGCGCTCAGGAGCAGCAAGCAGGCAGGCAGTAAGGAGCGAAGGGTCCAGGAATGCAAGAGGGATCCCCCCCGCCCCGCCGCTCCAGTGCACAAATTTTGTGCACCAGGCCTCTAGTTGTAAATAAATTGAGATCGAATTCTAAAAAACGTTCAACTAACCCACAGGCTTCTTTTTCCTCTCCTACTACTACTGAAAAGGGATTTAAAGTACAGGCTATTATATTCCTAGGCAGGACAGGTGTTGCTCAAGTTTGAATACTCTGATGAGTCACATACTCTAGGAGTAGAATTTTCAAAACACACTATTAGCTTTGACATTACTCTCATACATTGCTGATGGGAGTAGAAATTGGTACAATTTTATGAAGAACAATATATCAACATCCTAACAAAATTATAAATGTTCTTACCCTTTGGTCCAGCAATATAATGAGTTATAACCAACATTCTAAAAATGAACAGGATAGGAAAAAAACTCATTCAGGACACCTAGTAATGATAAGGATATTTCCAAAAACTATCGTTTCAGGTTTGTGTTGATGAATGTGCATATACATGTACTGGGTGACAACATAAATATATTTTTGACTATAGGTTGTGGTCTATGAAGTTTGGAAGCCATTGTTTCAGCTCATAAAGAAAGTCTGGGACAAAGGACAGCTGACACGTTGGGAAAGGAGGGTTCAATTCTAAGACGTGAAGAAGTGAAAGGAAAGCAGGCATATAAAGAAACAAAGCAAACACAAGGTAGTATGCTATCAAAGTACACAGAGCCATGAGGAAACATGGCCTATCTGGGGGTGAATGCAAGGGAGAAGAGGACGGGAGAGAATTCATGAGAGAAGCATAGAAGTATAAAAAAGGAATAAATCTACAAAAAATGAAAAGAATGGAGAAGGAAGTTATGAAGAAGTGAAATGTCAGTACATTATGAAGAACAGAAGGCAGATCTAAGTGTGTTAACAGGCTCAACAGAACTAAGGAAAGCACACCCCAAAATTCACACATAAAGGGATACAGTGGAGTTCTGATTCAATGGTCCTGAGACTCTAGGCTCAGAGTTAGGAGATAAAGAGGCTGAAAACAGGTGATATAGAAAAAAAATACACCTGTCCCTTCTCTGGCTAAGGGCCCACCCTTACCATAGGCCCCAAGCTGTAACACTTTTCTATAGAAAGCTAACATACTGCTAAGAAAGAAACTGGATATTCTGGCATGGCTGTTAGAATCCATATAGCTTATGTCGACACGACAATCAGAAAGCTCCTGAGATTAACAACAGGTTCTGTGCTCTTATGCTCTAAACCTAAACTTGCCAGAAGACAAGATGCTTCATCTATGCCCAAAGAATTACCAGTCTTTCCAATCAGAGATGGCAATTAGAAAACAAACCCACCTATACAACAAGAAAGGAAACACAAAGCAGCTACCTAGAATAATCAAGATAATCCATTAGCAACAAACATGAATCAGCCCTAGCCCCTTTGGCTCAGTGGTTGGGGCATCGGCCCATGGATTCAAGGGTTGAGGGTTCAATTCCAGTCCGGTGCATGTGCCTCGATTGTGGGCTTGATTCCCAGCCTGTCGGAACTCCTGCGGGAGGCAACCAATTGATGCATCTCTCTCACATCGATGTTTCTCTCTCTCTGTCTCTCCCCCTCCATTCCACTCTCTTTAAAAATCAATGGAAAAAATATCTTAGGTGAGGATTAACAAAAGAATAGTAATAAAGTAAATATGAACCGAAAACTATGATCCTCAAACATTTAAGAAAAAAAAGTAGCCAGAAAAAGACCATTAAGGAGATCAACCAACCCCAGAAGAATCATATATTATTCAGGGTACAGAAAAAAAAAATATCCTCAGGAACTCCTGAAGAAACTGCATTCGATTATAAAAAGAAAAAAAAGGATGTATATTTATTTAATGAACAATATAGATTTCACAGCACTAAGAACTGTTGTAAATGCTTTACAAATGTAAAGTCAGACTATATAATGTTTATATATGTAGCAAATGATTTTGAAAAACTTAAGAACTCTAAGCAAGGATAAGCAATCTTACCTTGATACCAAATACTTTATTTTTTGAGTTCCATTAGCATAATGACTTTGGACCCATAGAGAAGAAAAAAATAACCGTAACTCAATAATTAACAGCAGTTTATTGTGTTCACCTTTTAAAAGAAACCTAGTTATAATTCTGAATGTCTTAACTTTCATTACAGAAAAGAATGTAAATGTTATCAACCTAGTCAAATACAAAAGAAAAGGTAAGAATGGAAGTGAAAAAGTGATAAGATGGAGAAATAAATAAGGGTCCTATCCTTATTTGATATAGCAGGGATTTAAAATACAATCTTGAAGAAGTTTAAATATTTTATTTAGATTTGCACAGGTACTAATAAAAGAACTAAATTTAAGTTTTCAACTTTGGGATGAAGAAAGAAGACAGGGAAGCACAATTTCTTCAACAAATGGTATTGGGAAAACTGGGTTTTGACATGTAAAAGAATAAAGTTGGACCTTTATCATACACAATATACAAAAATTAATTCAAAATGGGTTAAAGACATAAAATTATAAAACTCCTTGGGGAAAAAAAATAGAAAAGTTCCAGGACATTGGATTTTGCAATAATGTCTTGGATATGACACCAAAAGTGGAGGCAACAAAAGCAAAAATGGAACTACAAACTAAAAGGCTTCTGCACATGAAAGGAAATAATCAACCAAGTGAAAAGGCAACCAACAAAATGGATAAACTATTTGCTAAGTAGTATCTGATAAAAGGCTAATATTCAGAATATATAAGGAACTTCTACAACTCAACAACTAAAAGTCAAAATAACCCAATTTAAAAATGGGCAAAGGAAGTAGACATTTCTCCAAAGAAGATATATAAATGGCCAACAGGTATATAAAAAGGCACACATCTCTAATCATAAATGCAAATCAAAATTACAATGAGATTATCACTTCAAAACCATTAGAATGAACACTGTGAAAAAGAAGAGAAAATAATAAGAGTTAGTGAGGATATGGAAAATTTGGAACCACTGCTCACTGTTGGTGGGAATGTAAAATGATGCAGCCATTATGGACAACAGGACAGAGATTCTTCATAATATTAAAAATAGGGCCCGACCAGCGTGGCTCAGCTGTTGAGCGTCAACCTATGAACCAGGAGATCACGGTTCAATTCCCGGTTGGGGCATATGCCTGGGTTGCGGGTTCTGTCCCCAGTGTGGAGTGTGCAGGAGGCAGACAATCAATGATTCTCTCTCATCATTGATGTTTCTATCTCTCTCTCCCTCTCCCTTCCTCTCTGAAATCAATAAAAATATATTTAAAATATATATATTAAAAATAGGATTACCACATGGTCCAGTAAACACATTTCTGGATATATATTCAAATTAATTTAAAGCAAAATCTCAGAGATATTTGCACACTCATGTGTGTTGCAGCATTATTCAGAAGAGCCAAGATGAAAACTACCAAATGTCCACTGACAGATGAATGGATAAAGAAAATGTAGGCTATATAAATAATCAAATATTATACCACCTTAAAAAAAAGGAAATCCTGTCACATGCTATGAAATGGATGAACCTCAAGGATATTATGCTAAGCAAAATAAGCTTAAGGAAAAATGCTGCATGATTTCATTTACATAAGGTATCTAAAGTGATCATTATCATAAAAACAAAATCATAGAAAGCAGAAAGGTAAATGCAAAAGGATAGGGATAGGAGAGAGAGAATTTGTGTTTAATGAGTAAAAAGTTTTACTTTTGCAAGATGAAAAAGTTCTAAAGATCTGTTGTACAACAATGTGAATATACTTAACACTACTGAACAGTACACTTAAAAATGATTGAGATGGTATTTAATGTTATGTTTTTCTAACAATTTTAAAAAATAAAAGCAGAAATGATATTTATAATTAAGTGGTTAAATATAAAAAATGCAAACATGATTAAAAGTGTTTGCTTCCTGCTATTGCTCAGATAGTTATGGAGCACTTCCATCATCACAGAAAGTTCTATTAGACAATAATGGTATAGAGAAATCCTAGTGTAATAAAACTAGAAAAATTACAAAAAGAGTAAAACAAAAAGCCTACCTACCTTGTAAATTATTGTGTTTGTTCTCTACTTCTGTTTTCTATTTTTCATTCCACTTGGTATTTCTTTGCTAATACACTGTGTTTATTGAATGCAAAGCATATTTTTTCTGGTTTCCTTCCATTTCCTAAAATATGCTTTATTCTGAGACATTTGTCTTTTGCATGTTACATTTCTTTCCATTTCCTTTGGCAGAAGTTTTACTTAGGGCTGTGCAAATTTTTGGTTTTGAATTATGTCAATTTTACATCACTTTTTAAATGGAAACTTACATTAGTTTCCTAGTGGTGCCAAAACAAAGGAACACAAACTGCGTGGCTTAAAACACAAATACATACTCTCCCACAGTTGAGGTATGAGCTTTCATACCCAATTTATTGAGATGTTATCATGAAAGGATAACTCTGTCAAATGCTTTGTCTGCATCTATCCAATAATTGATAATGTAATTTTTATCTTTCATTCTATTAATGTAGTGTATTAATTTGACTCATGCATCCCAGGGATAAAGCCTACTTGATCACACGCAGTATATGATCCTTTTGGTGAGCTGTTGAATTCAGTTTGCTAGTAATTTTGTTGTTAATTCTTGCATCTGTATACATCAGAAATATTAGCCTTTAGTTTTCTTATATTAATCTGGCTTTGGTAGCAGGGTAATGCAAGTCTTATGAGTTTGGAAGTGCTCCTTCTTCAATTTTCTGGATGGATTTAAGAAGGACTGGTGTTAACTACTCTAAATGTTTGGTAGACTTCATCAGTGAAACCATCTGGCCCTGGGCTTTTCTTTTTTTTTGAGAGGCTTTTGATTAGTTTCCATCTCCTGATTATTGATCTGTTTAAATTTTCTATTTCTTCATAATTGTCTTAGATCGTACAGTTCTAGAAATTTATAGTCCTAGTTTAAGCAATTTCTTGGCATATAAATTGTTCATGGTAGTCTCTTACAATGCCTTGTATTTCTGTTGTATCCATTGTAATGTCTCTTCTTTCATTTCTGATTTTGAGACTTTTTTTTCTGTCAATTTTATCTGTTCAAAAAACCAGCTGATAGTTTCATTGACATATTGTTTTCCTGCTATTTCATTTATTTCTGCTCTGATCTTTCCTTCCTTCCGCTAACTTTGGGCTTAGTATGTTTCTTCTAGTTCCTTGAAGTGCCTTTAGGTTGTCATCTTTTTTTTAATCTAGGCATTTACTGCTATAAACTTCCCTCTTAAAACTGCTTTTGCACCCTGGCCGGTAGCTCAATGCTTAGAGCACTGGCCTGAGCATTGAAGGGTTGTAGGTTCAATTCTTGGTCAAGGGCACAGGAGGCAACCAATCAATACAGTGATGTTTCTGCTGTTTCCATTTTTGTTTCAAGGTATTTTTCAATTTCTCTTTTGATTTCTTCTTTAACCAACTGATAGTTTAGTTGAGGAGTGCATTATTTAACTTCCACATATTTGTGAATTTTCCAGTTTTCCTTCTGTTTAAATTGGTCGTATCATACTGTGGCTCAAAAAGATATTTATAACATTCTTAAATTTGCTAAGGCTTGTTTTATGACCTAACACATGACCTATCCTGGAGAGAGTTGTGGGTGCGCTTGAGAAGAATGTGTACACTCTACTGATGTTGGGTGGAAGGTTTTGTATTTATCTGCTAGGTCAATTTCATCCAAAGTATATTTCATGTCCAGTATTTCCTAAGTTTCTGTCTAGATCAGTGGTTCCCAACCTTTTTTTTTTGGCTATGCCCCACCTAAGCATCTCTAAAATCCTGAGGCCCTCCCTGTGATATAAAATTCTTATTATTCAAAAAGCGAAGTCCTATTCACATCAAGAAAGCCTAAAAGGCCATTAACTTGGTCTAAACAAGCTTCCAAAGAACATGGCATCCAAGAAAGAGAAAAATAAAAGAACGAAAGGAAGAAATTGTTAAAAATATGAAGTGATATGAAAAAATAGCAAATAAAGTTTCAAAACATGTAACAGAGAACTGAAATGCATAAATGTCACAATATATATTTATATGATGTATATGAGGCCCCTAGAACCATAAGAAATGCAAAAAATTCAGTTAATAACTCATTCTCGAATTGCCCCCCTTAAAAATCAAATTACCGCCCCTGTGGGGCATGTGCCCCACAGTGGGAACCATTGATCTAGATGATCTATCCATTGCTGAAAGTGGGGGTATTTTAGTTCCCAACCATTCTAGAGTTGTTCTATTACTTTTTGCTTAATATATTTAGGTGCTCCAAAGTTAGGTGCATATATATTACAATTGTATATCCTCTTGATGAATTGATCCCTTTTTATTATATAACTAGAGGCCCGATGCACAAAAATTCATGCAAGAGTAAGCCTTCCTTCCCCCAACTGCTGGCACCGGCTTCCCTCCGGCACCCGGGACCTGGGCTTCCCTCCTCTGGCTGCCGGCAGGCACCCGGGACCTGGCAGGCACCCAGGACCCGGGCTGCTTCCCTCCTCCGGCCACCCGCAGGCACCCAGGACCCAAGCTGGCTTCTTTTGGGCTGCTCCCAGGCACCCGGGACCCCGGCCGGCTTCCCTCCAGTCTGGCTTTGTCAGGAAGGATGTCTGGAATGACATCCGGAAGACATCCGGTCTAATTAGCATATTATCCTTTTATTACTATAGATGACCTTTATTTGTTAGTTTTTTACTTAACGTCTATTTTATAGCTACCCGATCTCTTTGGTTTGCATTTGTGTAGAATATCTTTTTCCATCCCTTCACTTTCAGCCTACATGTGTCCTAAAAGTGAAGTGAGTCTTGTGGGCTGCATAAAGTTGGGTCTTTTTATTTTTAGTTAATTCAGCTGCTCTATTACTTTTTATTGGAAACCTTAATTCATTTACATTTAAATAATTATTGATAGGTAAAAACCTACTAATAACATTTGTTTTGTAGTCCCCATGTTCCTTTCTTCCTTTTTGCTATCTTTGTGAATGATGATTTTCTGCAGTGGTATACTTTGATATCAAATCTTCTTTTATCTTTTATGTATGTACTTCAGGTTTTGCTTTGTGGTTACTATGAGGCTTGCATTAAAAATCTTATAGCCATAGCTGGTTTGGCACAGTGGATAGAGTGTAGGCCTGCAGACTGAAGGGTCCCGGGTTTGATTCCAGTCAAGGGCACATGACTGGGTTGCAGGCTCGATCCCCAGGAGGGGGCAGGCAGGAGGCAGCCGATCAATGATTCTCTATCATTGATGTTCCTATCTCCCTCTCCCTCTCCCTTCCTCTCTGAAATAAAAAATATATTTTTAAAAATCTTATAGATATGTCTATTTTGAGCTAACAACTTAGATCACATACAAAAATTCTACTTTTACTTCCTATATTTTGTGATGTCATACCTCTTTTAATATTGTGTATCCATTAACAAATTATTATAGCTATAGCTACTTAATACTTTTGTCCTTTAAGCCTTCATACTAGAATTAAGTGATTAACATACCACACCATATTAGATTTTGCATTTGATTATACACTTACCTTTAAAAGTATGTTTATATTTTCATGTCTTTGTATTACTAATTAGCATCCTTTCATTTCAACCTGAGGAACTCCTTTCAGCACTTTTTATAAGGCAGGTCTAGTGTTGATAAAGTCACTTAGCTTTTGTTTGGGAAAATCTTTCTCTCTCCATTCAAAACAATTTTGCTGTGTAAAGTACTTGGTCGGCAGTTTTTTCTTTCAACATCCTTTCTCCTGGCCCAGCAGTCACCAACCGGTGGTCCGCAGACCACTGGTAATCTGTGAGGTCCAAAAGGTTGGCGACCACTGTCCTGGATTTACACAGTTTCTGAGAAATCTGCTGATAACCTTATGGGGTTTCTTTACATGTAAGGAATTTTTTTCTCTTGCTGCTTTTTAAATGTGTGTTTGTTTTTTTTTAGACAGTTTTATTACAATGTGTCTTGAAGAAGATAATTTTCAGCTGAAATTTTGAGGTGACCAGCTTCATGAATTTGGATGTTCAACTTTCTTCCTATATCTGGGAAGTTTTCAACCATCATATCTTTAAATTTGCATTCTGCTCCTTTCTCCTTCTCTTCCCCTTCTAGAATTCCAATAATGAGTAGACTGCTTCATTTAATGATATCCCATAGTTCACATAGGGTTTTTCACTTTCTTGTTCTCTTTTCATTTTGTACTTCTGATTGGATGATTTCAAATGAACTGTCTTCCCATTCAAAAATTCTTTCTTCTGCTTGGTCAGGTTTACAAATTGAAGTGCTATTGAAATCTTCCTTCATTTCAGTCATTGTATTCTCCAAGTCTAAGACTTGTTTTTGTTTCTCTTAATAGTTTCTATTTCTTTGTTGGAACTTCTCCTTTTGTTTTTTGAGATTCACTGTATTTAAGAAAATTATTATGAATTCTTTGGCAGACAGTTCACAGACCTCTATTACTTTAGTATAAGTTATTAAAGTTTTGTTAGTTTCCTATGGTGGTGTCATGTTTCCTTGATTACTCATGATCCTGCAGTCTTGTGTTAGTATTTGCACATTTGAGAGAGCAGGCACCTCTTCCAGTTTTTACAACATGCTTCAACAAGGCAAAGTCCTTCACCAGTCAAGCCTGTCCAGAGATTCCGAGTGGGTCATCAGGTGGTTTCTGAGGGCAAGTTTGCCGCTGGAGCTACTGGGCATGCAGGTGTGGTGTCTGGGTGAGTAGGTGGGCAGGCCTGGTACCTGGGTCCAAGAGGAGGTCCTGGAGCCTGTGTTCACTGGCTCAAGCCTAGGGCTTCAATCTGTAGTGATGGGCCATGGAACCTGGTTCTGCATGGGTGGACCTGGATCCTGGGTCCACAGAGACCAACCAGGTACTGAGTACCAATGGGGTAGGTCAAGCATCTGGGTCCATGGAGGCTGATCCAGCACTGGGATGAACCAGGAGACTGGTTTCATGGGAGTTGGCCTAGTGCTAGCATAAGCCTAGTACCTCTGGCTGTGGGAGTAGGCTAATCTGGGACCTTGAGGGCTGGGTTTGGCACCCAGAAGACCATAAGCCTGGGTTCATCAGAGGTGGTCTCAAAGCTGGCACATTGGGGGCTGGCTAGGGGCTGAGGTTAGGCCAGGAGCCTAGGTCCATAGGAGCAAATCTGGAGGCCAGCTTGAAGATGGGGGTTGGTCAAGAACCTAGGGCAATAGTAGTCATCCTGATACTGGGTCCAGCCAGGAGCCTGGGTTCACACAGATTGGGAACTAGGGACAACAGGAGCCATCTAGGGTCAAAAGAACCAGTTGGCACTGGTATGTGCCAGGAACCTGGGTTCACAGAAACCCACCATTAGTCTGATGTCATGAGAACCAGTAGGCGGTGAGGTGAGCCGGGAGCTTAGGTTTGTAGGCGCCTTCTGGGAGCCTGGGTTCACAGAGCCTGGGGCACAGGCACCAGCTAGCACGAAGAAGGATCAGGGTCTGAGTTCACAGGGACCCTCTGGGAAGCTGCTTGGAATCCCAGAAGTTGCCTGGGGCTACTGTAGCTGGCAGATACTGGAGTGAGATGGCTCACAGGACCTAACTTGACATTTTGGCAGAGATAAGAGTTAGAAATTCCTATGCTCCCATTTTTGCTCCAATGATGAAATCTAATATATATTTCAATGATAATATTGTGTCAACCTCTAATCTTTAATAATTAAGAATTTTAGAGATTCAAAAACTAAGTTTTGAACACATGGTTTAAATTTTATTGCTTAAATAAAATGGTTTAATCAATTAAAGTTGTTAATAGCTTCAATTTTCTTAAGTGGTTGATTAGTAAGCTAGTATAAGTGAGAATTCTCAATTGGCACAAATTAGAGTATTTATATTTGGGCAACTAGGTTATAATTTATGATTTAGTATTCCAGTGGTATGAAAGTTAATCTCAAACTCCTTAAGAAGCTAAGAGTCTAAATAGATTATATACAACTTAATGTTCTTTTAGATAGACAGGGAGATAAATTTGCAGCCTATTATTATATGCAGTAATGTTAAAATACTTGCTAAATACATGAATAGAGTATAAGATATATGCACACATGGATGCATCAATAGTTTCTGCATTTAGTTATGTTCAAAAACGAATTACTGACTATATACTATGACCAGGTACTATCTGGAGTACTAGGATTGTATCACTGAACAAAAAGTCCCTACCATTTGAAACTTATCACTATAGTAGAAACATAATATTTTCATTTTTATCCTTATAATATCTACAGAAAGTATTCACAAGTAACATGTTTAGGGAATTCCAAAACCTCGGGGCTTTCAACAAAAGGTAGCAAAAGGTAGAAGGAGTTCTAAGGACAGAGATGCCCTCTTCTAATCACATACAGGCATATGGCTTGATTACAGATGAGAGAATAGAATAAGCACTTGTTTCAGGTGTGGCATTGTTCCAACTGTGCTTCATCAGACTCCTGCTGCACATTGTAAACCATAATTATCAAAGTAATTCTTTTAGTGCTGGTAATCATAGGTTAAGTGGCAAACAAATTTAAAGGCCATTTCATCACTATTGAATTTTTTAAAACATGCATTAATGTTTGAGGACACAAACAACAAAAAATATCCAGGATTTATGGAAAAGCAGTTTTAGAATTATCTTGAGGTCAAAAACAAGTATCCAATCTCCTAACCTTCCTCAAGCATTTTGTAATTGACTTAAGAATAATCATAAAGACCATTAGTCATTAAAATGGTTTAAATTACATTCCAAGGCAGAAAAATATACTAATATATTTCTAAAATATTTAACTTTTAAATGTTAAAAAAAGTACTGAGACCAAGACTTTCAGATCATTATAAGTAAAAATTAATTAGGAACACCATATTCCCCGAATCTTAATTGGGGGTTTATTTTTGGCCTTTTTGATAATTGCTGTGTAATGCTATTCCTCTAAGCTAAGTGTTTTGATTTAATCCCTATATGCTTAATTTTCTTATTCATGTATAAAGCTTACTTGAATCATTAGCCAACAATATACTGAGAATTTCAGAGTGTTAAGCTGTAAAAAGTGGTGTGGCCAGTCTATTTGGGAAACTGGAAAACAAGTATTGTACTCATTTAGTAAATGACATTGTGTACTAGTCTGCCCATATGCTTTCAAGTAATATTCTCAGATAACAGGGCAAAACCTCTTTCTCTTTTGCCCTAACCCTTATCTAGACTTCCTCTCTCATAGTGACTCTGCAATACAATGCAATAATATTTCTTAAATTAGATAATAACTATAGCAACAGGTTATGAGTAAATAATGCAATATAAAGTGACATCTTAAATAACCAGTACCTTCATTATATAAGCAGCAAAATTTCATATAATTGTTATATGTCCTTGTTAAAAATCACTCTTTACTTATATTTAAAACACTCCCTAGAAATTACAAGAGGGCGTGAGTATATGTTTTGATGTTTATTTCCTAACCTGCTTTTGTTGTTTGAAAGATGCTTATTTAAATTAAAATCTTAAGGTGCTCCCAACGTTTTATATGAACCTTTTATTCACTAAATTAAATATTTTCGTCAAAGATTAATATAAGCCCAATCACAGAGAATTAACTCCTTGCTGCCCTCATTTATAAGTAGAAGACTTGGCTACTACTGCCTAAAAAAATTTGTTTTAATACTTTTAGTATAAATAAACTGTAATCAAATAAATCTGAAGTGAACTAGTAAATTTTTTTACTTTATGCAATGGAATGAAAATTACACTTATAAGATTAGAAACTGTTGTGCAAAGACAATTTCTAGGCTGCTTTTATTTTGCTTATATCTCTTACCAATTTCTTAAAACTTACATATTATCTACATATATAAAAGGCTAATATGCAACGTGTCCCCTCGGGAGTTCCACCCGGAGACCAGGAGTTCGATCACTCGCTATGATGTGCACTGACCACCAGGTATTTGCTATAATCTCTTACCAATTTCTAAAACTTACATATATCTACAATATATAAAAAGCTAATATGCAACGTGTCCCCTCCGGGAGTTCCACCCGGAGACCAGAGTTCGATCACTCGCTATGATGTGCACTGACCACAAGGCGGAGACCAGGAGTTTGATCACTCGCTATGATGTGCACTGACCACCCAGGGGCGGCACGGAACGAAGCAAAGCCCCAGCCAGCAGCCAGAAGGCCCTGATCGGCCCTGATTGCCAGCCAGGCCTAGGGACCCTACCCGTGCACGAATTTCATGCACCAGGTCTCTAGTGCTATATAATAAAAGGCTAATATGCAAATCAACTGAAAGGCAGAACGACCAGTCGCTATTACAAACACTGACCACCAGGGGGCAGACACTCAACGCAGGAGCTGCCCCCTGGTGGTTCGTGTGCTCCCACAGGGGGAGCGCTGCTCAGCCAGATGCCAGGCTCACAACTGGTAAGCACAGTGGCGGTGGCGGGAGCCTCTCCCGCCTCCACGTCAGTCAGACATCCCCCGAGGACTACTGGACTGAAAGAGGGCGCAGGCTGGGCTGAAGGAACCACCCCCCCCACCCCACCCCAGTACATGAATTTCATGCACTGGGCCTCTAGTTGAAATAATAAATACACAAGGTTTTAAAAGAAATAGTGCTAAAGGCTTATAATGGAAAGGCAGCCTGTCCAACTGTCCCTACCTGCAGTCCTGCTATCAGGAAGCAATTATTTACACCTATTTGTTTGTGTATTTTTTTATATTTATCTCCATAATTAGAGACAACATGTCTTCATCTCACTCCCTCTTGATTAACTTCTAATTATGTCTACTGACTCCTAGGTAGGAAAGAGAAGATTTTAGTTTACTTATGCTGTCTTCAATCTGCTCTCTTCTCTTTTCATTCCACTGGCAATCAGTCCAATTTAGCACTTGATATGTGGCTAGTAAGACTAAGAAACTGAATTTTGAATTTTATTCAACTTTAAAATAAATTGTTAGATGTGGCTAGTGGTTATTATATAGGCAACTCTAAATTATTCCTACCTTTAAAAACGTACTAAAGATTTCTTTATGATCTAGTATTACAATCAATTGTGTATATGTTCTTGGAAAGAAGGTATTGTCTCTATTTTCAAGGTAGGATTCAATCTATCCATCAAACTCTGCTACTAATTGGGATATTTATCTGTTCCATAGCCTTAATTTTTTTGTTGATTTGTTAAACTATGATCTAAGAGAGGGCCATTAAATTCGTCTATCAATAAGGTTTTTGATAAATTCTTATCTATTGATAAATTCTTCTATCAATAAGGTTTTTCTGAGTAAGTCTCCAGTATCTTTTTTGCCTTTTGAATATTAATGCTCTATTATTTTACACTAGAGGCCCAGTGCATGAAATTTGTGCACTTGCGGGGGGGGGGGGGGGGGGGAGTGTTCCTCAGCCCAGCCTATGCTCTCTCGCAGTCCAGGAGCCCTTGGGGGATGTCCGACTGATGGCTTAGGCCCGCTCCCTGGTGGTCAGAGCATGTCATAGCGACTGGCTGACCAGTCGACTGTCTGCCCCCTGGTAGTCAGTGCATGTCATAGCAAGCAGTTTAGCAGCCATAGCATATCATTAGCATATTACGCTTTGATTGGTTCAACGGCCAACTGGACAACCAGACACTTAGCGTATTAGGCTTTTATTATATAGAACAAGTATTTGGCATTTCATTATAAATTATAACCTTTGCAGTACCCATCTCTGTCTCATTTAATTCCCTCTTCTCTTTATATTTTACATATACTTATTATTTTAATAAGGTTCTTATTTTTGTACTAGTGGATACCTATATAATCATATCCATATATAATGAACTTAGTCTTCATTTCTTCACATATTACCTATTAGTTCTCTACTATAAGCTATGTTGATATGTTTATTTTTCCTTCTTTTCTCATCACTAGATTTCAACCAAAAACATGGTCTTTCTTAATGTTTACCTTACAATATTTGTTTATTTTAAGTGTCACTGATTCCTACTTATTAGGGAGGCAACTAGTAAATTTAGCCCACTTATTCAAGCTCCCACCTTCTTTCCCCTTTTCCTTCTGAAATTGTTAGTTGTTTCATTATTAGGGTATATAGCAGACTAAGGTCTGCTCATGTATCAAATTCTCAATGAAGACTTCTCTGCCCAACAATTTAAAATTGTAGCCTCACCCTCCCTACCCCCACCCTCAAATATTCCAACTCCCTACACCCTGATTTGTTTTTCTCCATAATACAAATGACTAGTACTAACGTATCTTGAACTGATTAGTTGCTTATCTGGTTTCCCCCAGTTGTAATGTAAGCTCCCCAAGGACAGAGCTTTTTGTCTACTTTGTTCACTGCTGTAAAACACTAGCACCTAGAACAGTGCCTGGCACACAGTAGATGCTCAATAAGTACTTGCTTCATGAACAGAATAAAGTCCACTACTAAAAGTATATTCAAAAGTTAGAAAAGCACTGTTGAGAGAAATTAAAGGCTTAAATGAATGCAGACATTTATTGTGTTTGTGGATCAAAACACTGAGTATTAAGATGTCAATTCTCCCTCAAATGATCTACAGGTTCAATACAATCAATCACAATTCAGTAACCATCTATCTATCTAATAGAGGAATATGCAAATTAGCCAGGATGCTGTAACGTCACGACCGAACAGCAGGGACCTGAGGCTGCATGGCACCTGGCCAGGGCGAGGGACCTCAGGCCGTGACCCTGCCCCGCGGGGCTTGACAAGGGACCTCAGGTCACACCCCCTGCCCAGGAGGGCTTGACAGGGGACTTCAGGCAGCACCTCTCGCCTGGCAGGGCTTGACCAGGGACCTCAGGTCACGCCCCTTGCCCGACAGGCTTGATGGGGGACCTCAGGCTGTGCCCCCCGCCCCAACACCGGGCTGAGGGACCTCAGGCCGTGGCCCCCCGCTCCAGCGCTGGGCTGGGAGACCTCAGGCTGTGCCCCCCATCCCAGCGCCGGGCCGGGGGACCACAGGATGTGCCCCGTACCTGGCGCCGGGCGGGGGGACCGCAGGATGCGCCCCCTACCTGGTGGGGCTTGATGGGGAACCTAGGCCATGCCCCCCACCTGGCGGGCCTTGATGGGGACCTCAGGCCGTGCCCCCCGCCCACCCTAGAGCCAGGCCGGGGGACCTCAGGCCGCATCCCCCACCCGGCGGGGCTTGACGGGAATGGTGCCGGCTGGGTTTGGGTCTCACCCAATGGGGGTGGGACTGGCCGGGTCTGGGTCTCCTGCGTATTGAAGCGCATGTGGGTGGTGGGCAGGGACTTGACTCTAAGTCCTGTGGCACACCCCAGACTCTGACAGGAGGGAGATTTTCATATACATTTTACTAATTTTCTTTCATCTCTGACACTTCGATTATAGAGAAAGGGCAAATAGCAATATTAAAATATTTCCTCTAATTCCCTTTTAATGTGCACGAATTTCATTCACCGAGCCACTCGTCTATCTATAATAATAAAAGCGTAATATGAAGCCAGGGCTGCAAGGGAAGCCCGGGTCCTGGGTGCCTGCCAGCGACCGCAAGGAAGCCCAGGTCCCGGGTGCCAGAGAGAAGCCGGTGCCAGCAGCCGGGGGAAGGAAGGCCTACTCTTGCACGGATTTCGTACATTGGGCCTCTAGTTTTTATATAAAGTGACAAGTTAATTTTAAAATTCATATTAAATAAAGGGAACCTAAAAAGCCAAAACAGTTTTAAAAAGGAGCACAAAGTTGGAGAACTTCCACTACCAGATTTAAAGCTACAATGACCAAGACATTAAGGTACTGATATAAAAATAGACATCCAGTTCATTACATAAAATAGAGTTCAAAAGAAGACCTACACATTAATGGTTGGTTTTTTATAAAAATGTAAGGTAATGTAGTGCAGAAAGTATAGTCTTTTTTCAACAAATGGTGCTGAGACAACTGTATATATCTATGTGGAAAAAAGGTATTTTTTAAAGAATCATAATCCTTTCTTAATATCACATATAAAAATTAACTTGAAATGAATCAGACTTAAAGAAGTTAAACTATAAAACTTCTATAATAAAACTTAAAAAATATTTGTGGTAGGCAAATATTTCCTAGTACACAAAAAAATAAGAAGCATAAAAGAAAGGACTAATAAACTAGGTTACATGAAAATTAAAAACTTTTCTCTTCAAAGACACCATTAAAAAATAAAATAGGGACACTACAGTTTGGAAGATAATTTTCACAATTCAAATAGCTGATAAAGGGCTCATACCAGAATATATTAAAAAAAAACAAAACTCGTATCTCAATAATATTTTTTAAAAAACACACAATTTCTTTATTGGGCAAACGATTTGAGCAGACACTTCACAAAAGAAAGTATTTAAATGACCAATTTAACAGAATACAGACTAGTGAAAGAACTTCCAGGGTAATAGAAATTATCGGTATCTTGACTGTGATAGTGTTTACAAGAATGTATATGTTTGTCAAAACTCAGTCTGTATATTTACAGTGGGTGACTTTTAACATATATAAATTATCCTTAATAAATCTGATTTTTTAAAAGTATATTAGGTCAAAAACTAAAATCCCACTATTTAAAACCTAAGAGAAAAATACTCAATACAAAATAGCTCACGAAAATTGAGTATTCTGCACAGCTTTTTAAAAATGACAGGGAATTGTCCACATCCAAGTAGGATAGAATAGTTAGCAGAAGGCTAATAACCTTGCTGAGAACTCGAAAAGCTAAAAAAATTATAAATGTCATATTTTTAAAGATAGCAGAGAGATGTGAAAGCATGGGAAACAAGAAGGTCTAAACTACAGGGAAGGGGAAATCTTTTAAAGGTGTTTAGATCTGCAGTTGTCTTTCCCCAGGGGTTATTTCCACTTCATGAGCACAGGCTGGAGGTTGAGAACTGAGACTTGGCTCGTATAGAACACTGCTGTTAGGAACGAAGAAGCCAGGAGATCTTTTGTTCACACAGGACAGCAGAAACAAAATTAGGAGATTGCAGGGGCTTCAAAGCTCAAGGCTAGCATCTCTCATAGAACATTTGCTTAATTTTAAACCTGTGCAGGATAAGAAGCTAAATAATTAATTGAAAAACTTTGTTAAACTAAGTAAATGTTCCACCTTTGGCACTGCTAGTGAGATAAAGACCATAAAGCTTTGAACTGAAAGTCCTGGAAAACCACACCCTATAAATAAGGCAAAGTAGAGGAAGACTACCACCAAAGCACTAAAATAGCAACCCAGCCTCCACATAAATTAAGGTGACTGGCTCCCTATTCTATCTCCTTAGAAGAAAAGGTGAAACCCTCCTGGCAGAACATATTTGGCAATGCTTGCATTATTTTTTTTTTAATCCACAATGTCTGATCTTAAACTACAAAGCATAACAAAACAAAGAACTTGACCTAACTGACATTTATAGAACACTCCACCAAAAAACAACAGAATACACATTCTTTTCAAGTACATATAGAACATTTACTAAGATAAGCCATATTCTGGGCCATAAAACAAATCTCAAAAAATCTAAAAGGTTCCAAGTTATATAAAGTATGTTCTTTCATCACAGCTGAATGAACTTAAAAATAACAAAAAGATCTCTGGGAAGTCCTCAAAAATTTTGAAACTAAATAACACACTTTTAAGTAATTTATAGGCCAAAAGGACATCAAAAGGGATATAAGAAAGCATTTTGAACTAGATAAAAATAAAAGTATAGATTAAAATTTGCAAGTAGTACTTAGAAAAAAGCTCATAGCACACATATATGGGGTAAGGGACAGGAGAATCACAAATCAATTACCTCAGTTTCTAATTTAATAGAAAAAGAAAACAAAACCTCAAAGTAAGTTGAAAAAAAAAAAGAAATAAAAATCAGAGAAAAAACAGTATGGAGATTCCTAAAAAAATTAAAAATAGAACTGCCTTTTGACACAGCTATCCCTCTTCTGGGAATATATCCTAAGAATCCCGAAACACCAATCAGAAATAATATATTGCACCCCTATGTTCATAGCAGCATTATATACAATAACCAATATCTGGAAACAGCCCAAGTGCCCATCAGTAGATGAATGGAATATTAAGTGGCTGTCAAAAAGAAGGAAATCTTACAATTGGAGACAGTATGGATGGACCTGGTGATTATAATGCTAAGGCCAAATAAACCAGTCAGAGAAAAGATAAATACCACATGATCTCACTTATATGTGGAATCCAATGAACAAAATAAACTGACAAAATAAACAGAATCAGAGGCATGAATATATGGAACAGACCGACAAATGACAAAGGGGAAGGCGTCTGGAGGGATCAGATAAAAGAAGGTAAAGAGATCAACCAAAGAACATATATCAGTGATGGCGAACCTATGACACGCGTGTCAGAGGTGACACGTGAACTCATTTTGGGTGACACGCATCGACAGAGACAAAAAATTGCATAATTCAAGTATTTGTCTCTCGCAACGGCCAGAGTTGGGCATCACTCAAGTAATATTATTACTCATGTTACTCATGATCAATAATGCAATTCTAAAACTGGATGTAAACATGTACATCGGTGTTGCGTAGCAAAGATACATAGTGAAAACATCCAAGATACATTGTTCCAATATTGACATCAATATAAAAGGTTAAGAATTGCACTATAAAGAGATTAATCTTTACTCATGACATTTTATTTTTATTCGAGTGACAAAATGCCCAGTTCTGGAAACGGCCTCGTTATTGTCAACATGTGCCTAGCTTCCCCTGCGTTCGGGTGCATTCGGCAAACGGAGGCACTTGATCGCCATGTTCGTTAGGAGACAGGAGTGGGAGGGTTAGAAGAAAAAGATAGACAGTGCAACAGTGCTCGACGAGACATTCTGCGTGTCGGATAATTGATTACAGCACCATATATTTGTTGGTTATACATACTATCTTTGAATTGTTTTGCACCAGGAGTCAGTGCAACAACACTGCAAAAAGTTAATAGGTAAAAAACCTATCAACCTTTTATAAAAAACGCCATGATTTATATTTATTTATTTTTGCAGCCTTGTGATGGAGAATCAAAAAAATAAAAAAGCAAGATTGAATGATAAAGGAAGTGGAAGTAGCAGTAGCCGACCCTTTCAAGACATATGGACCGAGATGTATGGGATTGTCGACAGAAACAACAGATCATTGTACATACTGTGTAATGAAACGGTAGTAAGCAGAATGTAGAATGTAAAGAGACATTTTGAAACTAATCATTGTCAGCTCTTGAAAAAAAATATCGATGAAAGAAAGGAATACATTTCTAGGGAGCTACACCTCTATAAAAGTCAATCAAATTCCATCATTAAATTTGTAAGATGCTCTACAAATTTAACATCAGCAAGTTACTGTATTGCTCACTCCATAGCTCAGCATGGAAAAGCCCTCAGTGATGGAGAATTTATTAAGGAAACATTTCTAAGATGTGCACCAGCTCTACTTCACGATATGAAAAATAAAGATGATATTATTAAAAGAATTTCTGAGTTACCACTCAGTAGAAATACTATCAAAGACAGAATAATAGATCTTAACAAAAACGTACAACATCAATTAAAAAAAAGACTTAAATAGTTGTAAAAATTTTTCGATTTCTCTTGATGAAACTACTGATGTCACATCAAATGCTTGGTTGGCCATTATTGCTAGATATTCTTATGGTCTCACAATGAGAGAAGAGTTGATAAAGTTAGAATCAGTGCCAATAAGTACATCAGGAAACGAAATATGTAAGGTTGTTATAAAAACATTCAGTGACCTAAACATTGATATCTCTAAAATTGTGTCAGTCACGACAGATGGGGCACCAAATATGGTGGGAAAAAATGTGGGATTCCTGAAATTGTTTATGGAAGCTATTAGACATCCACTTGTACCTTTTCATTGCATTATCCATCAGGAGGTGTTGTGTGCCAAATCGGGATTCTAAGAATTGAATGACTGAATGTCAGTTGTAACAAAAATTGTGAATTTTATAGCTTCTCGACCCCTTCACAAGCGAGAATTTTTCTGCACTTTTACAGGAAGTTGATTCAACCTACAGTGGACTACTGATGTTCAATAATGTGAGATGGCTGAGTCGTGGTAAAGTACTTGAGCGATTTGTGGAGTGCTTTGAAGAAATTACGGTATTTATTGAGAATAAAGATCTGGCAAACTTTCTTCAGATCAATGGTCATAAGTGGGTCAGCAATTTGATGTTTTTTACAGATCTCTCTGTTCACATGAATGACCTGAACTTAAAATTACAAGGTTTTGGCAAAAGTATTGATGTTATGTTTGGATACATCAAATCTTTTGAAAGTAAAATTTTCAACGAGATATTGAAACTAAAACTTAGAAGTATTTTCCTCGGATAAAAAAGTATTTCAAGAAGGCCACTACAACGAGTGTAATGGAGTCCATAATTATGTACCAGAATATAGTAAACTCGTTATTTGAACAGTTCAGCGAAAGATTGGACCAATTTAGAAGCCTAGAACAGACCATTAAAATAATTAAGTATCCGGATGTAGTTGTTTACAGTACTTTGGTATTAAAGGATTTCCAATGGATGCAAATTGACGATTTAGAGATGCAACTTGCAGATTTTCAAGGTAGCATTTGGACTCATGTGTTTGTTGACTTAAGGTCGAAACTTGAAAATCTGGAACGAAATCGTTTGGATAATGAAGAAGAGTGCAACTACGAACAAAAAATTTTGAGTGCTTGGAACAGAGTACCTGACACTTTTAGCGACATAAAAAATCTAGCGATGGCTTTGCTAACAATTTTTTCATCAACATATTTTTGTGAGACTTTGTTCTCAGCATTAAATAATATTAAAACGAACAAAAGAAACCGGCTAACAGATGAAGTTAGTGGCGCTTGCTTGGCCTTGAAGTGCACCAAGTATGAACCTGCAATCGAAGAATTAGCAGACAAACTTTAGCACCAAAAAAGTCACTAATTTCTAGTTTTCATACCATTTGATTATCATTGTTTTTATTATTATTTTTCCTAAATGTACACTGTGTTTTTGTTCATTTTATACATTTTTTTAATTTTTCTGTTAAATGGCATTTAAATATATAAAATAAATATCAAAAATATAAATCTTTTTTTTACTATGGTTGCAAATATCAAAAAAAAAGTTATGAATATTTCTATATGTGACATGGCTCCAGAGTTAAGTTAGGGTTTTTCAAAATTTTGACACGCCGAGCTAAAAAGGTTTGCCATCACTGACATATATGCATAGCCCATGGGCACAGATAACAGTATGGTGAAGGCGGGGATAGAGGGCTGGGTGGATATAGGCAAAGGAGGGAGAAATGGGGGACATCTGTAATAGTGTCATTCATAAATAAATATATAAATAAATTTAAAAAGATAGAAGAAGGCCCTGACCGGTTTGGCTTAGTGGATAGAGCGTCGGCCTGCGGACTGAGGGGTCCCAGGTTCAATTCCGGTCAAGGGCATGTACCTCGGTTGCGGGCACTTTCCCAGTGAGGGGTGTGCAGGAGGCGGCTGATCAATGTTTCTCTCTCATCGATGTTTCTGACTCTCTATCCCTCTCCCGTCCTCTCTGTTAAAAAATCAATAAAATATATTTAAAAAAAAAAAAAAAAAGATGGAAGAAGGGGCCTCAAGCCAAGGAAAGCATATGGCCACTAGGAGCTGGCAAAGGCAAGGAGGAAAAATGATCAAGGCAAAAATAAGTAAATAAAAAAAAAAGAAAAAACAGATTTACTATCTGTTAAACCAATTCTCTAAGAACCTTAATAAAGTTGATAAATCTTTAGTTAAACTGATCAGGGGAAAGGAACACATAAATTACCAATATTAGGGATGATATTGAATTTCTTTAGATTATACAAATAATAGGCTCATTACAGATTCTAAAGCTATTTAAAGGATAATAAGAGAATATTATAAACAACATTATCAATAAAGTCAATTACTTAGATAAAATGAGCACATTTCTTGAAAAACTTAGCAAACATGTGAAGAGAAAAAACCATACAACTACATGACCAATAACCAATAGAAAAACAATGTAAGTAAACCAATGGATAATGCAGATATTGAAATTAATAGAAAAGCATTTAAATAACTATAATCAATATGTTCAAGAGAATTGGATTCTATTAAAAATCTCTAAAATAGGATTAAATGGATATTCTAGAACTCAAAGTTACAATGTAAAATTAAGAACACAATAGATGGGCTTGGACAAAAAAGACAATTTTGGTGTACTGGAAAACAGGTCATTAGAAGATATCCAAACTAAAGTATAGGAGGAAAAAAAAATTCTTATGAGACATGTGGAACGTGATCATTGGATGTAACAATTTTTTAAAAATTAGAACACATAAAGGAAAAAAAGTAGAAGCAATAATTGAAGAGGTAATGATTGAGAACTTTACAAAACTAAAAAGCATCAAGCTATAGATTCAAAAAGCTCTATGAACATAAAGCAAAATATTTACAAAGAAAACCACACCTCAACACATCCTAGTCAAACTACCAAAAAAAAACCAAAAAACAAAAGAGAAAGTCTTAAGAGTTGCCAAATAAACACAAAAGACAGTATTCTCAGCAAGACTACAAGTTGATATATTACTTTCAATAAAACTGGTAACTAACTTGAACAGAAAGCCAGAAGACAATGAAATGTTTTTAAAATGAAGAAAGATAATAACTACCAACTTAGAATTCTATACCCAGTGAAAATATTATTCCAAAAAGGTGAAATTAAGATGTTTTCAGACAAACAAAAAATGGAAATATTTATTTGTAAGTAGGAAGACCAGTATTAATATACATACTAAAGGAAACTATCCAGAAAGAAGGAAAATTATCCCAGATAGAAACACAGAAATACAGGAAGGAAGAGCTCTAGAGAGGGTAAATATGAACAAAAATTACCTATTCAAAACCAAACTAATAATGTTTTCTAGAGTTTAAAATATCTATATATATAAAAGGCTAATATGCAAAGTGTCCCCTCAGGAGTTCGACTGGGAGACCGGAAGTTCGATTGCTCGCTATGATGTGCGCTGACCACCAGGGGGCGGCACAGAATGAAGGAATGTGCCAGCCAGCAGCTGGAGAAGGAAGGCCCGGCCAGCAGCCAGAAGGCCCTAATCGGCCCTGATCACCAGCCAGGCCTAGGGACCCAACCCGTGCACCAGGCCTCTAGTGTATAAATAAAATGCAGAATGATAATGCAAAAAGACTAGAGTAGGAGTTAAGTGTAAGGAATTGGCATTATTGGGGAATGGTACAAGTAATTTATATTATACTATTAAGTATGCTTTGTAATCTCTGGAATCACCACTAAAGATATAGTGATATAATATACTAGTATAATAAGCTAATAATGGGAAATACAGAATAAAAATAATTTTATTAACACAAATGAAAAAAAACATTAAGTATAAAAGGGAATGCAAAACACATGACTCAAAGAAAAGTCAAAATGGATAGTAGTTATAAACTCAACTATTATCAGCAAAAATGTAAATGAACTAAATACTCCAAGTAAAAGACTAAAACTAGATAAAAACAATGAATAGCTCTATCTATATATATAAAAGCCTAAGCGACCATCGCAACCGAATGGGCGACCAAACAGGCTGCATGGGGGGACTAGGCCGGCAGGGGTTAGTGAGGGATGACCAAACAACTGAGCAGCAGGCTGCGTGGGGCTTTTTCTTCACCTGAGAATGTCTTCGTTTGACACTCATTCATGAAAGCTAATTTTTGCTTGATACAGAATTCTGGGTTGACTTTTCTTTTAGCAATTCAAAAATGCTGTACCACTGCCCTAGCCAGTTTGGCTCAGTGGACAGAGCATCGGCCCTTGGATTGAAGGGTCCCGGGTTCAATTTTGGTCAAGGGCATATACCTTGGTTGCAAGTTTCCCCACCCTGGTTGGGGTTTGTGCAGGAGGCAACCAATCAATGTCTCTCTCTGACACCAATGTTTCTCTCTGTCTCTCCCTCTCCCTTCCACCCTCTCTAAAAGTCAATGGAAAAATACCCCAGGGTGAGAATTAACAAATATCTATATCTAATCTAATAAAAGAGAAACATGCAAATTGACCGCACCTCTGCTACACCCAAGCCACGCCCACCAGCAAATCAGAGCGACTACATGCAAATTAACCCAACCAAGATGGTGGCCGGCAGCCACGAAGCTGGAGCAAGCAGGAGGCTTCATTGCCCCAGCGATGGAGGAAGTCAAGCTTCCCACCTGCCCTGGCCGGCTGTGGCCTCCGCTCAAGGCAACAAAGTTTCAATTATAAAAGATAAATAAATCCCAGGTGCCTGCTTCCAGCAGCCTCCACTGGGAGCTTGGGTGGCTGGGGGCCGTGGCCAGCCTGCAAACAGCCATCAGCCCTTCACCCAGGCTGGCCAGGCACCCCAGGAGGGACCCTCACCCTGAAGGGGATGTGGCCAGCCTGCAAACAGCCACCAGCCCTTCACCCAGGCTGGCCATACCCTCATGGGGTGAGGTTCCCCGCTGGGGGTCTTGGCCAGCCTGCAAACAGCCATCAGCCACACACCCAGGCTGGCCAGGCACCCCAGCATGACCCCCCTCCCTGAAGGAGGTGTGGCCAACCTGAAAACGGCCCTCAGCCCCTCACCCAGGCTGGCCAGGCACTCCAGCGGGGACCCCCACCCTGAAGGGGGTGTGGCCAGTCTGAAAACAGCCCTCAGCTCCTCACCCAGGCTGGCCAGGCAGCCCAGCGGGACCCCCACCCTGATCCGGGACACCATTCAGGGCAAACCAGCCGGCCCCCACCCATGCACCAGGCCTCTATCCTATATAATAAAAGGGTAATATGCAAATTGACCCTAACAGCAGAACGACTGGGAATGACTGGTCATTATGACACACACTGACCACCAGGGGGCAGACACTCAATGCAGGAGCTTCCCCATTGGTGGTCAGTGCACTCCCACAGGGGGAGCTCTGCTCAGCCACAAGCCAGGCTGATGGCTGCCAGTACAGCAGTGGTGGTGGGTGCCTCTCCCGCCTCCTCAGCAGTGCTAAGGATGTCCAACTGCAGCTTAGGCCTGCTCTCTGCTGGCAAGTGGACATCCCCCGAGGGCTCCTGGGCTGCCAGAGGGATGTTTGACTGCCAGCTTAGACCCAATCCCCCAGGGAGCGGGCCTAAGCCAGCAGGTGGTCATCCCCTGAGGGGTCCCAGACTGTGAGAGGGCACAGGCTGGGCTGAGGGACCCCCGCAAGTGCACAAATTTTTGTGCACCGGGCCTCTAGTATCTACACTAATAAAAGAGAAACATGGTAATTAGTGTACGACCGCTACCCTTCCCATTGGCTAATCAGGGAGATATGCAAATTAACTGTCAGCCAAGATGGCGGCCGGCAGCCAGGCAGCTGATGCGAACAGGGAGGCTTGCTTCCTTCAGTGACAGAGGACTCCAATGTTCCCCGCCTGCCTTGCCGGCCTCTGAGCTTCAGTTGTAAACATTGTAACATTTATAGAAGATAAACAAAACCCCAGAAACCTCCTGTCAGTCAGCTGGGATCTCAGAGCTGGAGTCGCAACATTGTTTCGAATACAGAAAACAAAGGCCAGAAACCTGCTTTCAGCCGAGCCTCAGAGAGAAAGCCGGCTCTCAGCTCCAGTGACAGCCATAGAAGGTAAATAAATGCCAGAATAAAGAAAAAAGAAAAAAAGGAGAGGTTTGGAGCATCAGTCGCCTGCCAGCCTGAAAACGGCCCTCAGCCCCTCACCCAGACTGGCCAGGCACCGCAGTGGGGACCCCCACCCTGAAGCAACAAGATGGCGGCTAATTTGCATACTGAAGGCAGGCCGCAGCAGGCAAGGCTGTCTGCGGTCTGGGACCCGGATCTGTGACCCTGCCGGGCGGGATCAGCGGAGCCGAGAGGCCTCCCGGCATCAGGATCAGCGTGACAGGGGGCAGCGCCCAAACCCCCTGATTGCCCTGCGGCTCTGTGTGTGACAGGGGGCAGCGCCCCAACCCCGATTGGCCCTGCTCTGTGGGTGATAGAGGGCGGCGCCCCAACCCCCCCCACGGGCCCTGCTCTATGTGAGACGGGGTAGAGCCATAACCTCCCCATCGGCCCTGCCCTGAGTGTGACAGTTGCGGCGCCCCAACCCCCTGATCAGCCCTGCTCTGTGTGTGACAGGGTGCGGCGCCCCAACTCCCCCCCACCACGGGCCCTACTCTGTGCGTGACATGGGGGAGCTCCTCAACCCCCTGATTGGCCCTGCTCTGTGTGTGACAGGGGGCAGCTCCTCAACCCCCTGATCGGCCCTGCTCTGTGCGTGACAGAGGGGAGCTCCCCAAACCCCTGATTGACCCTGCTCTGTGCATGACAGGGGGGAGCTCCCCAAACCCCTGATGGGCCCTGCTCTGTGTGTGACAGGGGGGAGCTCCTCAACCCCCTGATCGGCCGTGCTCTGTGCGTGACACGGGGGAGCTCCTCAACCCCCTGATCGACCCTGCTCTGTGCGTGACAGGGTACGGAGCCCCAACCCCCCTGATGGGCCCTGCTCTGTGCATGACAGGGGGTGGCGCCGAAACCTCCCCATCGACCCTGCCTTGAGTGTGACAGGGGGTGGTGCCCCAACCCCTCAATCGGCCCTACCCTGAGCGTGACTGAGGGTGGCATCGCAACCTCCCAATCTGCCCTGCGCTGTGCATGACAGGGGACGGCGCCCCAACTCCCCAATCGGCCCTGCTCTGAGCCCGACCAGGGGCTGCACCTAGGGATTGGGCCTGCCCTCTGCCACCTGGGAGCAGGCCTAAGCCAGCAGGTCGTTATCTCCTGAGGGGTCCCAGACTGCGAGAGGGCACAGGCTGGGCTGAGGGACCCCCTCTCAGCCCCGAGTGCACAAATTTTTGTGCACCGGGCCTCTAGTATATATATAAAAGCCTAAGCGACCGTTGCAACCAAAAAAACCGAACAGACGACCAAACAGGCTGCGTGGGGCGACCAGGCCAGCAGGGGGCTTAGTGAGGGGCGACCAAACGACCAAGCAGCAGGCAGCATGGAGCAACCAGGCCAGCAGTGGGTGAGGAGCAACCAAACAACCAAACAGCAGGCTGCATGGGGTAACCAGGCCTACAAGGGGAGCAGTTGGGGGCGACCAGGCTGGCAGGGGGCAGGCAGTAAGGGACGACCAGGCCAGTAGAGAGGGGAAGTGAGGGGTGACCAGGCTGGCGGGGGGTGGAGGGGCAGTTGGGGGTGACCAGGCCAGCAGGGTAAGGGGGGGCAGTTAGGGGCAATCAGGCAGGCAGGCTGGTGAGCAGTTAGAAGCCAGTGGTCCCAGACTGTGAGAGGGATGTCCGACTGCCGGGGATCGGGCCTAAACCGGCAGTTGGACATTCCCTAAGGGGACCCGGATTGGAGAGGGTGCAGGCTGGGCTAAGGGGACCCCCTCCCCATGCACAAATTTCATGCACCGGGCCTCTAGTTTAGTCATAAGCAAAAACATCCAGAAAACATGAGAGAAAACTAGTTTATAAAACTGCATATTCCACTTGCTATAAAGCTGTAACATGTACATGTACATACACATACACACAAATGCCTTAGAATATGCTGAAGAATATATTAACAGAATTTATTCCTAAGATTTTAAGTTATGTTTTTCATAGATTATTTTTGTAGGTTTTGGTACTGTAACTCTTTTCCAAGGAGCAAGACTCATTTTTATAAAAACCACAAAACTATTTTTCAAAAGAAAAAAATCAGATTAAAAATTTTAATAAAGATCAGCTTGCACAAAGTAACAGACTTACAGAAAAATAGAATATGATCAAGTTTAAAAAGAAGACAAACAGTATAAACATATTTCACACAATAAACTCTTCTGGTGAAACTAACACCTTTATAATTATAACTACATTATATTGTCACCATTTCTGATGGAGACAAAAAATATAAGTTGGAAATAGCTTTTTCCATTAACTACTGTTCCTCTTATATCGCTTCTTGCTTCTAATAAATATTTGTGGAATTCCTGTTAAACAATATAAGTTAAAACTGTAAAATAAAACTTAAGTCCTAAGAGTTTTCATTTTAATTTGGGGGTTTTCCTAAATAACTTCTAATATCATTTCATTTAAAATTGCAGTTACAACAGTCATCAGTTTTGTGAACCAAAACTTTACTTGGCAAAGGGTTTCCAAAAAACTATACAATACCATGCATAATGGAAACATGTTCTAGAACTTTATTATTATAAGTCACATAAAAAGGTCAAGTACTCCCAGACTCTCTCTATAAATACAAAACTCTAAGCAACTTATTTAAATACATTTAAATTGTGACAATCCCTCCCCAAAAAAGGATAAGAGCCTTCTTTGATACACACTATAAAAGTAATGAAACAAGGAATAATGACTAACATTTACTGAACACTTAACTATGTAATAAATGCTCATTGTTCTAAGAAATTTGCATGTGTTGTTTCATTTAATCCTCACAGAATATTATAGAACTAAAATTATCTTCATTTTTATAAATGAGAAATTAAGGTAATATTTGTCCAAGCTCATATAAGCAGAAGAGCCAGCATTTGGATTCTAAGCAGGCTACCTTTAGCCCTATACTCTTAATCACTACACCATGCTATAGATATAAGTAATTAAGATCCTGTTAAAATACTTTGTTATCTCTATTACTATAAATAATAATACATTTTATTTAGAATGAAACCAGATATTTTAACAATCTGGTCAGGTCTTTGAGAATACAAGGAATAATAAATATTTTTAAATTCCCTAATTTCATGACAAAAGATAAAGCAAAAGGCAGTCACTATGAAAAGTAATCATAAAAACCTGAGAAAATGTATAACTTCCAAAAATAGACAAGACATTAAAACTATTGCACTAAACTTTAAGACTGTATCTATCTTGAAAATAGTTAACATAGTTTTTCTCCCCCATTTAAACTGAAGGATACAGATACCTAGAAATTGAATAAAATATCACGGAAATCCTGTTACAAAGCTGATGTCAATTCTTTGGATGACACAGAATTCTTTCTTGGTATTTAGATTTTCCTTTTAAGGAAGTGTTTTAGAGCAATCAAAAACCTCTCTACTGGACTTAAACTACTGTAAAAAATGCGATAGCTCAAATTTTTAATGCAGACTGCTTTATAGACTCCTACATTACTTAGACTTGTTCAAGAGCACTGCTATCCAAATGATTTATGCTCCTGAAATGCAAGGTTAATTTAATATAATTCAAAGTAAAACATACTTTAGAAAAAAATACACCATTATAAAAAAATCTGAGATTCATTATTATGAATCATTATTTAATAATTTATTATATAATTGTGGCATTTTTTTAAAAAAAGCACAAAATTTGTTTAATCTGTGACTTATATAGTATCATTCTACTTGAATTCTAATTCTTCTGAATATTATCCTATTGACATTTTTATCAAGTATCAACACTACATGACCAATGCTGTCACTTCTAAAAGTGACATCATTATTTTAAAAATTAGAAAATTAAGTGTTCAACAGAAAAAGACCAGTAAATTACAGAGAATACTACATAGCTATTAAAATTAATCATGTTGTAGAAAAATACTAACATAAAAATGTTCAAGATTCACTGTTAAATGAAGAGTACTTTGCACTACAACAGATGCATTATGAGCCCATTTTGTAACATTATGTGTCTACTAGAGGTCCAGTCCACAGATTCGTGCACTGGTGGGGTTCCTCGGCCTGGCCTGCACCCTCTCACAATCCGGGAACCCTCAGGGGATGTCGGATAGCCAGTTTCGGTCCGATCCCGGCAGGCCCAATGCAGACAGGAGGGAGCCCGATCCCCGCAGGCCCAATCCAGACAGGAGGGAGCCTGATCCTGTGCGTTGAGTGTCTGCCCCCTGGTGTTCAGTGCACATTATAGCAACCGGTGGACCAGTCATTCAGTTGTTCAGTTGCTTAGGCTTTTATATATATAGACTAGTGGCCCAGTGCACCAAATTCGTGCATGGGGGCATGTCCCTCAGCCTGGCCTGCATCCCTCTTGCAATCCTGGACCACTGGCTCCTAACCGCTTACCTGCCTGCCTGGCTGATTGCCCCTAAACCACTCTGCCTGCTGGCCTGATTGCCCCCAACTGCCACCTCCCTCCAGCCTGATCATCCACAACTGCGCCCCCCCCGC
>NW_005871175.1:1408941-1411368 GCF_000147115.1 Myotis lucifugus | reverse complement strand
GTATTCAGATTAAAGCCATATTTTTTTAAAAGATATTTCTATTGATTTGAGAGAGAGAAGAAGTGAGAGGGAGCGTGAGAGAAGAGGAGAGGGGCAAAGAGAAACATCGATGTGAGAGCATAACACCCATTCATTGCCTCCTGCACACCCCCTATTGGGGATCAAGCCTGCAACCCAGGCATGTGCTCTAATGGGGTATGGAACTGGCAACCTTTCCGCGAACAGGATGATGCCCAACCAACTGAGCCACACAGGGCCAGGGCAAAGCCATATTTTAATACAAATGATAAATTCTTAGCCTAGGCATATGGTTTAACCCTCATTAATACAATACACATTTCTGGTTGTTTGTGTGTTTTTTAATCGTTAATCAACCTATATTTTCATCTTCTACTATTTGGGGTAAGAATTAAAATTTTAAGTACCTGATTAATTTAAGTACCTGATTAAGTGCCTCTTTGAAAAAGATGGGAATTTTTGTCATACTATTTGACTTTATTGATGATAAAAATAAAATATTTCTTAAAAGTAAAAGGTAAATGACATTCTAAACAGTATCCTATAAGTCAAAAGCAATTCATAAAATTTTATTTTTTACAGCCTTGGCTGGTAGCTCAGTTGGTTGGAGCATCTTCCTGTACACCAAAAAGTTGCGGGTTTGATTCCCGGTCAGGGCACATACCTAGGTTGCAGGTTTGATTTCCAGTCAGGGCACATATGGGAGGCAACTGACTGATGTTTCTCTCTAACAAATTTTTCTCTCTCTGTCCTTTCTCTCCCTCTAAAATAAAAAACATATCCTCGGGTGAGGATTAAAAAAATTTTTATTTTTTACAAGTAGTTTTTGTAGATTTCTAAGACTTAAAATAAGCAGAACCACATCTTTGTGAAAAACACACCTAAAACTAGTAACTCAGAACTGAAACTATACTTATGAGGATGCATTTACATTAATTTAACATTTGAATAATCGAAATCGTAGAGCAAAACAGGAATATCTTATCCACCTGATTTACAGAAGTTTCACCTAACAGAGCTATAAAAACAACTAACAAATGGTTGTAAAGCAACTATAAATACTAATGCCATTATAATAATTATAGTTAATTAGTAAGATTTAATTGCTCTGACACTTAAAAGTATTCTATAAATAATTCATACAACTCCATCTAGAATTTTATACTCAGAAAAGGAGAAAAAGCAATGTTCACTGGTGCAAGGGCTACAAAAAACTACACTTAAAATTTTTTTACTTTAGGCATCTGAGAACTGGAAGTAAATAGACACAAACAATAATGGGTAGTTTTGCTATAATGTGGAACGATGATTGACTTTTTACCATGTTGTTTGCCCTCATAGTTTAAAATATTTAAAATAAAATAAATATTTTATTTGACACAGCACTGGAAGTTAAAATGTGAGGGAAAAGGTATATTAAATATATGCTCTGACAAAAGGAAATATGATAGGAAGAAACAATTTACTTTTAATACTAACACTGCCTGTAATATTAGATGAGAGACAATAGTTGACTGACAGAATTAACTTCCTAATTTAATATTTCTAACAATCCTGAAATCTGAGAGGCTGTATAATTATCAAATAAAGCATCAAATGGCTCTTTCCAGTGGGACAGAATAAAAACAAAACAAACAAAATAAAATCAGTCACATAAATGCCTGCTGGAAGGATGCAACTTAATGCCTTACTTCCTTACTCCTTAAGAGCTAAGATTTGAGCTTTTAAAATTTGTCCTATCCTTCTGTAACTATTTAAAAGGTTGAGCGATATACTCCAAACCACATGTCCCCCCAAAAAAAAGATGGAAACAGTCCCACCCTTACAAACCTTGTATATGTTTTTCTTTTGGAATCCATCATATCCTAAATTGTGTTATAATCAATATGTACATGCTCACTTAACCCTACTAGATTTCAAACCCACTGAGGACAGAGTCAATTATACCTGTCTTTCTATGTATCTCACATAGCTTAAAGAGTCTTGATTAATACTCTGAACTTTCTGCAGACTTTGTCACCTAAAAAGAACTAAAGCTTAGCAATTCATTGTAGCTTGGTTTAAAAACAAAAACCTCTGGAACTATAAAAACAAAAAACAAAACCAGTAGTGTTCTCTCTACAGGGAAAATAGTGGGTGGGTGGGGGTTTGCATACTACTTGTCGGCTGCTAAGCACAAACTTCCCAAAAGACCTCTTCTTCCCTTTCCCCTTCAAAGGCCGGATTCCTTCCATCCAAGTTAACAATGTCTCTCAGTGAAGGACAGAGTCTGCCCCAGATCACTTCAGAGGACCTGGAGAGGCTGAGGTAATCTCGGGACTTTCTAGTGGTCTGCAAGTACAGGAGAATAAAATCAAAGTTTAACCTGTGAGCTACTTTCTTCTAAAACCCTAGAAGGTGGACTCTAGA
>NW_005871175.1:1405821-1408841 GCF_000147115.1 Myotis lucifugus | reverse complement strand
TTTTAAAAAGATTCCCAGGTGATTCTAATGTGCATGCCAAGGTTGAGAACCACTGCTCTACACCAAAGCTCATATCAGTGACCGCACTGCAAACTCTGCCAATGCACCCCAAATCAACTCCTTGCAAGTAAAAAGATGTGTATGTCCTAAGGTGTAAATCATATGTGAAACTTTCTGACACACTCCAAATCATCTCCCTGTCCTGTGGGTAGTAACATAGCCCACAGAAGAGACATAAATGGGCAGAAAAGAATATTAATCAAGACAATTCAAATTTGAAACGTCTATATTTGAAAATGCACAGTAAAAAATATATATAAGGGCTCTGGCCAGTGTGGCTCATTTGGTTGTAGCGTTCCATACACCAAAAGGTTTTGGGTTCAAATCCCAGTCAGGGCACATACCTAGGCGTGAGTTTCGGATGAGAGGCAACCAATCCATGTTTCTCTCTCACATGGGATGTTTCTTTCTCTTCCTTCCTCCCTCCCTCCTTCTAAAATCAATGAACATATCCCTGGGTGAGGATTAAATATATACATATATATGGTTATGTAACAGTGTTAACAGCAGTTATCTCTGGGGAGGGATGTGAGAAGTAGAACTGTGCAAAGGAGGTTTTCACTTATTACAAAGGGGTGGGCAAAAGTACATTTACAGTTGTTCCTATGGAAAATACAAAAATAAATGAATAATACAAGAGTAAACTGCATTTCTCTTACTCACAACCATAAACCTACTTTAGCCCATCCATGTATTACACTATTGTTTTAATTTTTCAAGAGTATCAACTTCTATAATATTAAAATTCTGAAATGTTAATTTTATTTTTTCAAAAAAGATTAAATAGATCTACATGGAATTCAAAAGAAAAATGCCATTTTGGACTACTAGAGACCTACAGATCAAACAGAAATAACAATTATCCTATCCTATTAGATAAAAAGGAATATTGGTAAAGAAACAGAAATGCTCATAGCAACTGTCACCCACTATTCAATATTCATTACTTTGATTATACAATATTAGCCACCAGAGTGAGCTGAGTACCCCCCCCTCAAAATTATGTCCATTCTCTCTAACTACGAATCCTCTCTTCAAATATAAGCTAAATTGAAAGGTTAGGCTGGCAGAGATTTAAAAAATCTTAATACAATGTTTACAACAGTCTGTAAGTAATAAAAATTTTGGTTTTTTGCACTACCAGAACACTGTCTCAGTTTTATTTTAATTTTTTATTAAGAATTACACATACACACACACACACACACACAAATTTACAATTTACTGGGGCTCATGTCTTATTTCCTTAAGATAAAAATGTTTCCTAATCTGAAAAGCAAACTACACTGGACAATCAATTCTATTATTTTAATTGAGTATTCATCTTTTCCAACTGTTTTGTCATGACAACTATTCAGTTAAAAAAAATAAAAGTAAAATTTTATACAACTGTGACTCCTGATAAAAGAGGGGGGACAAAAAACTAATCTGAAAACAGTATAACCCAGCTTTAATGCCAAATGTAAATAAGGTCATTATATATTTTAGCAAAGCAAAATATGATTAAACATCTTCAAAAGTTAAATTTGTGACTTCAACATCTTAAAAACTAATGTATAAAATAGCCAACTTATTCTAAACTTTCTTTCAATTTGGGTTCATTTTCCTAAAAAATATTAAAAGCAGTCATATTGAAAATGGCCAAAGTCATCATAAATTAGGGAAGAGAGACAAGCCGGCAAAAACCATTGAGGAAATTATTCTGGAGGACAGGATTTTTGTTTCATCTAGTTTATGAACCCATAATATAGTCACAAATATTTTTAAAACGGTGTACATCTCACTTCTCATCCTCCCCTCCTCAGGCTGCTACTTCTGGCCTCCCCATCGGTACTAGTTTCAAGTATCTTCCCAGAGTTCCTTTATCCTTAGAAAAGCAAACACAAGTGCATGTTCATATTCCACCCCTCCCTTAACACATAAAGCAGCATATCATTCACACTGCCCTAACCTTGGCTGTTGTTTTCCCCCCACTTTTATAACATACTTTGGAAGTCTTTCCATGTCAGTACACAGAAAGCTTCCTTACTCTTATTTCACAGCTAATCATGACGAGCTCCGCCACAGCTTTCACCATCTTCCTCCGGGCTCACCTTTAACCGTGTGCTACTCAACAACTGGACACCTGCGTTCATGTTTCCCCCCAACAAGGTTTTCAAACGAACCAGATTTGAGGTGTCCCAAAGGATAACTTTCAAAGAAAGCAACTCATTATCTAAATTACATCCTTTTTAGAATGTTTTTTTTCAACCAGACAGAGGGAAAACATTCCACAATGTTCCCCTCTTAACACTTAAAACTACAAATTAGAATGCAATCCTCAAGTGAAATTACCTTTTTTGGGGGGCGGGGGGGGGACTTGAGGGGTCGGCGGAAGAGTCAACAATGACAGTAAAAGTTCCTTTATTTCTTGTGCTTTTCTTTTCCTGTAAAAGAAGAATTTGGTTGTTTAAAAAGCCTTCAAGTCGCAAAATGTGGCACACTAATCACAAGAAAGCACCACCTGACCCGATCGCTCACCTGCCCGGTCAGAGGCCTACCCTGCCCTTTAGGCGCAGCGGTTCTCAACCTTCTGACCCTTTAAATACAGTTCCTCATGTTGTGACCCAACCATAAAATTATTTTCGTTGCTACTTCATAACTGTCATGTTGCTACTGTGATGAATCGTCATGTAAATATCTGCTATGCAGGATGGTCTTAGGCGACCCCTGTGAAAGCGTCGTTCGACCGCCAAAGGGTCGCGACCCACAGGTTGAGAACCGCCGTCGGGGTTCTGCTCTACATCCACAGGACGACTCCCAACCCGCAAAACGCTCGGGAATGAAAGCGCCGCGGCTCTTGCGCTCGGAAAATTTCACACCGGGGGCCCGGGCGCGGGAACCGGCCGGCCCAGAACGCCGGGCTTCCCGGCCGCGAGAAGAAAAGCGCGGGGTTCCGGGAAAGAAAGACCCCGGGCCCC
>NW_005871175.1:1346870-1404908 GCF_000147115.1 Myotis lucifugus | reverse complement strand
GGGCGCCGCCCCGCCCTCACTCTCGCTTTCCCCGGCGCGACTCCGTGCGCATGCGACGGGCCCCGCGGAGCATCGCGGAGACGCGGAGGGGATCCCGGGCTGCGGAGGCGACTCCCGCTCCCTAGGGCCGCGTGTGCGTGTGCGTGTGCGCGCGGCCCGCGACCGCCGCCGGGGACGGAGGAGAGCCGGGATCTTCCTGGCGCCCTCTTTCTTCCCCGCGCACCAGTTACTGGAAAGCCGGGGAGAGGCGGGGCCTGGCCGGCGGAGGGTGCGGCCGGCTGGGGGAGCGTCACGTTAGGTCGCGGCCACGCCGGCTTCCACCCTGGATGCCGGGAGCGAGATGGAAGGGAAAAAGAGCTTCCTGCCTGATGAAGGGTCCGGAGGCCAAAAGGCGGACCCCCTCTCCCTCCCTTCAAAAGGAAACTACTTTGCAAATGTATTTCCCCCCTCCAGCGGCCTCACGCCTTTTCCCCTCCTGGAGCTGGGAGAGGGGGTTTGAGAAGATTGAATGGGCTTCTGAAGACACAGCGGTTACCCCTCTCCCCTGTCCTGGGACCTGGGCGGGCACGGCTTGGGTCGCTTCTTGTTGGTGGGTGGGCCTGGGAAGAGGGCACCGAAGCCCTTGGCTGGAGGGAGGCAAAAGGAGGTCAGCATGCGTTCATTTGGAGTTTTTCACCTGGCCTTGAACCCTCACCCTCACCCTTTTGCTTCTGTAACTTGTTTCCTAATCCCAGGTAGGCCAGCTGGCTCCCTTCTACCTCTGTGACTTTCTAAATAAACTGTTGCTTGTATTTGAGTCTTGGCTCTGAATTCTCTCTTAGCCATAGCTCAGGTAGGGAGATCTGTCACTTGTGATCATGAATCCTAACTGATACTGGTAGCAGAAAAAGGAAGCAAGGTTGCATCCTACCTTATCAAGGGGGTTTAAATGCATTTCCTAGCATGCGGAGTCTGGATTTTATCCTAGAGAAAGTGATCCCTCCGCATATTCTGCATCATCTAGAGCACATATCTTCAAAAAATACCTTTGCCCTTTTTAATGGCTTCATTGTCCTCTTAGTCACCAGGATCAAATCATGTTCATCTTTTACTCCTTCCTCTCTCACTTTCTATATTTAATCATTTACCAAGACCTGTTGATAATCCTCTTTTTTTCTGCCAGTCCTCTGCTACTACTTGAACATTTCCCATGATTCAGTTCACAACCATATCCTTTCTCCCCATATTCTCTCCAAGAATAAAACTGTCATATTTGTAATAACTTTTCCAACTTCCAGATCCCACTTTTCCCTAAAATAAAAATCCTGCCTCATAGTTCCATAGATCCTAAATTTGTCCCCCTGCATAAATCCTTAAACACAATTTATGTAATTAAAATATTCGGTTCATTCCTTATTGTATGCCTTGTTATTTAAACTAAGCATTTCAAACTCCCTTCCCAACTGATTGCCCCAGTTGATGTCTTGATAGAGGCAATAGGGCATATTGTGTGATGAGAGGCAAGTGGGACAGCTGATCAGGATTTATAGGATGCAAAATGGTGACAGATTAGGTGGAAGGAAACTACATAATGATAAAGGGAGCAATCCAACAAGAGGATATACCCTTGTAAACATTTACGCATTCAGCATAGGAGCACCTAAATCTTGACATAAAGGGAGAGATTGACAGTAATACAGTTATAGTAGGGGATTTTAACACTCCCTTGACATCAATGGATAGATATTTTAGACAGAAAATCAACAAGGAGGTAGTGGCCTTGATTTAATTGATATGTTCAGAGCATTTTACCCAAAGCAGCAGAATATACATTCTTTTCAAGTGCCATGGAATGTTTTCTAGGATAGATTACATGTTAGGACACAAAACAAGTCTCAATACATGTAAGATTGATATATCAAGCATCTTCTCTAACCAAAATGCTATGAAACTTTAAACCAATCACAAGAAGAAAACGGAAAAGCACACAAAGACATGGAGGCTAAATAACATGATACTAAGCAATGATGGATTAACAATGACATCAAGGAGATAGCCAAAATGAGGAGACAAAGAAACAACCCCCAAATGAAAGAACTAAAGAATTCTCCAGAAGAAGAGATAAATGAAACAGATAAGAAATTTATCTGAAACAGAGTTCAGAGTAATGATGGTAAAGATGCTCAACAGGATGAAAAAAGATATAGTAACTATGAAAAAAGAACAGTCTGAGATAAAGAATGACATAACACAAATAAAGAACACATTGGGAAACCATCAACCAAACAACAAGAAAGCCCACTGCATGGGAGAACATATTTGCCAGTGTTATCTCTGGTAAGCGTTTAATCTCCAAAATTTACAAGGAACTCATACAACCTAAAAAAAAAAAAAAAAAAAAAAAAAAAAAAAAGAAGATAATCAATCAAAAATGGGCAAAGGACCTAAATGGACACTTTTGAAAGAGGACAGACAGAAGGCCAAGAGACATATGCTCAAAGTCACTAATCATCTGAGAGATGATTAGTCAATCAAAACAACAATGAGGTACCATCTCACATCTGTCAGAACGGCTATCATCAGCAAATCAACAAACAACAGTGCTGGCAAGGATGTGGAGAAAAAGGAACCCTCATGCATTGCTGGTGGGAATGCAGACTGGTAAAGCCACTGTGGAAAACATGGAGTTTCCTCAAAAATTAAAAATGGAACTTCCATTTGGCCTAGTAATCCCACGTGTAGGAATATATCCCAAGAAATCAGAAACACCAACCAGAAAGGATATATGTACCCCTATGTTCACAGCAGCACAATTTACAATACCTAAGATTTGGGAACAGCCTAAGTGCCCATCAGCAGATGAGTAGATTAAAAACAGTGGTACATCTACACAATGGAATACTATGCTGCTGTAAAAAAGAAGGAACTTTTACCATTTGCAACAGCATGGACGGACCTGGACAGCATTATGCTAAGTGAAATAAGCCAGTCAGAGAAAGATAAATATCACATGATCTCACTTATTTGTGGAACATAATGAGCAACATAAACTGATGAACAAAAATAGAGCCAGAGAAAAAAATATTTTAAGTAGAAGTAATCCTATTATTTGCAGATTTTTAATATTTCCTACAACTTTTGTGATATTATACTATGCTAGTATAGTTTTGATATTATTATATTTAAAATCCTTTTTTCTTGAAATATTAATGTTTATTGCATGTAAATGGCTAATTATTTTGTATCTACAATCTGGTAATAGATTTATTTTGTATTGGAAAAAAATGACATCAAGGAAGACATCAAAAATACCCTGAACCCAATGAAAATGAGAGCACAACAAACCCAAATCTGTGGGACAGGGAAAAGCAGTCCTAAGAGGGAAATTCATAGCATTACAAGCCCATCTCAAGAAACAAGAAAAAGCTCAAATAAACAATCTAACTTTAGACTTAAAGGAACCAGAAAAAGAATAGCTAACAAAGACCAGAGTGAGTAGAAGGAAGGAAATCATAAAGATCAGAGCAGAAATAAACAAAGTAGAGCCTAAAAAACAATACAAAGATCAATGACACCAAGAGCTGGTTCTTTGAAAAGGTAAGACTGACAAACCTTTAAATATACTCATCAAGAAAAATGTAAAAGAACCCAAATAAATAAAATCAGAAATGAAAGAGAGAAGTAACAACTGACACCAAAGAAATACAAAATATTGTAAGAAAATGTTATTAACAACTATATGCTAACAAATTGGACAATGTGGACAAAATGGATAAGTTCCTAGAAACATACACTCTTCCAAAACTACATCAGGCAGAATCAGAGAATCTGAACAGACAGATTACAACTAGTGAAATTGAGGCAGTAATCAAAAAACTCCCAACGAATAAAAGCCCTGGACCAGATGGCTTTACAGGTTATTTTTACCAAACATTTTCAAACTGTTACAAAAATTTCAGGAGAAGGGAAGACTCCCAAGCTCATTTAACTAGGCCAACATTATTCTAATTCAAAACCAGGTACAGACACAACAAAGAAAGAAAATTATAGGCCAGTATCCCTAAAATATAGATGCTAAAATCCTCAACAAAATATTAGCAAAGCAGCCATACTTTAAAAAGATAATACACCATGATCAAGTGGGATTTATTCCGGGAATGCAAGGTTGGTACAGTATCCACAAAACAATAAACATGATACATCACATAAACAAAATGAAGGATAACAACCACATGATCATATCAATATATGCAGAAAAAGCATTTGATAAAATCCAACACCCATTTATGATAAAAACTCTAAGCCAAGCATGTCAAACTCGAAGGTTAACATGGGCCAAATGAACAAGGTTTAAGTTTATGTGGGCCGCAAAAAACCAAAAGCTTCAATTTTCATAAAAATGTAGGTTTATTTCGATAGAGACATGCTGAATACAAATGGCTGAAATAAATGAGTAATCGTTTACATAAAATAACAGAACATTTTAATAAAAATTAATTTTTTTCTTGAACATTAACTTACCAGACGCTGAATAACTGCACAAATAAGCGTAATGCAAATAAACCTATTTTTCTTGTCCTCCAAAAGCAAAATATTTCCTGTTGTGCACACCAAATAAGTCAGTCCAAGACTAATGACGTGGCAATTTGCTGCTCAAATATTCGCTGCTAGTATTAGTGGAGAGAAATGGTGCGCCTACACGTAAGGCACGTAAGGGAAATGAACGCAACATGATTATAGTAATCAGTCATTAGCTAATGTTGTAGTTTGTTATTAATAATTACATATAACATATTGTAAAAATTAAGTTATGAAATTTTTATTAAAACATTTCTTACATACCATTATATTGGCTGGGCCACAAAAATATCATGCGGCCCACAGGCCACAAGTTTGACATGCTTGCTCTAAGCAAAGTGGGAATAGAGGGAACATACCTCAACATAATAAAGGCCATTTATGACAAACCCACAGCCAACATCATACTCAATGGGCAAAAACTACAAGCATTCCACTTAAGATCGGGAACTAGACAGGGATGTCTGCTTTCATCACTCTTATTCAACATAGCACTGGAAGTCCTAGCCACAGCAATCAGACAAGAAGAAGAAACAAAAAGCATCCAAGTTAAAAAGGAAGAAGTAAAATTGTCATTATTTGCAAATGACATGATACTGTGTATGAGAACCCTAAAGATTCTACCAAAAAAACTGCTAGAACTGATCAATGAATTCAGTCAAGTAGCTGGATACAAAATAAATATTCAGAAATTAGTTGCGTTTTTATACAACAATAATGAACTAACAGAAAAGTAAACTAAAACAACAACAACCAATTCCATTAACAATTGCTTGAAAAAAGAAAAAATAACTAAGAAAAAATTTAACCAAAGATGTACAAGACCTGTACTTGGAAAATTATATAACACTGAAGAATGAAATTGAAGAAGATACAAATAAGTGGAAGCATATACTGTACTCATGGATAGGAAGAATTAACATCATTAAAATGTCCATACTACCCAAAGCAATTTACAGATTCAATGCAATTTCTATCAAGAAACCAATGGCATATGTCACAGAACTAGAACAAATATTCCAAAAATTCAAAAGATCTCAAATAGCATCAGCCATCTTGAATAAGAAGAACAAAGTTGGAGGAATCACACTACCTGATATCAAACTATATTGCAAGGCCATAATAATCAAAACAGTATGGTACTGGCATAAAAACAGACATATAGATCAATGGAACAGAATAGAGGGCCCAGAAATAAACCCACACCTTTATAGTCAATTAATATCTGAGAAAGCAGGCAAAAACATAAAATGGGGTAAAGATAGTCTATTCAATAAATGGTCTGGGAAAATTAGATACACCCAAAAAAAATGAAGCTAGACCACCTTCTTACACTGCACACCAGAATAAACTCAAAATGAATTAAATGTTAAACTCGAAACCATAAAAGTCCTAGAAGAAAACATAGGCAGTAAAATCTCGGACACTTCTTGGAGTAATACTTTTTCTGATATATCTCCTCAGACAAGAGAAACAAAAGAAAAAATAAACAAATGGGACTATATCAAACTAAAAATTTTTGGCACAGCAAAAAAAACCCATCAACAAAATAAAAAAACAACCCACTGAATGGGAGAACATATTCACTGATACATCTGATGAGGGGTTAATATTCAAAATTTATGAAGAACTTATAAAACTCAATACCAAATAAACAATCCAATTAAAAAATGGGCAAAGGACCTGAATAGATACTTCTCCAAAGAGGACATACAGATGGCCAATAGACATATGAAAAGATAGAGAGCAGCAGACAATGGGGGGTGGGGGTGAAGGGGATTGAGCAAAAAAGAATTCATAAACATGGACAACAGTGTGGGATTGTGGGGGGTGAGGGAAAGGGGTGGGTGGAGGTGGAAAAGTGTGTAGGGAGAATAAATGGTGATGGAAATAATAAATAAAAGAAATCCCAGCCCCACCACTTAATATCTACATGATTTTGAACAAGTTATTTCTCTGTTCTTCAGCTCCCTCATCTGTAAAATGAAGATAATAATGATCCCATCTGATAGGATAATTGAGAGGAGATATAGTAGATAGATGACACATACAGGTGTGTGTGTGTGTAATTATACCAGGTACATAAGAAATCCCAAGTTAGTGTTGGCTGTTATTAATGATGGTCCTTTTTGTGTAATTCTTACATCTCTTTTGCTCAAATTTTCCTAGTTCCCTATGTCCTATCTGTCACAAAGTTCTTTCTGTACATTCATAGTACTTCCCTCACCCATCCTTTTACTGACATTCAGAATTTTACCACTACAGATTCAGGAAAATGGAACATAGGACGTTTAAGATATGCATATTAGGGAATATAAGGTTTCTTTTTAGAAAAACCTTCATGGTTTGCTCAATTACTCATATTCTTTCTAGATCCTTTAAAATAGAGGGGAAATACAATAATATGAGCTAGTATTATGAGGTTGGCAGTAAAAAGACTTAAACCCTGACTCTCCAGTCACATAAGCAGAAGACTTAGAAAGAGGAGCATGGAAGAATTATTGGCGCTAGTCAGGTTCCTGGGCAGTACTGTGGCTTTTCCTTTTGATTTATCCCCACCCCACTCCAAGCTAAATAAACAAGGCTCCAGTAGACTCAGCTAGAGAAACTGGAGGGAACTGTAAGGAGAAACTGGCATCTCATCCACTAACACATTTGCTGATACACCCTGCACCTACATAAACAGGATAGAGACTGGAGAGAAACATCTGGTTAAGGTATAGGTTGAGTAAAGCAACGTACACTCCTGTAATTTGGCATGGCAAGAATGTGTATGTTCCTCCTGGGTCCACTGATGCTGTGTAGAAAGTGACGTCCAGGTTTAACACCTAAGGGAAAAGAAATTCTAGCAGCAAGAGGCTGGCTATACTTCTGAAAGGGGGAATTAGAAAGACAGAGAGAGAGAGCTGCAGGCTAGGCTGATTTCCCATGTCAAAGAACTGTGCAGGGCAGAGCCTGCTTCAGTTTCTAGAACTCTTGTGCCCATTAATGAGTGACCATTTAAGATGCAACATGGATAGTACTTAACCAGCAGAGAAAAATGTATCCCTTTCTTCCCAATTTCCCTTCCAGTCCCCACCCCACACCACACCAGAGAGAAAGGGCCTTGAAAAGAGAGGGAAATAATTGATTAAAAACAAACCCCACCTTCTCTCTTCAGAGTTCCTGAGTCACAGTTCAGTCAGAGAACACTTGCCTTGGAACTGAGATTGGATTTTAAACCAAACATACTTTTATTTTTTGTTAATCCTCACCCGAGGATATTTTTCCATTGATTTTTAGAGAGTGGAAGAGACAGAGGGAGACAGAGAGAGAGAAACATCAATGTGCAAGAGACACATCGATTGCGTGCCTCCCACATGCATCCTGACCAGGGACAGGAATCAAGCCTGCAACCCAGGTATGTGCCCTTTACTGGGATCGAACCAAGGACCCTTCAGTCTGCAGGCCAACACTCTAAACACTGAGCCACACCGACTAAGGCAAACCAGACACACTTTTAATAACCAAGAGTGTGGAGGAAAAGATTAAAGAATATGTTCAAGATGTCTTTAAGGAATTTGCTACTCAATGCTGCTTAATCACCTAAGGATCTCATTAAAACAACATTTCCAACTCAGTGAGTGTGGGATGGGGCCAGAGATTCTGCATTTCTAACAAGCTCCCGGGGGATGCTTCTGATTCCAGGACCACACTTTGACAGACAAGGCACTATAAAGTAGGAAGGGAGCTTCAAAAGAGCACAGTTGGCAGCAAGGAATAGAGAAAAAAATACTGGGTTGGAACAGGTGAAATATCCATTTTTGTAGGTCAAAAACAGTTGAATATTGCCAACTAAAAAAAATCTTGTCCCGCTGGGGTGGGTCAGTGGTTGAGCATCAACATATGAACCAGGAGGTCACAGTTTGATTCCTGGTCAGGGCACATGCCCTGGGTTTCAGGCTCAATCCCCAGTAGGAGGTGTGCAAGGGGCAGAGATCAATGATTCTCTCTCATCATTGATGTTTCTACCTCTCCCTCTCCTCTCCCTTCCTCTCTGAAATCAATACAAATATATTTTTTAAAAATCTTTTGTTTGTATCCCATCAAATAAAAAATTCATAAAATGGGAAACACAATATTGGAATTAAATAATGCCTCTGCATTCTAACAACTATTTATGCCCTACTTAAATCAGAATATATAAATGAAGTAGTACTGACCTGTGTACACAGGCAGGAGTACTTGCCAGAAGTGTGTGTGTGTGTGTGTGTGTGTGTGTGTGTGTGTGTACCTTTAAAAATGGCTGGGGCTGGAATTACAGCCAGCCACCTTTAACAGGCTATATTTTTAGGATTTTTACAAATGTTAAAGTCTTCATGAACTGTGATTGTGGATAAAAACTTACTGCCACCTGCTGGATTTGAGTTAAGAGTTAAAAGGTAAATATGCATCTTTTTATTCAGATATCTTAAATACTATTTATTAGTACGTCCTCTGTTCATTTTAATTTTAAAAAGAAAATAGATAAATATATACTTACTAGAAAAGGATTGCATTTAGGGGGACTTTCTCCATTTGATTTCAATTGAAGGGGAAAATAATATTCATATTTATATGCATTAGATGGCATTAAAGTTACATTTTAAGTTTATGATTATATGGCTTTTCCTTTAATTTCCACGATGGTTTTATTTTTAATAGAAATGTATCCATTTATTTGTTAAAGAGAACTTCAGGAGTTGGATCAGTATAGGTAATTATTTCTCTTATATGTGTGCAGAATGCTGAAATAAAGACCATCACGTGCAACTCATAACTTTCCTTCACAATTTTCCTTCCCTTCATCCCAAGCTGTATATTTTCAAGAGCCCTTCTTTGCTATCTTAGAAGAAAGGGGTCTTCCTAATTCTTTCCAAAGTTAGACCATTTGATGTCACTCTACCTGCTGAAATGCATTATAATTACCTTACTCAAATCTGTGTTTCTTAGTGGTTAGAGCATTGGTCTACACACTGAAGGGTCACAGGTTCAATTCCCAGTTAAGGGCAAGTACCTGGGTTGCAGGTTCAATCCTGGCCCTGTTCGGGGCCTGTGCAGAAGGCAACCAATTGATGCGTCTCTCTCACATCAATGTTTCTCTCTTTCTCCTCTCTCTCTCTCCTTCCTCCCTTCCACTATCTCTAAAAAATCAATGGGAAAAATATCCTCAGGTGAGGATTAACAAAAATAAAAAGTAAAAAGAAATAAAAATGGTGTTCATTATTAAACCAAATTAAAACATCCTGCAGGCCTTTTGCAGTATCCTAATATTATATGTTTTCTGTTGATGATTTATTCTGGTATTACTATTAAAACATAGGTAAACTTCACAATATGTTTTTCTCCCTTCTCCTGATTTAGAAATTTACATGTCATATAGTTCTAATGATTCTATAGCCTATTATGACAGTATTTATTCATTTTATAACTTAACAATAGAAATATTAAAACAATAATAATAAGTGGATGGTTTCTTATGTACTTTTTAGAATGTTTAAGTTGCATTTTTATATTGAGTGGTTAATTTTTTTAATAAGTGAGAAATTTCAAAGAAAAAGCGTATGGTCACAAATTTAAGTACTTACACTCAAGGCCCCTAAATAATAGACTTTAAAATTTATTACTATAAATTAAATGAAATTTCACGGTTCTCTTTCATCATTCTCATTCAGAGGACTTGTAATATCATCATTTTGTCCAAAGTGGTTCAGAAAAAGGATAAGCCAGAGAAAAATAATTTAAGGATTCAGTATACATTCTGGTTTTGTTAGAGGCAATTTCTGAAATACCTGAAAGTTTTTGAAATGATGTCTACGCTATAATTCTAACATGAAACTGACAATAAATCTATAAATTTTCTGATCTCTGATTATAAAGGCAGTGACAAATAAAACAGTCAGTACATAAACACTTTAAAGCTATTTATTAACTATTTCCCTCTATTTGGTATCGTCATCATCACTGTTTGAACTATCAGTGTCATCATAAATAGAAGTGTTTCTTATTGAAGATACCATCACATCTATAATGCCTTTTTTGGGGTTTTCTTCCAAATCAGTCTGTATTGCTCCAACTTCTGCTAACTTCCATTCAAGTTCTGCAATAATAACCCATCATTAAATTAGATTAAAATCTTAGAAAAATGAAAAGAAGAATTTCTCATCTATATGAAAAGAGTTGATTCTAATAAAATTAATGTGAAAAAGGTATATTTTTGCTGCAAAATACATATTTTAATTCAAAATGAATTGACAGTAATACAGCATAAATTCTTATTTTGACACCAAAATAGTCACCTGAAAAACCCATTTTTTTGTGACAAAGTACAGAAGGCTTGGTCACATTTAAATCACTGAGAACTAGAGAGAAATACGACTGGAAAGGGTATATTTAGAACTGGATGACAATGAAAGCACTACAATATCAAAATATGCATTGGATAGAGCAAAATTATACTTAAAGGGAGAAATTTTGGTTAAAATTTTTATTTTAAAATGATTGAAAATAAGTTGTTTGAAAGTTCAAATCAAGAAGCTAAAAAAAGAACAATAAAGTAAACCCAAGAAAATCAGAAAGAGGGATATACAGAAAGAAAACACTCAACAAAGTAGGAAAACAAAGTAAGTAGAGGTGACCAAGAAAATAAAAAGCTGGTGGCTTGAAAAGATTAATAGACACACCTCACACAAAAATGGTGATAAGAAAAAGGAGAAAAAAACAAATAATACCAAGAATTGACATGGGACATAACCAAAGTAAAGATTTTAAAGCTCTGAGACTACTTATGAAAACACTAATGCCAATACATTTGAAAACTTTAATGAAAAAGTTTCAACAAAAATATGAAATACCAAAATATATCCAAGAGAAAAACTGAAAAGAATTGACTTGATAACCCTAAATTCCCCCATTCCTACAAATTCACCATTTTGTCAATTTTATTCCTAAGCACTGAGTAGATGAACAGAATATGAGGAAAATTATAAAATGCACTTTTAAGGAAAATTACAAAATATATTACATTACAATATATAATGTATACATATTATATTTATGAGGAAAATTATAAAAGACCTAAATAAGTGACAAGAGATATCTCATTCGTGGATAGAAATATCCACTGTAATTAGGATATGAAGTCTCTAACAATTACTCTAATAAATAATCAACAGGATTTTTCACAAAACTTGACTGATTCTAACATTTATATGAAATTTTGAAAAAGACTTGGCCTACTAGAGACAACTAGGTAGTTATAAAGCTAAGACCATGCTATATTGATTCAGAGATAAGCAAATAGTAGAGACGTCAGAAACAAACTAAAGTATTTTTGAACCATAAAAAATAACATAGGAAACATTTAAATCAGTAGGGAAAATACCTCACACACATTAAGATGGCTACAATAAAAACAAACAAACAGAAAATAACAAGTGTTGGTAAGAATGTGGGACACTGGAATTCTTGTACACTGTTGGTGGGAGTATAAAATGGTGCAGTTAGTATGGAAAACAGTATGCTGTTGCTCAAAAAATTATAACAGAATTACCATATGACTCAGCAATTCTACTTCCAAGTATATACCCAAAAGAATTGAAAACAGGGACTAGAACTGATTATTTGTACATCATGTTCATAGCAGCCTCATTCTCAATAACCAAAAGATAAAGGCAACTCAAGTGTCCATCAACAGATAAATGGGTAAGCAAAATATGGTATAAAAACACAATGCAGTATTATGCAGCCTTAAATAGGAAGGAAATTCTGATACATGCTACAACATGGATGAACATTGAGGACATTAAAGAATACTGTATGATGTACTTATACGAGGTACTGAGAGTAGTCAAATTCAGAGTCAGGAAGTAGAATGGTAGTGGCCAGGGGCTACAGGGAGAGGGGAGTGGGGAGTTATTGTTTAATTGGTATAGAGTTTCAGTTATGCAAGATCAAAGTATTCTAGAGATGGATAATGGTGGTGGTAGCACAATAATGTGAATGCACACAATGCCACTGAACTCTATATTTGAAAATGGTTAAATAACTTACTTATTTACAAAATAAAGTCCTGGATATATAATGTATATCATGGTAACTGTAGTTAATAATACTGCATTATGTATTTAAAAATGTTTAAGATGGTAAATTTCATATTATGTATATTTTATGACAATTTAAAAATATTTTTAAATATTTTTATTGATTTCAGAGAGGAAGGGAGAGGGAGAAAGAGAGAGAAACATCAATGATGAGAGAGAATCATTGATTGGCTGCCTCCTGCATACCCCCTACTGGGGATCAAGCCTGCAACCCAGGCATGTGCCCTTGACTGGAATCGAACCAGGGACCCTTCAGTCAGCAGGCTGAAGCTCTATCCACTGAGTCAAACCAGCTAGGGCTAAAAATATTTTTAATATACTAGTTAAAAAAGCCTGGACCAGATAGCACATTATTCATGATAGTGATTGTCTCTAGGGAGGAAAGGAGGGAATGGTTCTAGGAATGGAAATATAGGTAACTTCAACTATATCTGTAAAGTTTATTTCAGCAGTTTAACAAAATAGCTGAAGCAAACATGAACAAATGTTCACATTTGTTATTTTTGGTAATTACATGAATGAGTGCTATATTATTGTTTTTCCTATTATTTTTTTAAAAAAATTAAATAAAGGAATGAGGTCCAAGCTGAAAAAAACAGGGTGATAAAACAAAGAGGGCCCTAGAGACTAGGAGAAGGAAAGGGGGTAATTCGGGAACAATTAAGGTATTGGAGGCCTCGGTAAGGCCAAAAACAGTTTTAAGGGAACTAAAGAGTGGATAAACTAGCTGTTAAAAACAACTATTCACAATGGCTTTAACACAACGGTAAGAGAAAAAGATTTGTATAATATGAAATTAATGCAGTCCCAAGTAATGAGTTGATGAAGGATATGGCCTCAGAACTAAGTCAGGAAGTAAAAATCATTAAGGAAGGTAGAAATATCAAGTCCTGTGTTATGTACTATGAAAAAGAAAATAATAGGATATATGGTCCTTGTACTTATTAGGGAGACAAAGTTCAAAGGGAATTAATTAACCAACAAAATCAGATAGTATGTGGATAAGTGAAAAGTTAGTTGTATAGAGAATATATGCTATAGAAATTCAATAGAGAACAGAAAGACAGATTATGAACTGGTCCAAAATCATATCATGGGATAAATGGAAAACTAGGAGACCCATGAGGGAATAGGATTTGGAAGCAAGAATAAAGAGTAGGTTATTTGGGGCAAAGGGAAAGAGTATGAAACAAAGTATAAAGGAACAAATGAGTGTGTCTGGGGTAGTGGCTGAAGTCCAGCCTGGCTGCGCAGAAACTGGAAAGCATTGAGAAATACAGTTAGATAAGTGGGCTGAAATTCTCAGGCAGAAAATTCCGAATTTTTAACTTATTTGAGACAAGGAACCAATAAGGACTTAAGGAATTGGGTGTTATGATAAGAATATTATTATAGGAAATTAATCTAGAGGAATACAAGCAGAGACTGGAAGAAAAGGAAAGCAATCTTATGGAAATAAACTTCCATGATATTTGTTAATTTAGTGAAGTTTCACCTCTTTTTTTTTCAAACAAATTTTAAAAATAATATAATTACCTTCTAGCTTGAGATTTATTCCTCCACATTCTATAATTCCAATGAATTTGCCTTCTATCTGACCGTTTTTATAAACAAAAATTGTTGGTAAACAATTATCATGGTAGTGTTGAATACAGCTATTCACGATGGCTTTCGTAAATTTAGTTTCTGGAAACTTTCTTGCTAGAAGACTAAGATGCTGATTAACCAACAAACACATTGGTATGCTAAAAGAGAAACAGTACATACATGATCTTTAAAAAACAAACTACTCATCTCAGTCTAATAAAATAAGTGAAACATCTCCATAACAAAAATATATCTTTAGATATTCTTTTAATAAGCCCATATCAGTATTGTCCTCTATTGTTACCTTTAGTCCTCAGATTCTCATTACAAACACCAAACAGCCTGGGAATAAAGCTAGCTACCATGGGAATTTGATGCCTAACTAAGGCTAACCACATCTGACTTAGCATCAGTTTAATCAAGGCAGTTCCTACTTTATATGACACTAGAGGCCCAGTGCACAGATTCGTGCATCGGTGGGGTCCCTCAGCCTGGCCTGTGCCCTCTCACAATCTGGGACCCTTCAGGGGATGTTGGACTGCCGGTTTCAGCTTGATCCCTGCAGGGATGTAGTAGTGCATGAAGTGGCAGGTGGCTGGGGAGGACCCCGAGCCCGGGCCAGGCGCCGTGCAGCTGGCCCCACTGCGCCTGCCACAGCCGCTTGGTAGTGCTGTCATGGAGGTGGGAAAGGCTTGCGACTGTGAGCCTGGCATCTGGCGCCTGTCAGTCAGCTGAGCAGCGCTCCCTCTGTGGGAGCACACTGACCACCAGAGGGCAGCTCCTGAGTTGAGTGTCTGCCCCCTGGTGGCCAGAGCATGTCATAGCAACCGGTCACCCTGTCGTTTGGTTGTTTGGTTGCTTAGGCTTTTATATATATAGAAAAGAGAGAGAAAAAAACGACACTTCTAGGGAACCCATGGCAGTTCAGAATTGAAACAAATGAATTCCAACTCTTATCACCATCAAAGGTTTATTTTCACATGAGATTATCAAATCCAAAACTCCTTATCTCCAACTTCCTTGTTTTTCTTGACTCTAACAAACATCACCCACACTTTTCCTTGACATCCCACTCCATACCACATTCTGTTCTCCTTAATCCAGAACTATTCATTAGGAATTTAAAATTGATTGGAAGTGTAACCAAATCCTGTGATTTTTCCTGCTTTATCACTTATCTCCCATTGCCTCCATTTATCCCTTTTCTCCCAGTCTATCATTCACTCACAGCTTTATTAAAATGTTTCAAAGCTAGTCCTCTATTCATCCCATACTTCTTGCATTTCCTATGGGACTTTTCTCTGTTATTCTGCTTCCCTCCTTTCCTGTTTTCTCAATCTTTCCTTCTCCACTTTACATAAACATATTCAAGTCAGTAATTTTTTTTAAATTCCCTTACAACTCTCTGTCCCCTTCTAATACCTACTCTCTCTCCTTCTGTTCACAGCCCAGATGAAAAAGAAAATAAAAATCTATATGTTCTGTTCACTTCCATTCTTGAAAGGCCCTCTTATTTGGCTCCTGGGAAAATACTTTCTATTGGTTTCCTTTTTACTTCTTTGACTACCTTCTCTATCTATGCCTCAAACATATATGTTCCTTGGGATTGTGTTCTGAACCCTCTTATCAGTTCAGACACACTCTCTGGGCAATCTTATCCATTTTGATATATACACTTAATGAACTTCATTTCCCCTCCTCTCTTAACAACTAAAACAAAAATCTAATCTTTCTCCTCTATGTTCTTTTAATAAACCTAAATTTGCTAGAAGTGTAGCTTTCCTTTTTGTCTTTGTACTCATTTCCCCATCATTCATATGGATTATATTTGAAATAGTGTATGAGAAGAAAAAGATTAGTGTAAACTGTGTTGATCAGGGAAAGCTCCTTTGAACGGACAAAATTAGTTTTTTCTCTTGGACTCCCTTTGTATGTCTTTTCAAAAAATATTTTTAAAAATAATATTCAATGTTTAATTAGCCTCTTTCATGATATCATAGAAGCATCCTATTTCCCTTTAGTATTTTCAACTCCTAAAACCTGTCACACTCATAGTCTAAGCTCACTTACTGAGTGACTCATGCCAGGGCATGCTGCATGCTCCAGGCAGGTGAAGACCCTTCTAGACTTTTGTGTGCTCTTTCTGTTTGTGGGACAAGAAAAATCATTTTAGTTCTTGTGAAAATCAAATGCATGCTTCAAGAAAACTTGATAAAAGTTACTAAGAAAAAAATGATGGTTAGATGTGGGCCAGACAAATGTAAATGATCAGAGAAAAATACAGATTTCTGCACTCAAATTGCTTTGCATGTATTTGAGTTTTTGTTCCATTTAAACAAACCCTAATAATGGAAATCAATGAAAATGCACTAAGTTCTAAGTGAAATAAGCCAGTCAGAGAAAGAACACATGATCTCACTCATTTATGGAATATAATGAACAACATAAACTGATGAACAAAAACAGATCCAGAAACAGAGAAGCATCGATCAGACTGTCAAACCTCAGAGGGAAGGTAGGGGAGGGTGGGGGTAAGGGGGAGAGAGCAACCAAAGGACTTGTATGCATGCATATAAGCATAACCAGTGGACACAGACAACAGGGGGGTGAGGGCATGAGTGGGGGGTTGGGGGGATAAGGGGGGGATAAGGACACGTATGTAATACCTTAATAAAGAAATTAAAAAATAATAATAAATAAATAAAAATTATTTTTAAGTGTAAAAAATGCACTAAGTTCTAATCAACGTCTGGGAGAGGAATTTTATATATTATTCTCAATATATTTTTACTAAACTTGTTTCACAAATTTCAACAAAGTGGGTGCAAAAAAAAATGTATGTCAACATTATAAAGGCAATATATGACAAGCCCACAGCTAACATCCTACTCAATGGTGAAAAGCTGAAAGCCTCTCCTGTAAGATCAGGAATAAGACAAGGATGCCCACTCTCACCACTTTTAATCAACAGAGTATGAGAAGTCCCAACCAGAGCAACTAGGCAAGAAAAAGAAATGGAAGGCAACCAAAATGGAAAGAAAGAAATAGAAGTATCACTACTTGCAGGTGATATTATATGTAGAAAACCCAAAAGACTCCATCAAAAAACTATTAGAACTAAAAAAGAAATTCAGTAAAGTTGAAGGATACAAAATCAATATATAAAAATCTGCTGCATTTCTGTACACTAACAAACTATCAGAAAGATAAAGAAAACAATCCCTTATACAATTGCATAAAAAAATAACTAGAAATAAGTTTAACCAATGAGAAGAAAGACCTATGTATTGAAAACTACATTAATGAAGGAAATTGAAGAAAAGAGCAAATAAATGGAAAGATATTCCATGCTAATGGATTGGGAAAATCAATTTTGTTAACATGTCCATACTACCCAAAGCAATATACAGATTCAGTGCAATACCTATCAAAATTCCAATGACATTTTTCAAAAAAATAGGAAAAATAATCCTAAAATTTGTATAGAACCACAAAAAATACCTGAATAGCCAAAGCAATCTTGAGAAAGAACAAAGCAAGAGGCATCACACTCCCTGATTTAAAACTATACCACAGAGCTATAGTAATTAAAATAATGTGGTATTGGCATAAAAACAGATACAGTGGAACAGAATAAAGAGCCCAGAATTAAACCCATATATATATGGTCTATTATTTTATGACAAAACAACCAGCCAAGAAAATACAATGGGGAAAGGACAATCTGTTCAATAAGTAGTGCTGGGAAAACTGGACAACCACATGCAAAAGAATGACATTTGACCACTATCTTACACCTTAGACAAAAATTAACTCAAAATGGATTAAAGACTTGAACATAGGACCTAAAACCATAGAACTCCTCGAGGAAAACAGGCAGTAAGCTCTTTGATAGGTCCTGGCAATTATTTTTTTTAACCTGAAACCAGAAGCAAAAACAACAAAAACACAAATAAATAAATGGGACTACATTCTACTAAAAAGCAAAGCAAAAGAACCATCAACAAAATGAAAAGTCAATCGACTGAATAGGAGAAAATATTTTCAACTCATATATCTGATAAGGGGCTAATATCCAAAATATATAAAGAACTCATACAATTCAATAGCAAAAATACAACAACAAGCAATTAAAAAATGGGTCAAAGATCTAAATAGGTATTTTCCCATAGAAGACATACAGGTGGCCAACAAGCATATGAAAAGATGTTCCACATCATTAGTTATCAGGGAAATGCAAATAAAAACCACAATGAGTAATCACTTCACCTGTTAGAATGACTGTTATAAAAAAGACAAGAAATAACAAGTGTTGGCAAGGATGTGGAGAAAAGGAAACCATGTTGGTGGGAATGTAATTTGATACAGTCACTATGGAAAACAGTATGGAGGTTCTTCATAAATTAGACATAGAACTACCATATGATTCAGCAATTCCACTTCTGGGTTTTTAATTTGAGAAAATGAAAACACTAGATTAAAAAAAATGTACCCCTATGTTCATTGCAGTATTATTTACAATAGCCAAGATATGGAAACAACCTAAGTGTCCATCAGCTCATGAACAAATAAAGAAACTGCAATGTAATACTATTCAGCCATAAAAAAAGAATGAAATATTTCCATTTGCAACAACATGGACAAACCTTGAGGGCTTTATGCTATATGAAAGAAAGACAAGTACCTTAAGATCTCTCTTAAATGTGGAATCTAAAAACAAAACAAAACAACAAAAAGCAGCTCACAGATACAAAAAACAGATTGGTGGTTGCCAGAGGTGGAGGATGGAGGTTGGGAGAAATGGGTGGAGGTCAAAAGGTTAAAAAATACTTCAAAGCAGAGAATTACACACACAAAAAAATCTTTATCTTCATCTGACATATACAAACATACATTCATTTACTAATCTTTGTACTGGCCCATGGGTTGCTCATCGGAGTCTCCCTTAGCTTTTCTCATCTAAACTATACCATAATGCATTGTCTTCTTTATTTTCTTAGTCTTGCACCCAGGCCAAAAATCTCCCTTTCTTCTACAACATCTAATGTTGATTAGATTGGTTCTACCTCCTTATCTCATACCTAGCCTCTCCTCTCTTTCTCCACTGCCTTACTCCTTTTCTTTCTTATCTGAGCTATGTCAGATTGCCCTAAATGGTCTGTTTCCAGGCTCGGTTCTCCAAATTCATCCTTGACCCTGCTGACAAAGGGAGCTCAGTATGAAAGTCTCATCGTGTAACAACTGCCCTTCCCTCAAGCTTAAAATCCTTCAGCAGCTCTCACTGCCTTCATGATAAAGTCTGGGCTCCTCAGTGTAGTTTTCAAGGTTCTCCATGTTCTGGCTTCTGCATTATTCTCCATGTTCTGTCTCTCCAGCATTATTCTCTGCCCGCTATCATATTACTTAAAGCACTCCAAAGCAAGATGATGTCTCTTATTTATGTACCTTTGTTCAAGCTGTACACTCCACCTAAAATATCCAGTTCAGCCTGTCTACTTCCTCCACCTCTGTAAACTTGGGAGATTTTTTCTTATTTTTTGAGGACAGCACCAGGGTAGAACTTAACTACTCCCTCTTCAGTGCCCTCACTCTATAGAACTCAACCAAAGCACACAAAAGACTTTATTACTGCATTTGATTGTCTCTTCTCTAGTGTACTGAAATTTCTTTAATGGCAGAGACAGATGCCTTATATATACCTTTGCATCTCTAACACCTACAAAATCTTCAGAAATACTCTTAAGGTAATTGATGTTATATATCAATTTATGGAGCAAGAAGCTAACAAGTTAAATGACTATATGTTTCATTTACACTTCAGAATTCTTTTGATAATTCTAACCTGCTACAAATGTAGATACTTCTTTATTTTAGTGAGTGGCCTACTAAAAGTAACATTAGAAATGCATGTACTGCCTAACTTAAATATTAATTTTCCAAACAAAACTGCCATAAATTGACTTTATAAGTTTCAGTTTTCCTCAAATAGGTGAACTCAATTCACTAATATCAAGTTTAGGTTACTTTTATCATTACTATCAGAATGAGAGCTGAGTCAGTGGTATAATAAACACAATGAAGTGAGTGGTGTGAATGGCAGAAGGCAGGCGGGCACTGGTGGTGGCAGTGAAGAGTACAGAATTAAGAAGAGTATGGCATAACAGACTGTGTATGGTGCAAGGAGACAGTAGCTCCTTGAAGACAGTTATGACAGCAAGTGGTAGGGGAACAAATGTGGATTTGGGGCTTGGGGGCCAGAATTAAACTTCGTGAGAATTATAAAATATTAAGGAGACCTCTAACGTCAGAAAACAAGTTAAGAGCATAGTTATGGTATTTGAGATTCAAGATATGCAGTTAGGTATAAGAATAATACAGAAGTTCCTCCTCCTACCCCGCCAAAGTCAGAATTTGGGCACAGATGTAAGATTTCATAAAATCAGAAGCAAAGCTAATTTTAAGCTGAGCCACTAGGATCACTGGCCCAGGGTTAGTTAGATCCCTCTAAGGTACTCTGTGTAGGCTGAGTCTTCACTTGGATAAGGAATGGGCCCAGTTCTAGAAATTTAGTGGCAAAAAAGTATTAAAATTATAAAACTTAGGAACCAGGTTAAAAAACAAACTCTTACCCTCCTAGAGTTACAAAAGGCAGCTAGAAATACAAACTTAATAGTTATGCTTCATTTTATAATATTAAATTATAACTATTATAAAGAATATTATGCCCTAGCTGGTTTGGCTCAGTGGATAGAGCATCGGCCTGCAGACTAAAAGGTCCCAGGTTCGATTCCAGTAAAGGGCATGTACCTTGGTTGCAGGCACATCCCCAGTAAGAGGTATGCAGGAGGCAGCTGATCGATGTTTCTCTCTCATTGATGTTTCTAACTCTCTATCCCTCTCCCTTCCTCTCTGTAAAAAAACAATAAAATATATTTTAAAAAAAGAAAACTAATATTTTACGTAACTTTATTATATTGCCCAAAAGAACTTCTGAGCTCACAGATACTTAAAGTATTATAAAAATGTATCCTTAGACTTTAAGTCCATCAAAGCACATGGCAGTTTGAAACCTGACACTAAAACTCATTCAACCTCTTCTATAAGTTTTTGAAAATTATTGGTCAAAACCAGTAATTTATCTAGAAATAACCATTAAAATAATTTTATACCAGGGTATGGTAATTCAGAACCAACATCTATTCTGCTTATCATAATGGGTTTCAGGAGAAACATTCGGTGTACCACTTCAGTATATAACATTTACGACACATAAATCTTAGTACTGTAAATGTTGCTATTTCATATACTTATTTGTGAAGGGCCCACATCAGCAAATCTCCAAATTGGGTTAGCCAGATAAGTGGAATAGGATAAATGGGAAATGATTATTTTTAAACTATTAAAAAATTATTTACCAAGCATTTTAGTTACAGTAAAATTAATGTCTTCTTTTTGGGGTATGATTCCTATCAAAATTTGTCGGAGGAACTGGTGCGCTGGTAAACAGCAGGGCTCTAACTTGCTCTGTATAGAAGTTCTCTGAGGACCTGAAGAAAGAAGATGTTTTTTATTCAGAGAATGAAATAAGGACAACAAGGGCTACTGCCCCGGCCTCCGTTCCTGGATCAGGTTAGAGCCCAAGCAGAGAGAGGGCTTGGGACCTAACACTAGAGGTGCTGTTTCTATGAGAGATTTGTGAAACTGGGAGGTTGCAGCTCTTCTTTGGCACAGAGTTGGGGAAAGTTCACTCTTCACAATTATCATTATACCAGGCTGATGAGACGGGGGACATATGGATTATACTTAGTACAACTAGGTCATTAAAACTAACTGGGGGAACAGGGACATGCAAGGAAATTGTTCTGTTAAAAGAGACAAGAGATATGATATATTCAAATGCACTGCCTGAGCATTGATTGGATTCAATTAAAAAATATATGTATTTATAAGAGACATTTTGAAGTCAGTTGGGAGAATTTGAGTAAGGGCTGGATATTAGACACTATTAAAAATGATTGTTAATTTTGTTAGGTGAGAAAATGGTATTATGGTGATATAGAAAAATGCCCTTATGTTTTGAAAATGCATGCTAAAGTATTTAAAAGTGTCATGGTGTATGTAATTTACTTTTAAATCATTCTGTAAATACACGCAAATGATACAAATATAGTAAAATGTTAACCGTTGAATCTACCTGGCCAATATTTAGGGGGCTCATTTTATCCTTATATCTATTTTTCTATGTTTGAAATTTTCCATATGTTTTATTTAAATTAACTGCTAAAGAATGCTTATTTTTCTAAAAAGTATGACAAGTTTTTAAAATTAAACAAGGAAATATATTAAAATAGCTAATTTAATCCCTACAGCCAATGACTCTATACATATATTCTTATTTTCTTTTGTGAATAGTCTTTGTTATATGCTTTATAAACCCTTAAAACCAGTAATATGTTCTTAACACATTAGTATATTAATATTTTACAAAAAGGTAATTACCTTGACCTGTATAGATGAATTATAACCCATACATCTTTGTCTGCATTTGTGACTTCATTCACATATTGATTTCCAGAAATTTCTATTAACTCTCCAAATTTTTGTTTTTTCTTAAGAGCTTTCCATTCCTGTAACCGCTTTTCTCTAATTAAAAAAATAAAATTACATAATAAAATTGTTATATTCTTAAGGTCATTCCCATCTACAGTAATAATTTAGGGTAATGAATGTAATGCTAGTACATATCAAACACTTAAAAAATTACAGAATAACTATTAATGGTGTTATAATGCCAATTTATCTGTTTATATGGAAATCTGTGTTGTCATTAGTGTTGCAAGTAAGAAGTTAGTGACTGACTTCTAAATTTATTTTTATTTAAGACTAGGTCTTAATCATAGCTATAGTTTATTTAGACACTGAACCAACAAATTCTCCCCTACAGGTTAAATACTTGTATATAATAATCATAACAATGGCTAACATTTATGGAGTGTTTATTATGTTGCCAGGCACTATTTTAAGTGCATTACATTAACTTGTCCTTGAAAAAAAACTGTGTAAAGTTAATATTATTTTTATCCCTATTTATGTGCTCTCAACTATCATGCTAAACTGACCTTCAGTCTAAAGCCTTTGTGAATATGTATAATTACTTGTTATAAAATTTATTACAGGTAGAGAAGTGATAAAGAAGAATGATGAGTTTGAACTCTACGGTGAGACTAGACTAGGTTTAAATACCAGTTCCTAGTTACCAGCAGCATGAATTTGGGCAAGTTATTTGATTTCTCTAAGCTTTTGCAATGAGAATAATACCAATACCTACTTGCATGGGGTTGTTGGGAATTGAATGAGATAATACAGGTAAATTTCTTAGGATGGTGCCTAGCACACAGTGAGCATTCCATGTTACCTAGTTATTCATCCACAGGGAGCCTTAAAGCTTTCTTAATCAATTCTCAAAATTTACACACTCGGATTCAGTTGTTGAATGCTCAGATTCATGAAGCAGATCTAAATGTTTTCTGATGTGCAAATGTCTTAAAAGTTACCGATTCTATATCCCTAAGTTATCTTGGGAACACTTTCTTCCCTTCTTTCTGTGTATTAACTATATTTTCTTATTTTCTGTATTCTTGCCTTTGCTGATCCTGGACAGACTATCCCTCCCAGGTCTAGCTAATTCTGAAAGATAGCAACCTCCTGCTGGAGAGCAAATTCCTCAAATGCAAACCGACCAGTCCAGAGCCCGATCCCTCAATCACCTCTTTTATTAAACTGAGCCACTAACCCTCTGCCCTAATTATCCCTGGGCCAGATACCAGACAACTAGAGACAGCCACTGGAGCCCACAGCCTGCCAAAATTATTCAAACTAGCCAATCCTAAATCTGCTTACCCTGCTTAGCTGGTCTTTCCCATGGAAACCACAACGAAGGCGGGTGCCCATGTCATCCCTTCACTCCTGCCTCTCAACTAACTCCAGTGCTTCCCTGTGTGGCCTTGTATTGTGGTGCATGCCCCCTGTTCTTGAGAACTCTGAGTAAAAAACTCTTTTCAATGTCAATTATCTCCTGATCTGTTGGCTTCACTCTACACGAATAGATACAAAATCCTGGGTATATTTTAAAACACTCTGTCCTTATTTTACTAATTAGAAACATGTTAGGTGAAACCACTCTACGTAACAAGTAATCCAAGCAAAATGAAGCCTAGAGGAGAATGCCAAGAATAATGACCCACATCTAGGGAGGGCCCCTCTCACAATTTTCAAACTGAAGTCCTTCCATTTTCCCTCTACTGACCCAGATATTCAGAATTTCGTTCCTCCAAAGATCTTCTGGGAGCTGATTTTTTGGCACTGAGTATTTAATATCAACTTTGATCTCACTGGCTTAATATCTTTCAAAATTTTCAAAAAGTTTGTGTTCCCTACTTAATGGTGCAACTATCAACTATATCTCTTTCTCCTCCCCTCTTCCACCTCTCTTCCTCATTGTTCTTTGCTATGTCAATGGAATTAGGCAGGGAGAGACAGAAAGACCTGGGTTAGTTTTGCCATCAGGAAGTGATTTAGTGCTCAGTAGCCTGCATTTTATACCCAACAATCATATCAGGTGGGACTCAGTTGAAGAAAGTCCTAGCTATTTTAAGCAGCAAGAAGCTTAATCTGTGAAATTAAGTGACTTACAAACTCAATGGAAAGGAGGAGGTTCTAAACTGGGCTATCAAAATGACTCCCTGAGCAACATTGCAAAATTGGTCTGCCAAGGGAACAGGTTTCTCTGCTACAATCCAGAAACTTGGGAAATTGGAACTACTGTTCCAATTGTGCCCTAGAACCTAATTCCTCTGGGGATCAGAAAACTGCTGTAGCAACTGCTCTCTCTAGGAACCTATCTCCTTAGCAGTTACTGGGAGAAAATTACAAAAGACACATCTGACAAAGGACTGTTGTCCCTAATATATGAAAACTCTAAAAACGCAACAATAAGAAAACAATCTGACTTAAAAATAGGCCAAAGGCCTGATAGACACTTCACCAAAGAAGATTCAGAGATGACAAATAAGCCTATGAAAGGGTGCTCCACATCTATGTCTTCAGGAAAATGCAAATAAATCAAGAAACCACTACACACCAAAGAGGATGGCCAAAATCTGGAACACTGACACCACCGAATGCCAGAGAGGATGTGAAGCAGCAGGAACTCTCATTCGCTGGTGGTAGGAACGCAAAATGGTACAGCTTTTGGAAGACAGCTTGAATGGGCCGCACTTTCCCATTTCTTTGTGATTCTTGTGTTGAAACGGAACATTTGATTCATATAATGTGATAACTCTGGAAATCAGATTCTCCTCCTTTCCCATGGTTTGTTTTATTCTTATTGTAAGGTGTCTCTAGCCAGGGATCAGCCTGAGATGAAACCATAACATCTTCTGTGAGCCTTCATCTTTTCCAAGGCATTTAAATTCCCCCATATATATGGTTGTTTTTTAATGTCCATAAAAAATAGAGGTGGCTCCCTTTAATGCTCTGGAATCCCCCTGAGCCAATGGGGTTGACACAGTGATACCCAAACTCTGTGCCTGTACCTCTGCATTCAGAAGCAGCACTCCACAATCAGAACACAAAGTCCTTATTGCCCACCCTGCTCCAGCAAGCTTTACCAGAAATAAAGGCTGCTGTCCAAACAGGAGCCTGCCATGGAACGAGAGGGTGAGAGATGGATAGCTATCACCAACTAAGGACTGAAGTCAGCCACTACTAACTGCAATTTACCAGCCAGGTTTTATCTTGGAAGCTGCAAGTGTCCAAATAGACTCCAGAGTTCCAACGCTGTCACTTCAGACATTTTCAGCCAATGCAGTTGTTGTCTAGGTAAACAGATGGCTTTCTGGAGTTTTCTATTCTGCCATCTTTCCTGACATCAACTTGGTCAGTTTTTTGAAAGTTCCTCAAATTTTGGTTTCTGGTGTATTCTTATTAGATTGAGATGATTAATTATTAAAAAGGACACCACAGAGGTGGTGTGTCATCTTCAGCACATCATATCAAGTTACTTAATGTCAACATGTATTATCGGTGATTTTAACCTTGATCATTTCCCTAAGATGGAATCTGCCAAAACTCTACATTGTAAACTTACTATTTCCTTATAGTTACTAAATATTTGGAGGGGGAGATACTTTGAGATTATGCAAATACCATGCTTCTACTTAAAATTTCATCCACTCGTTTTAGCATCTATCAGCAGATCTTGCTCATCAAGAATTATTGCTATGGTGATATAATGGTGATTTTTCTATTTTCCTCATTCCATATACACTTATTAATTGGAATTCTTTAGTGAGGGAGAAGTGTTATTTCTTTTGAATTTGTTCATGTATTCAGTTAATTACTTATATCATTATGGACTCATGGATATTTATTTTATTATTTATTTTATAATCTAATATTTTATCTTTTTGTTGTTCAAGTTGTTGCAACTCTGGTCATTGAGAGATCTTTTAGTTTGGCTTCTATGCCTTAAACTTTTCTTTTTTTTTTTTTTTTTTTTTTTTTTTTTAGCACTTCTTTACTTGCTGGAACCATAAGATGCTCAAGACGTGTACTGTACTTTCACAACTCACAACGTGGAATAAAGCAGTTTTCCAAGGAACACTAGTTCAATTTTTATGAGTGCCAGGTATGTTCATTGTGACTTGACATTGCTGCTTCTAACACAATTTACTGTTTTTTTGTTTTTGCTTTTGTTTTTTAATGTTAAGACAACCTTGCATTCCTAGGACTACTTGTCCAAAGTTTATTATTTTTGTTTAAATTGCTAGACTTAATTTGCAAATATTTTGTTTAAATTTTTGTGCCTGCATTCATAAGTGATATCTTCCTCTAGCATAACATTTTTATAATCTCTTTGTCCGTTTTTAGTATCAAGATAAGTTGGGTAATGTATGCACCTACTCTAATCTCTGAGAGAATTCATGACTGGCAATTAATTATTAAATTATAGAAACCATTGACAGACATCATGAAAGAAGGAACATCATAGCCCTCTATTTATTGGCTGCTTATTGATATTTTCCACTTTACTCATATATCACTTGATGAAGTCCTATGGTACATTATTGGATAGTTTTTAATTCAAGCAAAGGCAAAAATATTTCAGGAAAAATTCTATTTTATATGTTAGTTTTAAAATCTTAAAAATTAGTTTTGTTATTTTTTAAATCTATTCTGTAGACAAAATAGGGCTTTATCTTAGTTTCATTTTTACAATTCTTCATTCCAAAACTCATAAATTACCCCAATGAATCACTGTACCTATATGTTTCAATAGCTCTCATATCTTCATCATCAAATTCATCTTCAGCCTCCTTCAACTGTGCAAGAGTCATCTTTTCATACGGTTTAACTAAAACAACATAAATTGTAGGCAGTTGAATTGTTTAAATATTAATTTTACTTTATAGTCACATGTCTAGAAAAAATATATATTAGATAAGTGAAGATCAAGACTATCTTTAATGTTGCAGTGTTTGCAATATATAAAGCTATTTTGTGGTTGACTGCTTTAGTTTTGTTTAAATATTATTACTCCCTCAGAGTTCACAGAACTACCAGGCTACATTTAAAAGTAGATGTAAAGCCCTAACTGGTTTGGCTCAGTAGATAGAGTGTCAGCCTGCGGACTCAAGGGTCCCAGGTTCGATTCCGGTCAAGGCCATGTATCTTGGTTGTGGGCACATCCCCAGTAGGGGGTGTGCAGGAGGCAGCTGACTGATATTTCTCTCTCATCGATGCTTCTAACTCTCTGTTCCTCTCCCTTCTTCTCTGTAAAAAAATCAATAAAATATATTTTAAAAAATAAAAGTAGATGTAAAAATAAATTAGACCTCAGAAATTTAGATTTTCCCATGTTCCAGGAAATCTTGACAAATAATATATGCTATATAGAATAATCAAAATATAAGGTAATCACATGGTAAAAAATTATGATCTAGAGAAAAAAAAGCTCACTAGGTTAGATACCAGGACATTTCAGTTCTGTTATTAACTGGCATGTGAATTTTTAACACATGAATTAAGAATTTTAGGTATCAGCAAAGTATGGTGGGACATACTAAATGATTTCTAATGTCCTCTCTCCCTTGAAATCCACGAAATACACTATCAGTGACATAACTGTATTACCCCCTTCATCCAGCCCACCAAATGCACAACTATACCCATTGCTTCTTTCTGCAAACGTAAAACCATTTCTTCAATTTCATCTTTTGGCTCTTCTTTTGGAGGAAGAATGCCAAAATCTCTTAAAATTTCATTCCATTCTGTATCTTCATTTGGATCCTATATAAAAATAGAAAATCTATTAACATAGTTGTGCATTTTATTATGTATAAAATTAATATGTAGCATTTCCAACTATGCACTGAGTTCTACAGGTAAACATATAACTAGTTTCAAAGACAAACAAAGCGGCCTACTTTTTCTCATTTCCCAGAACTAATGGAACTACATAGTTTGATAAACAGGATACATTCTCTACCCTCAAAATTACACTGAGGTGTTTAATAAAAACAAACAATAATTTAGAACACATCAAATATTAATGAAGTAAACTCAAAAAGTGAAGGAATATTCTCTGGTGAATATAGTAGACAAAACCAATTCACACCATGAACAAATACTGTTTTGTTGCTATTTCTACATACACATTCAAGACCTCCAGGTGAACTCGCTTCTCTTTTCAGCTATACAGTTTCTTAGGATCCATATTCTCTGGTTAAATCTTAGAAGAGGCCAGGAATCTTTTTATAGTTCCATTTCTGTCTAATCACAATTTCTTTCTATGAAAGTTAGCCTTTTTTTTTTCTTTATTACTTAGGATTTTATTTCTTTCCCTGCTTTTCCAGAAGTTGTCAATCATTAACTATTGTTTCTCTAGTTAGCCATCCATTTTTTTTTCTGATAGTTCCAAAAGTAGGGAGTGAATACTGTGGCAAACAAAGTATAAGATCACCTGAATGAGCTCCACCTTCTGCTATTCACATCCCTGAGTAATCTCCTCTCCTTGATGATGGGTGGGAACTGTGCATGCTGTTAACCAATAGAATGTGGCAAAAGTGAAGGAATGCCATTTCTGTGATTGAATTCCAGAGACTGTAACTTCTATCTTGCCAGCACTCGCTATCACTTGCTGGCTTTGATGAAGCAATTTGCCATTGCTGACCATTACTGTAGATTTTATAAACGTGGTCCCATAAGCCCACCCCTCCTTCCTTCCAACAGGGTCAGAAATAGGACAATGAAGCTGCCAGTGCTGCTCCATGAACAGGGATGTGGGCTGGACTGATGGGAAATATTTAAGAGAAACTGGTTGGCTAAGGTTTAGATTACCATAATGGTGCCTGTCAGGAGGGAGTATATGATGCTTTGAGGAATCTATGTATATAACAAGCCAGCGACCATAACGCCGTAATGACTGGTCGCTATGACGCCCACTGTGGCCAGGGAACGGGCCTGATCAGGGGCTGGGGCCGGCCAGCAAACCTCCAGCAGCCCCTCCCCTGGCTGGCCTGCCCCTGATCGGACTCTCCCACCCCGATTAAGGGCGTGGAGGGCCGGCCAAATGCCCCCCCCCACACACACTTTTCCCTGCCAGCCCCGCCCTCAATCGCGGGCCCCACCATGGTAGGCCCACAGACTCTCCCCCTGGCTGGCCCCACCCCTGATCGCACCCCCACCCCAATAGGGGGCGTGACTGGCTGGCCAACCTCCTGCAGCCCCTCCCCCTGGCTGCCCCACCCCTGATCACCCCTCCCCACCCCAATAGGGGGCAGGGGACCCAGTCAATCTCCCACAGTCCCTCCCCCAGCCGGCCCCACTCCCTATGGGACCCCACCACCCTGATTGGCCCACAGCCCCTCCCCCAGGCCACTGCCCCCCACCCCCCATCGGCACCCCTCACCCCATTTGGGGGCAGGGCTGGCTGGCCCACCAACCATAGCCCCTCCCCATGGCAAGTCCCACCCCCAATTGGCCCCCAACCCCAATTGGGGGCAGGGCCCGCCAGCCAATCACCCATGGCCCCTCCCGCAGCCGGCCAGGCCCTGATCAGCCGGGGACCTCACCTATGCATGAATTCATGCACTGGGCCTCTAGTAGTAGAAATAAGAAATCAAGGAGCATAAGGGATTGCTGTAGCAAATGTGGTTTTGGCTATGCATGTTGGAGCAGAAGTCAGATTAATGAACTTTGTGGTATTCATTTTTTAAAAAGAGGGTATTTAACATGGAAAGGATGTAGAACTGAAGACTCATAGTTTGACTTTGGAAATTTGTTTTTGGTTCCATTGACCCTATCTGGCAAAAAAATGGCTCTCTCTAGCATTGAATCGATGGAAGAAATGAAACGCATGCTTTGCATCAATACAATCTGAAAATATTTCCGAAGTATAGGAACAGGCTGGCTCCACACTACCACAGAAAGCTTGTACTAAAGTGGCAGCAGCACTTAATACTTATAATGGTTCCTGTGGACCTGTGTCCTTGTATAGGATTTTAGTTCCTCAACAAAGAATTACAGCAGTGTACTCTGAAGACCATCAAGCTAGATCTGAGAGGACTGTAGAACCCTCTGAATATGTAGTCCTAGGGAGATAGGCTCCTCTATGCTGAAACAGGCCAGTAGTTGATTGGGAGGTAAACTGCACACTCAAAATTGAGCTGCAGTGAGAGGAAATCTATTGCCAAGTTCCCAGATATCGTTCTCATCAGAAAAAAAAAAATTCCTCTTGAACCATATCTTTCCATTTCTTACAGGGAATTCATCTCCATTATAATCTTATGGGACCACCATTATTTATGCAGTCCATTGTTGACCCAAAAGGTCATTTTGCAGCACATGTCTATATTTGTCCTTTTGTTACTGGCTTCACTTCACATAATTTTTTCAAAGATCATCCATGTTGAAGCATGTATCAAAATTTCCTTCTGTTCTAGGGCTGAATAATATTCCATTGTGTGTTCACACCATAGATTGTTTTTCTTGTCATCCAATGATGAACATTTAGGCTGTTTCCACCTGGCTAATGTGAATAATGCTGTTATGATCTTATGCATAAAATATCTTTTTGAGTTCCTGCTTTCAATTCTTTTGAGAATATACCTAGGAGTCGGATTGCTGGTTCATATAATACTATGTATAATTTTTAAAGGAATGACCATTTTCCATAGCAGTTACACCATTTTACAATCCTACCAGCAATGCACAAGGGTTCCAATTCCTTCATATTCTCACCAACACTTGTCATTTTCTGTTTTTAATAATAGTTTTTCGAATGGGTGTGGTCTCTCATGGTGGTTTTTACTTACATTTCTCTAATGATTAGTGATATTGAGCATGTTTTATGTTTATATTAGCCATTGTATATCTTCTTTGGAGAGATGTCTATTCAAGTTTTTTGTCCATTTTATATTTTATTTTTAAAAATTTAAATTAAGACTTAATATTTTAGGGCAGTTTTAGGTTCACAGCAAAATTGAGGGAAAGGTACAGAGATTTCCCGTATACTTTCTGTCCCCACAAATGCATAGCCTCCCCTGTTAACAATATCCGCCACCAGAGTTTAAGCAAATTCTTCATTTACAGCCAAAATAACACAACAACAATTTTTTATTAGGACTTTATTTTGATAGAGATTACACTGAATTTGTAGATTGCTTTGGAAAGTTTTGACATCTTAACCATATTATGTCTTCCAATTTACAAAGGTGTGATGTTTTTCTAGTTATGTCTTCTTTAATGTCTTTCTAGCAATGTTTTGTAGTGTTCGGTGTACAATTCTTTTGCCTCCTTGATTACATTTATTCCTAAGGATTTTATTCTTTTTGATGTGATCATACATGGAATCATTTTCTTAATTTCCCTTTGGGTTACTTACTTCAGTGTATGGAAATGTCTTCATACACTGGATAAAATGTACTTGCTAGAAACCTATAAGTAACACAAAAGGGCTATCCATTAAATTTATGTGTAGTTTATGTTTAAAATATCCTAATAAATTAGGTGGTATATATGAATGCCGAAATTAAATATGCAAAACAAGAAAAATCACAGTTTTAATTTGGAGAAGCAGGTGGGAAGAAGCTGTTTCTCCAAGTCAGAAAGTGAGAATTTTACTCTAATAAAAAAACAAGAGCACAGGCACCTGGTTAATAAGGGTCTTTAGACAGAGCGGAGCAGCCTCGGGACCTAAGGGATCAATGGAAGCCTAACAGAGCTTCTGTGACCGGGTAGGAGAAACTTCAGGGACACCTGGTCTTTTTCAAGATAGATGCAACCAGTATTTTCGTTCCGATGGTTGTTTAAGGTAGTGGGGCAGAATATTTAAATTGAATTACACTTGGGCTAAAGCTGCTGGTCTATTTCTTAAGTCAGAAATCGTGCAGCAGTGAGATTTCCAAGATTCAGGTGTGAAACACAATCTCAAACAACTACCCCCCAGCGACAAACCTTGGAGAAAAAATGGTGCTCTCCTAGAGTTAATTTGGATGTCTCTCAAATCTAGAGACTCACGCAAAATTTAGCTCTTACCAAAGATAAACCTTAGGCCCCAGCCCCGGTGCGCCGCCCTCCCCTCGGACGCTCAGCCTCAAGCCCAGCCGGGAGCTCGGCCGGTGCCCCGGAGTGGCCGGCGGCTGGGACTCCGACCTGCATGACGTTCAGCCTCGACCTTCAGGTGACGGCGACCTCAGACCCCTGGCGAGGGACTCCTGACTGGGACGCCTCCTCCGGGGCTGGGGGCGAAGAGAGCCAGCAGCCGGGACAGCGGTTCCCACCGCCACCCCGAGCGGGAGGGGACCGCGAGCGCTCCAGGGCACGTTGACTCACCTGCCTCCAGCGCAGCTGTTGCCAGGCAACGCGGAGGCGGGGTCTAGGGGTGGTGTGGGCGCTGACGCATCCAGTGCTGGGGTATTTATCCCCAGCTGGGCCTTTCCTGTTCACCACGTGGTCCTGAGGACTGGCATGCCTCCCACCCTTCTGCACACCGCCACCAAATCAATGCGTTGTTTCTGAGCCCTCCGACACCCTTCAATCCCCGAGTCATGTCCTCATGGAGTAATAATAAAATCCTGGGGAGAGAACCCTTCAAAGGAGAAGTTCTTAACTAAGAGCCCATAGTCCAGTGATGGCGAACCTTTTGAGCTCGGTGTGTCAGCATTTTGAAAAACCCTAACTTAACTCTGGTGTCGTGTCACATGTAGAAATTTTTTGATATTTGCAACCATAGTAAAACAAAGACTTATATTTTTGATATTTATTTTATATATTTAAATGCCATTTAACAAAGAAAAATCAACCAAAAAAAATGAGTTTCCGTGTCACCTCTGACACGCGTGTCATAGGTTCGCCATCACTGCTGGCATAGTCTGTTTGGATGGATTTTACAGGGTACCTAGTCCCCAAGCCCCAATTGTACACAAAATTTTTGTTGTATGTGTACAATTTGGGGGGAGAGGGTGTGTGCGGAGTTAAGGACCAGAGCTTTCATCAGATTCCCAAATGACTCTTCACCCCCATCTTAAAAACCCAGGGCACTAGGAGACAGAAGGTCTGGCTTTAGGTAGGAAACCCAGATAGTTGGGTTCCTTGGTGTTTAGGTTAAGAAAATGTTTACTAGGAGCTGCCAGGATCACGGGATAAACATTTGATGTTACTGCCAAATAAGCTCATATACAAATGGTCACAGAGATATTCTGATAAGATCTGGAGAAAAGAAAAAAAGATGTTTTTAAGGACGCAATGTTAAACTGGGATAGTTTAACATCTGTAGTGCTCAATTAATACTTAATAAAAGTGCTATACTCCCCGTAGCCTATGTGTTTTGTGGTGTTTGTAAGATATTAATGTGTTAAATATAAAATATTTTAAAACATCTCACAATTTTTGTAATTATGTTTTGGTATTTCTTCTTCTTTATTTTAATATCATGTGAGCCCTAAAACATGTCAATGGCCTAAGTCTCCGGATTTCTGAGAGGCCCTGGGAACTGCTGGTTAAATTAGTGTTCCACTCCTTTTTTTAATTTTAATATATTTTTTATTGATTTCAAAGAGAGAGAGGGAGAGAGAGATAGAAACATCAATGATGAGAATCATTCATCGGCTGTCTCCTGCATGTCCACTACTGGGGGTTAAATAGGCAACCTGAGCATGTGGCTTGACCGGAATTGAACCCAGGACCCTTTAGTCCACAGGCGGATGCTCTATCCAATGAGCCAAACCAGCTAAGGCCCACTCTGTTTTCTTATTTTAACAATCCAAAATTCATGCTAGTTGATTACTATGCATATCACTACCTATGCGTCTGTTGCTTTACAGCAGGAGGCCCTCTCTGCTTTCAAGTCCCCAGCTTATCAAAGCAAATCATTTTTCAAAGATGAATGTACTTTTTGTCCTATTCTGCTCCATTCTTTACCTATGTTCTTCATACAGATTGAGAAGAAGTGAAATTCAGGGACTTGACTAGTATAAGGCATAATTTAAACTATAGTCAGTGGTCAACATTAACCAAGATACTCTGCTCTGATGAATATAATACCTAATCCTATCTAGTCAGAGGTACCCTTCTGTCATCAGCCAGCAACCTGCTTGGTGGAGTAGGTGGTTATTCAAGGGTCGAGTGTCAAAAAGGAAAAACCCAAGGGAACCTGAAGGGAGATAATCTCAACATCTGAGGTTAATTCTGTGTCCACCAAACACTGATTTGATGTAAAAAGTTCTAACAGTATATCCATGATCCTCTACTAGGAAGACTGTTTTCTTTCTGATAATGGACAAGACTGGTTGCCTTTTAGATGTTGCAAGATAAAATAACTTATATTAAGATAAAGTGAATACTACTAGTTGGTAGAAAAAGCTAGTCCCTCAATAGGTTTGTAGCAATCAGATGTCAATTTTACATACTATAAATCAGAACTTGCTTATTGGACTATTGGATGGATCATGGCCAAATTCCCCAATAGGTTTAGTTGGTATTCCTCCAACAGGTTTATTTGGTATTCACAGTCTTAAGATTGTTGGCTATTGGGCATTCTGGTATTTATAAGAGCTGGTGAATTTGTTACTGACAAAATCCAAATAGGATAAACTAAAATAGCTCATTAAAACTCAACTCTCTACTGAGTGCTTTTAATAAAAATAACAAAAGGGCATGGGTATCAGTACTGTCAAAAGCTGCAGGGATCAAAGGAACATCATTTTTACAGCTTTCTTGTACACTATCATTACAACACTTAAGAAAAGATATTTTAAGATGCTCTTTTAATGTTCAACAAATTAGACATTTATAATCTCAATAGACTTTTACTGAGAATGTTTACAACACAGATATTCTCAAACATGTTAAACTTAGCAAGGATTGCTTTTGAGAAAAGAAAACACACAAAATACCAGTATATTTTGCATTCCATGGCATTTCTTCTATGGAAAATAGTTGGTATTCTGTAAAAAGAGAAAAATTGAATTTAGATTGAAGTATAAATGAGTATGTAAATGTGTATATAATGTTTGTATATAGATGTTCCTATAAATATTTTGTCATGTATGATAAAACTGACACGAGGTATTTCTCAGCTTTTCTTCAGTTTATATATTTTTAGATATCATTTAATCTTTCTAATCTCTCTTCGCTGGAACATTTACTCTGTATGTCTGTATTTCCCAAAAATTTCCAGTATTTAACTATATAAAAGTGGCTTCATAAAGCTCACTGATATCAACAGTTTATGAATAAAATATTTCAAAAGTTGCACAGTTGTTCCTTGTGCATTTATTTCCTTATGTATTTGCAGTTAAATCTTCCCGTATATGTGTAACTACTTTATAAGTAAATATAAGTGTTCAGGACAAAGTTTAAGACTTCAGATAATCAGATGAGAAAAACAAAGAAAAAGTAATTATTGAATTGTTTTTTTATTGACAAAATAAAATGAAATCCTGGGTGAATTAGTCTGTGTAAACCTGAATTTTGGAAGCAATCCAGATAAAGCTATTTTTCTCAGCTTCAGAGAGAATATTCTACTAAATTGATCAAATCATAGAATAAATTCTATTTCACATTTGTGAGCACGCTAATACTTACTTTGATGTTACAATCACAGATTTTTTCCATTAAGTATTAAACTATTTTTGTTTACATTATGTAAATGCCTCTACAATTGTAAAGTATTATGAAAGATAGTTTCTTTTCCATAACTCTTTGTTCTTATTTCCTTGAAAAAAGAAAAAGTAAGAATATGTTGGCTCATATTTCTGATAGGAACATAACAGGCCTTTGTTGAAATAGGAGTTAATGCCAGAAATAGTTTGAAAATCTAAGTTCCTAACTACGCCCCTTGATCACGTTAAATTTTTCCTTTACTTTTATTATATTTATGTTTTATTTTTTTCTTGTCCAACTGAATTGACTAATGCATAAGAACCACATTAAATAAAAGGTAACAGAGCATCCTTGCGTTATTCCTGACATTAATGAAAACGTTCCAAAGTGTTTTACTATCAAGCCTGTACTAACTTTGTTTGAAACCATTATATCTATAATGTGAAAATTCCTCTCTTTCTTCTTTTAATACATCAGAAATTGATGTGGAATTTTACCAAAAGCATCTATTGAGATAATCATATAATTTTCTTCTAATGGTGAAAATATTTTAATAGACTCCCTAGTGTCGAACCATCCTGAGTTGCTGGAACAAACTTCGGGTCATGAAATTCTTTAAATATTCTGCTGAATATGGTTCACTAATATTTCTTTTAAATTTTGCATTAAAATTTATATATAATTTTGACCTTTAGTTTCCTTTTTTAAAAAAACAAAAAACAAATCTTTATTGTTGAATGTATTACATATGTCCCCTTACTTCTCCCATTAACCCGCCTCCCACCCCAGGCCTTCACCACCCACAGTTTCCTTTTTTATACTACTTTTGTAAGATTTGGGTATAAGCTTCATTTAAAAAAACATGGTTGACATTACAAAAAATATTTTGAGATTTTTCTTTCTTCTCTGAGCTGGAAAAATTCAGAATCTGCTGGCCTTGGACTTTTTGAAGGGAGCGTTTCTGGATAATGTTTTCATTTTTTTTCCATGGCCATTAGTCTGTTTAGTTTTTTTCTTTCTTCTAAAGTGAATTTTGGTAACACCTACTTTACTGACAACCCTTTATTTTATGCAGGTTTCTAAATAGGTAGGCACAGAGATTTGTCAAGTACTCTTTTATAATATCCATTTCTTTCATATGTTATAATTTTTCTCTTTTCACTTGTAGTTTTGTATATTTATGGTTTCTCCATTTTTCTTAATTAGGCTAGGCTAATTAAACTAGCTTTATTTTTTTTAAATAATCAGATAATTTGCTTTATTAACCTATTCTTCCACTTTACACTTTATTAATTTGATCTTTCATTTATAGTTTTATTTAGTTTGCTTTCTTAAGGTTCAACTTGTTCTTTTTTAACTTATTGAGTTAAATCCTTAATTCAGTCATTCTTTCTTGCTTGAGAGTGTTTAAAGTCTTGAATTTTCCACCAAATATGGCTTTGGCAGAGTCCCATAAGTTTTAATATTCATTGTTTTCATTATCTTTATTTTCTAAATATTGTATAATTTGTGTTGATGTCTTCTTTGGTTAGAAGTAGTGCATTTTTATTTGGGGGATTTTTTTGAGAAAATAAGAATTTTAGCACTCTACAGCTAAATATGTATTAAGGGTTGAGATAAATGATATGGATGAAATATTTGCAAAAATATGTTCAGCATAGAATCTGCATTTAGGATTACATAAAGTAGTAGTAGAACATACTTTTATTTCTGTGGTATAAATTTATCAATCTGCATTTGGGTTGATTTCAAAAGTCATAGCATAATAAGACATTAGGATTACCATATTTATTAAACAGGCAGGGCAATTCAATAGCCTCTACCAGTAAGTGTCTACTGCATCTCCAGCATTGGAGTGGGAACCGGGAGTCCCAAAGTAAAAGTCATGCTTTCATGTCTTTCACATTTAGTTATTCTGTAGAAAAACTATACTTGAAAAATAAAAATGATTTAAAAAAGAATCTTTGAATATGAATCATTTGGACAACAGAAGTACATTTATTCTGTAAGTTCTGACCCATTACATTGAATACTAATTGCCAAAATAAGAACACAATCTCTTACATGTACTTGCACAACAAATGTCGGTGCGGTCACTGTCTACATAATCAATGATAATGAATATTGTGCACAGCCTGAGGAATACGCGACATGGTAGAAGCAAATTTGGCCCTAAAATACTGACATTTTCCATCAGATAGCCCTCACAGATCCTATAATGACAGTACTTATATAGGAATATTAATGTATACATGCAATCAAATAATAGAAATATATTGCAAATAGTTTCATTTGTGGGTATCTGAAAACAACCGAAATTTTCCAACTGGGTTGAATTGTGAAACACATACCATTTTAAATGTAATCTTCTGATCTTTTTCCATTGCGTGGCTAGAAAATAACAAATTAGCAATAAATCAGTGTAACTAAGGAAGGAAGCTAATTTTAATAGAAAGCAGCCTAGACTCATACTTAATAGACAATTTGGACATACAAAATACTAACTACAATGACAAAGATTTGTCTATTTATACGCTCTATTGTAGTTGATTCTTTTACTTTTAAAAGTGGATGAAAATAGTCATAACTCTCCCAATCTACTGAATAAAACATTTAGTAAATGAGTCCTTAGAACTTAAGGAGTAATACATCTTTAAGACACTCATTTCCTGCCCATGAAATTTTATGGAACTAAACTGAGCAATAGGTGAATGTCACCTGGAGTATTTACAAACATGAGTAGTGGATTAGAGGCCACACATGCCATAGCATTAAAGCAATAAATAAGTTGGTAAAAGAAGTAAACCTCAGACTATGACACTGGATGTCAAATATCTATAAATAAACTTTAAAACTCAAATAAAACTTATGAGTTAATGCAAATAAATGCACAGTGAGAGTATTTTTCAATTTTGATATTAATTGATTTTTTAAAAAAATACAATACATGCATACCCTGAATAAAAAGTATCTTCGATTATGGCTTGCAATAGGACCTTGAAATTCTCCCTGGAAGACAAAATGAGGACATTCCAAATCAAATAACAGGAGAAATAAGTGCAAATTCCTCTTGAGAGTTTAGTGAAGCTCAAAGTTATTTACAACTATCATGATTAAACAAAGAGGGAATCAAGGACTTGAGTATATAATTTATAACAATAGTTAATCTTTGTATTTATACTTGAAGAATTTTCAACAACTAGCAGTACAACAGAATGTTGTATTTTAAAATAATGTCCTTATTAATATAAAGATTCTATTTTCAGGAAGTTTGTCACAATGTATTTTCGTCAATAAGTAGAAAGAGAAATGACAGACACTTTATAATGAACTGTAATGAAAGTAAAATTTCCTTTCAGCATTTTGTTAGAACAAAATAATTTCTTTAACATACATATTGTATGTGTTAACACAACAACAAGGAAAAATATACAATAAAATTGTTAGGGCTGAAATACACAATATTGTTATAGGAATTTATATAGAAATTGAGAGTCAACTGTGGTAAACTATATTTATTCAATGAGACTTAAGAAGAGATTTTCCCAATATAATTCTTTTTATAAAAATGGCAATAAAAAATAAAATAGGAATAAACCAATTATTCATAATGGGTATATTGAGAAGTGTTTCTTTTCTAAAACATTTCTTTTTAAACTTAACGGGAAAAATATTTAACATTTTATGGCTTCCATAAAATTGGTTTTCATAGCTTCCTATTTTCATCAACTACTTACTATAAAAGTATCAGGATGGCATTCACTAGGAAATATGTCAACAAGACCTTTTTTAAATTATTCCATAATATAAGTAAATTCATATTTTTAAAATTCTATGAAATAGCTCTGACATCTATTAAAATTCTGAAATCCCTGCTTTACAACAAACATATCTTACATTTTCAATATTTATATCTAATTCTCATCTTGACTAAATTCACTCAAAATACTTAAAAGATTGAATTTTTTCTATTTAAAAATGTACACATTGAAACTATACATTTATACTATTATATTTTTTACAAGGGCAAAATGTAACTTAAAATGTGCTAAAATTTAAAACTCTCAAATCCAAACATACAGGTTTGGATTTTAGTCTTATCATTGAAGAAAGAGCAGTATATAAAATAATTTGGGAGGTAGGGGTAAAAGAGATATAGGGATGGAAGTGAGGATGTCTAGCAAACAAATTTTAAGAAAAGTGTTGGAATGTACTAGGCTCTGAAAACTCATTTTCTTTAAGAACCCAAAATACTTCACTTAAAAAATATGTTTTAAAATTAGGCACCTTAGGCCCAGCAAAGCTAACACTACTGTAATTTTTTTCTATGTATGTTTTACATTCTTTTCTTTCATAGGGTCTTAGGAAACTTGTCTTGCTGCAATATAGGGGTTATATTAGTCCAACAGAATATACTACCAAGTCACAGTTTATAGTTTTAGGTAGTTGTCTGGAAATATAGTCTGAAGTGATATTGTAAACTCACAATTTGTTGATATATTTTAAGAAACTGAATCCTTAAATTGAAATCTTACACTAATCATAAGTTAAGCAAGCTTCAGAGAGTAGAAGTTAATTTTTTTTAAATATATACTTTATTGATTTTTTCCACAGAGAGGAAGGGAGAGGGATAGAGAGTTAGAAACATCGATGAGAGAGAAACATCGATCAGCTGCCTCCTGCACATCTCCTACTGGGGATGTGCTCGCAACCAAGATACATGCCCTTGACCGGTATCGAACCTGGGACCCTTCAGTCCACAGGCCGACGCTCTATCCACTGAGCCAAACCGGTTAGGGCTAAAAGTTAATTTTTAAAAGCACCTCTTACTTCTAGAAAGCTTGATAACAACTGATTTGATTCTTTCCACACTGGAAATTCTGTAATTTTAAAGGCTATCACAGTTCCTTTTACATTTCTTTTTAAGCAGGTGGCAGCTGCTATCTTCCTTGATGGAAGCTAAGTTTAAGAAAGTGAAGAATTTAGGGAGGAAATAGTGACCATAAAACTAAATTTTGAGAAATGTATTTGCCTAAACTGTATGGATGTTTGAAAAGTATTTGAAGACTTTCAGTAGTACATTTAAGAAGAATAAAATTAAGATGGCATTTAAATTAAGGGAAAATATAAAATAAAATAAAAGAAGTATACCAAGAGTAGACTATAAAGGAAATGGCATAGTGAAAAGAAAAATATTTGCCAAGACTAGAAGTCAGAAGAATCTATTGGAATTTCTAATCTCACTTACTAGAATGATCTTGGGAAACACCTTTAACTGTTCCGAATTGTTTTCCCTTTAGTAAACTGAGGATAACAATACTTACAGAAGTGCCAACAGAGTTACCAAAAGAATAAAATAAGAGAAGACTAAAAACTATAACGCATTTTAACAATGTAAGGCATTACTTAAAAATAATACCTAGAAACTTTCATCATTGAAAGAGATAACATTCTTTTTAAATAACAATATAAACTCCTCAATTTCTAGTTTAAAAAGCTGTTAACAAAGCTAGATTTATCTTAAACACAGGTACCGATTTAGGGCCATTTTTTGTTAATTGTGGGAAAAACAAAACACACCTACAATTAGTTTCTGATATATTTATTTCTTGAGCTCTAAAGTGTAACTTTTACTAACACTTTAGAAACATTGCCATCCCAGTCAGTAGCCAACTTGTATACAGAAGGGCAGTAAATTGTAGTTTTTTCTTTTTTCTGTTCCCCGTCTACTGACTAGCCACAGTGGATGTGTCCTTTCTTTTTTTAAAAATTGATGAGAGAGTGAGAGATCAATTTGTTGTTCCACTTATTTATGCATTCATTGGTTGATTCTTTTTTTTTTTTTAATATATTTTATTGATTTTTTACAGAGAGGAAGGGAGAGGGAGAGAGAGTTAGAAACATCGATGAGAGAGAAACATTGATGTCATCGATCCGCTGCCTCCTGCACACTCCCCACTGGGGATGTGCCCGCAACCAAGGTACATGGCCTTGACTGGAATCAAACCCGGGACCCTTGAGTCCGCAGACTGATGCTCTATCCACTGAGCCAAACCGGTCAGGGCCATTGGTTGATTCTTATATGTGCCCTTATCTGGGACCAAACCCACAACCTTGGTATACCGGGAACACATGCTAACCAACTGAGCTACCTGGCCAGGGCCTGGCTGTGTCCTTTCTTAAACCCAGAACAGGCTTCCTCACCGGGAGGGTCGTGATCCTTGGAAGGGAATCTAACCCCAGCTTTCCTCCTGCACATAGCTTGAGACAGAAGGGCCATACTAGGGGGAAGGAAAATACCTGTTTTCTTTCGGAGTATGAGAACGGTTAGGCAAACAGATGCTCTTAGGCTACCTGGGTGTTTCTGCGTGGCTTATCCTGAAGAAGAGTATCTTTATAAAACACCACACCTGGGAATTATCAGAAGGGCTGCCCCGCACAGAATGGCAAAGCAAGCATGCAGTTTGTGTTACATACGTTCAATTTGAATCTCTTCATTCTTCTCTCATGCAGTTGAGGAACGAGCTGCAGCAACGGATGCACGACAGACGACTGAGAGACACGAACACACACACAATGAGCACAAAGGCTTCTCAGCACTGGGCATAAAGACGGTCTCCTATTTGTCTGTTTTTACCCACTATACTAGCTTCAGACAAAACAGAACAAGAAAGATGTTATCTAAGACGGCCTTTGGTGAGCATTTCAAAGAACTGTGGAGGATACGCCAAGAGATGTAACAAAATTTGGTAGCCCTATGCTAGGATCTTTGCCATCATGTTGATGAAGCACTTTCCTGAAGGCTTCAGCCCATCATCATCTGCCAAGAAGTAGAACACCCGTCTGCATCTTTGACAAAGAGCAGCGTCTGCTTCCAGACTTACTCAATGATCTGGGGCAGATGAAAACAGCTCTGGGAGAATCAGTTTTTGGTTATGAAAATGTTTCTCTAGAAGGTTATGCTGTTCGCACATCTAGTAATCTCCTTTATAAATGATATAGTTTATTGAAAATTCAACATATGGAACAAGATGACAGGGGACACAAAAAAATGACACAATGTGTTGTTGATAGCAAAAAATATGACTAAGATACATTTTCTCGAAATGTAAAGATGCCAAGCAGAAGGAAATGAAAGCACATCTGAGACATGTGGCTACCTGCTTCAGTCTCATTTTAAAAGCATGGCTTGCATTGAACCTTCTCACAAATATTAAAATCACTTATCAAATGGATTACTTTAAGCCCTATAGAAGGCTATCTGTTAACCAATTCAACTTGTATTTGGTTTTTAAAGCCAGTATAACATAACTTTCAACTCCTAATTTGTAAGAATACTCAATGTGATAAACATTCAAAACTGAGTTTAAGATTACAGTTCCCTTTCCACAGGTATATACATGTTTAAAATACACGATGCTCCTCACTCCCTAAATTGGTCCATAGTTGTGAGTCACAAGCTTAGAAAGAATATTATAGTCAAATTATTATTAAGTATTCTAACTGAAACGCCAAAGTAGGTTCATTAGCATTTTTAAAATCCATGCATAAAAAGAAAAACCACCACTAAACCACAAAACTTAGAAGTGAACTGAATTCAAGTTATTGGTATCTGGCAAATCTTAGTAAATTCTCACTCTAAATGTCTAATTACAAATAAGGAGATATTAGGAATAGAAGTAAATAATATCTAGTTATATTGAATTGCATTTGACAATTATCTTTTAATATCCTCAAAATGCCTTTGAATAAAACTATTTCTCCCATGTACTAATCACCATCTAAAATAATATGTTTTACTTGGTTTTGCCTTTAGAATGTAAGTTCCGTGATAACAGCAATTTCTTTTTTAATTTTACTTACTGCTTTATTTCTAGTACATAGAATTGTGATTAGCACATAGCAGATACTCAGTAAATAATTGTTGGCTGACTGAATGAATGATTTTAATATATATGCAATTATTGAGATATAAAATAAATTAAATGTATAAAAATATTGAATGCTATTTGTTCAGGTATGTATAAACTTTTAAAGTAAAAAAAATGAATTTTGCTCTAGTTCTATTAAATAAACTGCAAAAACAGGTTTAGAAAAAAATACCAGTGGTTACTAGTAAGAAGTAATTCTACTTACCACAACATTTGAGTTGCCCAACTTCCCTGTCTTCGAATAATGAAATAAGAACTGTTAAAAAATAAGTAGTGAAAAAGGAGACATATGTAATACTCTTTGTAATACTTTAAGCAATAAAACAATTAAAAAAAGAAAAAAATAAGTAGTGAGCTTTACTATAGATGATTAGTGCTTTCCTTTATTATTTTTTAATGTATATATTTATGGAAATCACCTTACCCTTTTGTTATTAACTTTTTCATCTGTTTTCTGTTGAAAAAATATATACAAATATCATTATATCATGCATAACATAAAATTATAATATGTTATATATATTATATAGTATAAAATTTATAATATAAAATTGTCACATACGTTTTAAAACATGACAAGTTACATAAAAATATAAGACTTAAATTGATTAAACATATATTGCTCTAAAAATAAATGAGAAATTAAAGATTGTTCATAAATAAAGTGTACAAGATCTTTACTACAGCATTATTCATAAGAGTAAAAAATTGGAAACATCCTGCAAGTTCAACATTGGGAAGGATATGATTATGCCTAAAATATTCAGTGAAACAGACAAGAAGGAGTCACATGAAAATACTTGTAGTTGTTATCACCAAGTAATAAGATTATGTTATTTTTGCTTTCTTCCATAAACTTTTCTATATTCCTCTTTCCTTCCACAAATCTGTTTCTAAGAATGAATCATATCGTTCCTTTTTGTTGTTGTTATTTTTTGTCCTCATTTGCTTTTAATATAAAAGGAAACTCATGGATAAATACCATTGTCATTTATTTTAATTAGAAGAAAAAATTTTGGAAAATGACCATTAAAAACACTGGAAACAAATCCAGTCATAAACACTTAGTTTCAGGAAATATTTATGCTTTCAAAATATCAAGGTTTCTTTGATTTATTGTATGTGAAAGGCATGACAGTCAGAATGTACCAGTGATCGTGGTTAAATTAATTATGAAAAATATAATTCTAAACTTGAGGTGTTATCCTTAATAAGATAGTTTTAAAATAAGCGCATCTGTAAGATATAGAATATAAAATAAGGTTTGGTACATTATGCTATTTTTCCATTTCCCACCTATTCTCATTTCAGGACTAAAAGTTCTCCCAGAAGAATCAAGTAATTTTAATAAGAAACCAAGACAGTAAGAATATAATTTTCAAACTGACATTGACAATGTAGTTTGATTTTTTGCATTCTTAACATCCTTCTCTCTAACAAAGATTCGTCTGTTCTCCAATTGTAATTAATGTGAGTCAGGAGAGAAAAGAAGCCAATGACCCCACATTTCTCTCATCAGAGGTAGAACACATACTTGAGGGGACATATAACTTTTCAATCCATGACTGTAAACTTCATTGATAAGACCTTAAATCCTCAGACATCAGAGAAATTGAAGTGTTTGTTTCTCATCCAAAACCAGCTTATTGTCTTCAAGCTCCTCTTGGCTTGTTTCCTACATAGGGTATTTTCTTCTAGTGGGAATTCCAAGGTATCACTGAGCAATTTTTTGCCTACAAACAAAATACTATGTCAACCTTACCTGGGGCTTTGGTAGAGTCCCCATAATTGTGAAGCAAAGCTCCTCCAATGCATCGGATGCCTAATGGAAATGAGAAGGTACACAGGCTATGCTTCTATTTTAACAACATGTGCATTGAAGATATAACTGCAGAATATTGGGAGCCAAGGATATTCCAGCTACCCAGAATAGAATCCTTCTGGTGGCCCACTGAAACTCTGTTGGAATCCCTTGATTTTTCTCACGACAAAAACTTGGCTCTTAAACATAAAACCTTCCTTCCAATTAGAAAAAAGGAATTATGGCCCTAACCGGTTTGGCTCAGTGGATAGAGCGTCGGCCTGCGGACTGAAGTGTCCCAGGTTCGATACCGGTCAAGGGCATGTACCTTGGCTGTGGGCACATCCCCAGTAGGGGGTGTGCAGGAGGCAGCTGATCGATGTTTCTCACTCATTGATGTTTCTAACTCTCTACCCTTCTCCCTTCCTCTCTGTAAAAAATCAATAAAATATATTTTTTTAAAAAAAGAAAAAAAGGAATTATGTACAGTATATATGCACTTATTAAGACTTCCACTGTGGTCCAGATACATAGTCCTCAGTATTTGCTAAGATTTCATGGAGTTCTATGACTGACAGTAATGAAGGCAGTGCCAAAAGAGAAAGTATGGCTCCCAATTTGTAGCAAAGTCTGAATCTACAGGCCAAAGCTGTGAGCCTCGCTGAATATTACTCATTATTGGCTAATTTGGAAGTCCTTCAATTGCTCGAAAACAATGGGAGTTGGAGGGGAAGGAGCGGTCAATGGGGCACCTAACCTGAGTTACCACCCTTCCAGGCTGCTGACTGCACACCCCAGGATCAGGTTTTTCAAAGCATCTGAGTACACAAGTAGGGCAGGGCTCCCTGTGGTTAGCAGCCAGCTGGGTGTGGTGAGGAGTAGCACAAATGGACAAGCAGAGGCGAAACCTGCTTTGCACAGAATTTAGCACAGTAGTACCATAAACAATTGATTACTTAATAAAAATGCACATTGGAAATAATGAGGATCTGGAACCAGGGGGGTGGTATAATTAGTGGTTAAAAACAGGGGCTATGGAGTTGAGCAGCCTGCAGCTCTATAGCAATACAAATTCCATTTCTACTCTTTGTTAGCTGTGTTACTTTGGGCTGGCTACCTAACCTCTCTAAGTTTCAGTTTCTTCAGCCATAAATCAGGGATGACAACATCACTGCAGAGAGTTCTTGGAAGGATTAAATGTCAGTAAAGCTCTTAGTACGGTGCCAGGTATCTAGCAATTAGTTAACAATGGCAGCATTAAAAAAAGATGTGAAGCTTGATTTCCAGCTGCATTTACTCATAATTTAGAAGACTTGTCAAAAGGGTTGTTTGGGGCCACCAATATCCTCAACTTTTGAACAACAGTGAATGGGTAATATGGTTGGTTTTAGTGAGGGGTATAGTTGTAATCATGAAACAGCTTCTCTGAGCATCCTTCCTAGCATCAGAGGTCTGTTCTCTTCCATTTGTTTGTCTTCCATGCAAATTGTTGGGATAATTATGAATGATATTAAATGGCTCATGTTTATATAGTGCTTCAATAAATTATAAAACACTTTCACATATATAATTCTTATTCTGTCCTTATAATCCAGCTATGAGGTATATAAGACAGGAAGTGTTAGTCTCACGTGTAGAAGTAAGGTTCTAAGAGACGGTCACGTGCCCCAAACCACACATGGCTAGTAGTTGATAGAGTGTGGCCTGGGGACTAAGTCTTCTGACCTTCAGATATTCCCATGTTGCACTAGTATTGACTGTTACACCTATGGTTGGGAGTTGGATGAGAGGAAAAATAGTGTGAACACTGAGACATCCTTTCTCATTTTTTCTCTTCAGGGATGGGGACACAGGTCCCCCCATAAAAATCTGGACATAAATCCCTGGAAGTTCTTTTTATGGCCCATCTAGAAATGCTGCAAAATATAAAACAATGACAAAACTGTCCAGTGATGTCATTTGTCAAAGATGTATCTCTTAATTTAAAGAAGAATAAATTCTGACACATGAGTGTCTCCTTAGAAAACATATTCTAAGCTGGATTAGGCTTTGCAACAAGATTGAAGTTTGACAGAAAAAGTTTCAAAACAAATTACGTTTTCTCCAGCAACTCTTTATGCAAAGCTATTATTTAATGAGCTACAATATTCTCTAAGGATGTATTTTAGACTAAATTTTTAATATTTTATTGTTTTATGTGTGGGCCTTAAGATCCTTTATTTCCTATTTGGTAAAAATGTTTTGAAAAACTATTCAGATAATCACATAAAAATAAAATAATAGCTAATGTGAAAATTAATGATTTTTAAAAATTGTATAATGTAAAAGATTCCATAGTAAATTAACCAACCTCTCCTCAAAATGTACTCGCTATCCAAATCCAACAAAAGCCTAGTTTAACTTGATGGTGTTTAGATGAGTGCTTTAAAATTTGTCTTTTTATTACTGCAGAAATAAAAGTGATTCTGAGGGTATTCCTGAATTTTAAATTGTATGCTATATCCATCATGTGTTATATATCTACTAGTGTCCCGGTGCACAAAATTCATGCACTGGGGGGGGGGGGGGAGTGTCCCTCAGCCTAGCCTGCACTGTCTCCAATCTGGGGCCCCTTGGGGGATGTCTGACTGCCGGTTTAGGCCCGATCCCCTGGGGGCCTAAACCGGCAGTCGGACATCCCTCTCACATTCCGGGACTGCTGGCTCCCAACCGCTCACCTGCCTGCCTGCCTGATTGCCCCTAACTGCTTCTGCCTGCCAGTCTGATCACCCCCTAACCCAGCCGTGGGCAAACTATGGCCCGAGGGCCGGATCCGGCCCGTCTGAAATGAATAAAACTAAAAAAAAAAAAGACCGTACCCTTTTATGTAATGATGTTTACTTTGAATTTATATTAGTTCACACAAACACTCCATCCATGCTTTTGTTCCGGCCCTCTGGTCCAGTTTAAGAACCCATTGTTGCCCTCGAGTCAAAAAGTTTGCCCACCCCTGCCCTAACCACTCCCCTGCCAGCCTGATCAATGCCTAACTGCTCCCCTGCCAGCCCAATTGCCCCCAACTGCTCTCCCCTGCTGGCCCGGTTGCCCCCAACTGCCCTTCCCTGCCAACCATCTTGGGCAGCCATCTTGTGCCCACATAGGGATGGCCATCTTGTGCAAGGGCATGATGGTCAATTTGCATATTACCTTTTTATTATATAGGATCAACCCTCCTAAAGTAATTTGAATTGTTATTCATAAACAGGTCACCTATTACAATCCTGGTCTTGCTTTACCATCTAATGCCTCTAACTTCCTGCAGGTGATCCTCTGCAGACCAAGGAATGGCTTGAGGCAGAAGAAATACAGCATTACTAGTATATAGGGCTGCTGTCTCCACACTGGCCAGGATGACATTCTGGAAGGAATGTGACGGACATGGAATCTTGGCCAGACTATTTGGAGATAAGCCCAAGGTACGCCCTTAGTTAAGCACTAAGCTGATTACTCTGAAAGGGTCAAACCAGACTTCTGCTGAGCCCTCTTCTCCATCTGGAAGACAAGTGATACTGATTTAAAAAGTCAAGACACTTAAGGCTAACTCTGCTGTACTTTAACTCAGAGCTGCAGACAGAAGCAGCAGTGCCCAAAGATGGTGTATGGAGGACACACTTATATCCCATTCCTCATGTTTCCATGTACAGGAGTTAGACTAACACTCCTCTCTCCCCACCCCCTCTTAACGCTTTCCCATGGGGAGAGGAGTGAGTGATCCAAGAGGTGATTGAGGGGAGGAAATTGGGCATGTTCATTCAGCCCTTTCCTCCTAGGGAGCCAGCTCTTCGGCCAGGTGTTCTTGTCAGGTCTCTGTTCTATGGCAGAAAATCTGAATCTGGCGGGAGGCCCGAGTCCCTGTCTAACCCAGTTTAATTCTGGGGATAGTTTGAGCAAACACACTTGGTATCAGCTCTAAGGCCACATTCACAAATTGACTTTTCAGTTACAATAATACTTTGATCTCCATAAGTCTGATTCTATAAGTTTCTCCCTCCATGGGTTTCAAACTCAATTGAGGGACAGAATATCAGTGCCCAAATACAGCAACAGGCACATTATTTTAATTAGCATTTTAATTTCCAAAATATGTGAATATTATCTGCAAATATATTTTTCTTAAAGATAAAAGTCCTAGCACTTTACAACATAAGCTCTTAGCTCTCAATACTACCTGCAGATGATGTAATAATTTCTAATATGTTGACATGTTTTAATAAGTCCACAAAGTCATGACAGATCCAAAGGGGGAAAATGGAGCATTCAGCACTACACAAAAGCCTACATCAGTGATGGCGAACCTATGACATGCGTGTCAGAGGTGACACGCGAACTCATTTTTTTGGTTGATTTTTCTTTGTTAAATGGCATTTAAATATATACGATAAATATCAAAAATATAAATCTTTGTTTTACTATGGTTGCAAATATCAAAAAATTCCTATATGTGACACGGCACCAGAGTTAAGTTAGGGTTTTTCAAAATGCTGACACGCCGAGCTCAAAAGGTTCGCCATCACTGGCCTACATCATTACAAAACACTTCCCTCTGGAATTACCTGAGGCTGAGAATCACTGGACAGGAAAGATGAACAAGCAGCCTCTATCTGTGGAAAACAAAAATTCCAGTTACATCTTGGAGATAGACAGAAAATAGCAGAAAATGGAAAGCAGATTTTACAAAGTCAAGTTACCTATGCAACAGTAATCGAAATTCCATGACAGCTTTAGGACTCTCGGATTTGGGGGAGAGGAGCCTCTTAAAGTTTCTAAGGAAGTCCTGCAATTGGGATTTCCCAAAAATTCACCCCCCGTCACAGGGGTCCTATGTTCATAGGGATCATTAGAGAGTATAAAGATGCTTCAAACACTGAGGGGGAAAAAACTTCCTGTATTCTCCAGCCTGAGAAATGTGAGTGGTGACCAAAAAATGGCCTCGGAATTAAGAAGCACCCTGCTATTACGTGGTTCTTTATTACACATAAATCTAACCACACCATCTAAATTAAATGACAATAGCATAAGTGCTAAATTATAAATAGCATGGTAAGTAGCATACAGTAAAAACTCTTACACAACAAGGGCAGCCTACTAGTTTGCTATCAAGGAGCCAGCATTAGAAAGGGTTCTATTGTACAAGAGTTTATGGAATTACAGTTGGCAACTAGCTGTTCTCCTAAAGAGAAGACTTGAAAGATTTTAAACTGTAATATAAAAGACTTATATTAATCATTTAAAAAACAGTGTTGAGAAGTTAAGCACTAAGCTAGATGTCTGAAGTTATTTGTGGCATTTATTTATTTTGGTGGCCTTTTTACGTGGAACTGAAAAAAATGGTACTGATTCTTGTCTGTCTGGAATCATTCAGGTTGAGTCCTATTTATGGCATAATATCGCAGAGGCCCCTTTCTAGTCTCAGAATTCTTTTTTGAACAGTTTAATTTAGTTTCCATTCTCCCACCAAACTGAAGAGGAGATTATCATACTCTTCAGTCAAAATTTCTCAAGTTCCTTGTTGCTTTCAAGTTGAACATGTCCTAAAATATATGATTCTCTAACTAGAGAATAACAAAGGTGTCCAATATTATAAAAAAGCAAGCTTACATCTCTCTCCTCTTTATCCTCACAGAACTTGTCATCTTCTACATATATCGCAGATTTGGGGGAATTGTTTTATTCCACTTGTCCCTCGCTCCCTCTTCCATGCCATATAAACCCAGAATCATGAATATAAAGACACATACACATATACACACATAGTGATAAACTTCTTGAGGGCAGGGGCTATGCCATATCTAACTTGCCTAGAATAAGTTTTCAATAAATATTGTTTAACTAAATGTAATTGAACTTATGGAAAAAATATAAGACAAGTCAATTGAGAGAGGAAAGCCAAAAAAGATACCCTTTTAAGCTCTGAATTATGACCCATGTGTAATATATCACCTCCCAATGACATTTATTGTGATTTAACAGGTTGGAGAAAGTGATTCCTCCTAAAATTTTTGTGTTGCTTAGGTATCTGAAGACAGAAAAGCTCAGGGGGAAGGCTATCCACCCACAGATCAGGCTGCCCATCTGTGTGAGGTGGCCACAGTGTCCAAGAATACAGAACTCTTGAGCCACAAGATAAGTAATGAGTGCATCCACATCGTATGAATAAAAACATCAGAATAAGAAAAAACACCAATTAATTAAATTAAGAGATAATTGCAAAGCTGTTCAGTCTTTGTTCTCCTTTCTTTTAGAGGGCACAGCAACGTTGCTCACCCATTTGTTCATTGTACTCAGATTCTGGCCCTAATAATTTTAAGTGCCACTAATGGCTTTCGAGAACTCTGCAGAATCCATTGATGAATTTGGTTGAAAATGTATTACGGTATAACTGGCATTTAGTTTTTTACAGATAGACGCTGCTTGTTCATCTTTCCTGTCCATTAATTCTCTGTATATGGGTTGAAAATATGTTTCTAGTATTCTTAGCATCTTAACTTACTTAAATGATAGGGCCTTTACATCTCGGAGTTTTACCCAGCATTATCATCTAAATTATTTTTTTCAAAAATTTCCCACAGAATACAGATGGTTTCAAGCTAAAATAAATGTTTTTTTATTATACACTACCTGTTGTCTAAATTATCTTCTTGTTTATATTTTTCTGGTGTGTGCTTTGATATACCAAAGCAAAGATCCTCATAATAAACTTTATGAATGCTATGCAATTAAAGGCTTTTTAGGACTTGGCACTCACCATCTATCTTATCTTTTCCCTTATATATATTATTGGGGGTGGCTAGGTACAAAGGGTACACTTCTCAGTTCATAGCTCACTATCACCATTGGACTCTATTATTTTTACATTTCCATTTCCTACTCCTGTTCCATCCTCCCATAGGCAACTCTTCTGTCATTTATGTGGTTCCTTCATTTGCTTAGGATCTTATAAAATGTTACTGTTGTTTGGTGTGCACATATGTTATTTTCTTACTTTTTTTTCAATTAGCACTATACTTTGAGACCTATCCATGTTACTGGGTACTTTAGTATGCTGCTCCCAACTGTTGGAGAATACCTACAATGCGTACCCACCACATGTTGCCTACACATTCCCTGATGACAGACAGCTGGGTTCCCTCGAATCCCTCCTTTACCTCCTTGTATCTGTCCTCCACTCATGGATCTGTAGGAGAATATCTGGGCTCTATACCCAGGAGAGGTAATGGGGATATCTAGGTGGCTTTCAAGCTGGCTCCCGAGTTGACACACTCGCCAGCAATGGGTGAGGGTCCGTACCCCTCCACATCCTTTGCCATTATGACAGTTTGCTGTTTTATTAATTTTCATTTCATTATTACTAATGAATTTAAGCATCACTTTAGACAGGTTTGTTGGCCTGTCTAACTGGTACGTCTTAAATTGTTCTAGCCTTTGTCTATTTTTACCTGGATTCCCATCTTTATCTAATTGATTTGATAATATTTCTTAGGTTATTTTAGAAATTAATCCCTTATCAGTTTAGACATTGTTAATATCTCATTTCGAGGGTTCTTACCTTTTTCCATGGCATCTTTTGTTGAAAGAAATCTTTACTTTTAATGTAATTTGATTCATCATTTTTTGACCCTACGATTTATATTTGAAGTTTTATTTAGGAAGTCTTTTCCTGCTACTAGCTCACAAAGATATTTTCCTAATAGAAAATATTTTCTATTAATTCCATAATTTTACCCTTTATATTTAGATCTTTAATCCATCTGCAGCCCCCCTTTCATAAGGTGTTAAGTTTTACTTTCCTCCATATAGCAAGACAGTTTCTCAACCCTCACTGGCCAAACACTCTGTCCTTTCCCCATGAATTTTAGCATTACTTTTATTGTGAGTTAAGTTTGCGTGTACCTGAATTTCTGCCTTAAGTTGGGTTCCCCCAGAAACAGGCCTTGAGATAAGGATGTTGATATCAGTAGATTTGGGGGAGATGACCCAAGAAGCACTAATAGAAGACCAGAGAAATAAAACAGAAATCCAATTAAGGGAATGTTACCAAGCAGGTTATCACTATTGGTAACTGGGGTCAATATGTCGGGGGAACTCTGGGAGCCAACGTAGAACTCAGAGTTAAGGTATTTAGCCACCAACTCCCTTGGGCCACCAATTGGGGGCTGCTCTCAGTGGGGGCATTTACTCCCAGGCATTTCTGGTATGCCCTGAGCATAGGCCAAGCAGGCAGATTCACAGGGGCATGCGATTAGAATCAGCAAATTAGGAGTGCCCTGGAATGGTGAGTGCCAAAGGGACATGGCAGGGCACTGACAATGTCTGTTAGACTCTCCAAGCTTTAGTCCCTGTTCCGTTGGTTCATCTGTCTGTTCTTGTGTCATTACCTTCTCTATTACTACAGTTTTCTAGTACCCCTTGATATCTGCTAGGGCAAGTTCTCATTCTTAGCTCTTTATATTTAAAATCTCCTTAGCTATTTTTAGACCTACGCTTTTCCATATCGATTTGAGGTTATATTTATGAAGTTTCTGAAAAAAACTAAATGAATTTTCTTAATGTAATTCATCATGATTATAAAGGAGAAAAGGCATAATGCTTATTTCGAAAGATGCAGATAAAGTATTTGATTAAGTTCAAATTTGATTTAAGATGAACAAAACTCTTAGTAAGATTATTATGCTAAGCAAAATAAGACAACTATCAGGTGATCTCACTCATATGTGGAATCTGATGAACAAAATAAACTGATGAACAAAATAGATCCAGAGACATAGAAGCATGGAATAGACTGTGAAATCTCAGAGGGAAGGTGGGGGTAGGTAGGTGGGTAGGAAGAAATCAACCAAAGAACTTGTATGCATATATGCATAACCCATGGACACAGACAATAGTGCGGTGAAGGCCTAGGGCAGGGATGGGCTAGAAGGGGGAAAAGAGGGACATATGTAATATTTTCAACAATAAAGATTTTTTAAAAAGATAATTTCCATGCCTAGCCAGTGTGGCTCAGTGGTCAAGCATGGACCCATGAACTAAGAGGTCACCAGTTCGATTCCAGGTCAGGGCACATGCGCAGGTTGTGGGCTCGATCCCCAGTAGGAGGCATGCAGAAGAAACATCTCTCATCAATGTTTTCATCTGTCTATCCCTCTCCATTCCTCTCTCTCTAAAATCAATAAAAACTTTTTTTTTTTTAAAAAAAGAGAATTTCCTGCCCTAACTGGTTTGGCTCAGTGGATAGAGCGTAGGCCTGCAGACTCAAAGGTCCCAGGTTCGATTCCGGTCATGGGCATGTACCTTAGTTGTGGGAACATACCCAGTAGAGAGTGTGCAGGAGGCGGCTGATGGATGTTTCTCTCTCATTGATGTTTTTAATAAAAATTATAATTGTAAATGTTATAATATCAGAATGTTAGTAAAATTATAGCTGTCCCAAATTTCAATTATATCATTTCATTTTACTATAAGTTCAAAGAAGGGTATAATTTCCACTAATTTATATGAGGGTAATTCTTTACCTCATTCCACAATTGTAACTCTTCTTCAGGCTGTAATTCTTGAAGTAAAATTGGAGCACCTAAAAAAAAAAGTTATACTCACATGTTAATTTTATAGTCCTTCAAAAATTAAATATTTATATATACATTTATTAGTTGCTTAACAGCAGGGAGATGTTCTGAGAAATCCATTGTTAGGTGATTTTGTCATTATGCGAACATCATAGAGTGCACGGAAACTTAGATGGTATAGCTTAATATATACCTAGGCTACATAGTATAACCAATTACTGTTTCTAAACTACAAATTATACAGCATGTGACCGTACTGAATCCTATAGGCAGTTTGTAACTCAATGCTATTTGTGTATCTAAACAGCCCTGGCCAGGTAGCTCAGTTGGTTAGAGTGTCATCATGATTTGCTAAGGTTATAGGTTCAATCTCTAGTCAGGGCACATATAAGAAGCAATCAATGAATGCATAAATAAGTGGGTCAACAAATTGACATTTCTCTCTCAAATCAATACAAAATAATTAAACATATATAAATATAGGAAAGGTACAATAAAAATACAGTATAAAAGATTTAAAATGGGCTCTGGCCAGTTTTTCTCAGTGGTTAGACTCTAACCGTTAGAGTGTCGACCTCTAGACTGGAAAGTCGTGGGTTTGACTCCTGGTCAAGGGCACGTACCTCAGCTGCAGGTTCTACCTTAGCTCCGGTCAGAGTATGGGGGGGAGAGGGGGGATCGGCAACCAATCAATGTGTCTCTCTCACATCGATGTTTCTCTCCCCTTACTCTTCCTCCCCTCCACTCTCTCTAAAAGAAAAAAAAACAACCAATGGAAAAAATATCCTTGGGTGAGGATTAAAAAAAAAGATTAAAATGGAACACCTGTATAGGACACTTACTGTAAATGGAATTTGCAGGACTGGAAGTTGCTCTGGATGAGTCAGTGAGTAAGTGGTGAGTGAATGTGAAAGCCTAGGACATTATTGTACATACTATAGACTTTATAAACACTGTGCACTTAGGCTATACTAAATTTATATAAAAATGTATTCTTTATTCAATAAAAATTAACCTTAGCTTACTGTAACTTCTTTAATTTGTAAACTTTTAAATTTTTAGCTTTTGACTATTGTAATAATACTTAAACACATTTTACAGCTGTACAAAAATATTTTCTTTCTTTTATCCTTGTTCTATAGCTTTTTTCTACTTTAAAATTTTGTTTTTTACTTTTCGAACTTTTTTGTTAAAAACTAAATCACAAACACACACATTAGCCTAGGCCTATTACAGGGTCAGTATCAGGAATATCACTATCTTCCACCTGCACACCTTGCCCCCCGGAAGGTGTTCAGGGGCAGTGAGGCACACGGAGCTATCATGGCAACAACGCCTTCGTCTGGAACACCTCCTGAAGGGTCTGCCTGAGGCTCTTTCTGAGGAGGTGTCAACCTTTTCAGAAATATGTCCATGGTGGTTTGCTTGATTTGTCTCTTCTTCCCATCACAGATTTGCTTATAAGCAGAGAGTGCCTCATAATTATTCTTTTCTATTAATGAAAACCTTTTGGTATTGGGTCCATGTTTTTAAACTTTTTAAGTAACTTGTTTAAGCCACCCAGAGCTAGCAGTAAACTCAACACTGTAGTTGGGTCCAGCCTTTTCTTTCAACACTGCAAACCAACTTTTTGCTTTGACCACGACCATCATGGTGCTGAGAGGGATAACTTCTGTGTCCGGTCTTCAATCCAGGCCACGTCTGTCCTAGGCCCTTCTCAAATTTTGTTAGTCTCGTTGTCTTTAATGAAGTAGATCTTTAACAGCTTCTGTCACTTTGTTCTTGTTCTTCAAGAGTCTAGTGATGGTGAAGTGGGATATGCCTGACTGGCAAGCAACAACCATTACATTTTCCAAATTTGTAGTCAATCACTTTTAATTTTGTTTCCAGGGCAATCACTAAACACCTCTTATTGGCAAGATTAGCAGTGGATTTTATTTGCTTAGGGGCCGTGATGAAAAACAACAACATGATATTAAATCAAGCACAAGAGAAAAGGAACAATTAAGAGACACAGTAAATACAAGATGCATGAGGCTGCTGCTGGCATAATGTGACATCCTGTTTTACAGCAAAAAAATTTTTATAAGTATAAAGAGTACACTCTAGAATAATGATTAAAAGTATAGTATAGTAAATACATAAGCCAGTAACATAGTTATTTTTTATCATTATCAAGTATCATGTATTTTACATAACTGTAAGTGCTATACTTTTATCTAACTGTCAGTGCAGTAAGTATGTTTACACCAACACACGAGCAATGCATTGCGGCAGGA
>NW_005871175.1:1332960-1346281 GCF_000147115.1 Myotis lucifugus | reverse complement strand
TTATTGACTGAAGGTCATTATGAAGCACATGATTGTAGTTCACTGGGGGGCAATATTTCTCATTTTTTATTGTACATCACTACCCTCCTATTGCAACTAGATATTTCAGCATTTGACTTACTGTAAGAAGACGTAATTATGAAATAAACCTTTATAACATTACAAAGGCATTACTCTCAGGAAAGAATTACTTATATGTCAACACAAAAAGTTGTACATGAATGTGCATAGCAGCATTATTCATAATAGCCAAAAGTACAAAAAAATCCAAATATCTACCATCTGGTGAATAGGTAATAAAATATGGTACATCCAAACAATAGAATACTATTAGCCATTAAAAGGAATGACAAATCTCAGAAGGAAGGGAGGAGGGAAGAGATTAACTAAAGAATTTATGTGCATACTAGAGGCCCAATGCACGAAATTCATGCACAGGTAGAGTCCCTAAGCCTGGCCGCTAAGCCTGGCCGACGATCAAGGCAGATCTGTGGGGTGACTGACAGGGCAATCAGGGTGGCCCCACTGGCACCCGCCTTGGTTGGCCTGGTGCCACCCACTCACTGGCCCCACTCCCTGCCCCCACCACTGGTCACCTCCCTCTGTGGGTGACCTGCAGGGCGATCGGGGCCCCCCTGCTGGTACCCGCCTTGGCTGGCCTGGGGCCTATGGGTTGGAGGCAGTTCCTGCATTGAGCAGCGGCCCCCTGGTGGTCAGTGTGTGTTATAGAGACTGGTCATTCCACCGGTCATTCCACCATACAGTCAATTTGCATATTAGGCTTTTATTATATAGGATAGGCATAACCCATGGACATAGACAATAGTGTGGTGAAGGCCTGGAGGGGGTCGATGGGGGCAAAACAAGGGGGTATATCTGTAATACTTTCAACAATAAAGATAAATAAGAATTTTATAAAAAGAACTACAGTTGCTCCTCAATGTATGATGGGGTTACATCCCAAACATCACAGCTTAGCCTAGCCTACTGGTATATCAAATGTGCTAAGAACACTTACATTAGCCTACAGTTGGGCAATTATTTTGAGTTTCATCTCGACAGTAATTGCCTTCCTCTTTTTTTCACCATAAGCAGGAGATACAAATGGGCATTTTGTAGCCATGATGGGATGCAAAACACAATATCCCCCAAATAGTGGCAACACGGTACACTGTAGAGTGTCAGTTGTTACCTGCATGATCACGTGGCCGACTGGGAGTTGTGACTTGCTGCCTAGCAGCACAAGAGACTGTCATACCACATACAGGGTGGAGCAAAAGTAGGTACAGTTGTTCGTATGGAAAATAATACAGTAATTAATAAATAACTAATAATACAAGAATAAACTCTGTTTCACATACTCACAACTGTAAACCTACTTTTGCCCAATCCTGAATTGCTAGCTTGAGAAAGGATCAAAATTCAAAGTATAGCATCCACTGGATGGATAAGTTGAGCCACCATTAGTCAGGGACTAGCTGTACTGATATACACTGAGTGGCTAGATATACACTGAGTGGCCAGATTATTATGACCGGCCAGATTATTATGACCAACCCATCAGTACAATGAAGGAAGTAAATTAGTTATGCAAATAATAATAATAATAATAATAATAACAAAACCTTGAGAGTATTTGCTTAGGAAGTTTTCAGTGTCAATGAAGTACTGATGGGGTGGTCATAATTATCTGGCCAATCAGTGTATATTACAACACAGCTGAACATCAGACATATGAGACTAAGTCAAATAAGACCAAATATTTTATGATTTCACTTATATGGAATTCCTAGAAAAGGCAAATCTATAGTGATAGAAAAATTAGTGGTTGCCTGGAGCTGGGATTAGGAATGAATTTTAAGAATTCTTCAGTGAGTAAGGGCCTGACTAGAAAAGGACACTTCTTAATTTAGTCCTGGGCGCTTTATCACTTACTGTCACAGATCAAATCAAGTGATAGCTTGTTGCAGATATCCCGAATGTTCCCCAGTTATAGGAAATTTCCTTCTTTATTTTAATATTGTTCTCTGAATAGTAAACAGTTTCCATCCACAGAATCCGACTGGCCCTTTATCTTCTTGTTGCTATTGCATGCTCTGCCAACTCATTTATTGACACTATTGTATTTTCTTCTGGCTTCATGACCTGCATTTTGTTGTTTTTAGACACATCCAGTTGCATCTCCTGTAAGGATAATCCTGGTAGATTATCTCCCAGGTGTGCTTCTGTAAGTCAAGCTTCCCCGTCAGTGTCATCTTTAGAGATTCAGGACTAGGGCATCTCACACTGTATATTTACCCTCTCCCCATCCCTTCACCATGGTAGAGACATAAAATTAGCTTTTAGCATCAAGAGCAGTCTGAAGGGGAAAGAAGACACAAAAGGGTCGTTTGGAGATCTCTGTGCAGTGACAGATGTGTTTCATCCCTTTGCTTGAGAAATGTTAGGGAATATTTATGAGTCAATCTGTCAGACAGCAGATACGCTATTTGGGAAATGAAGCCCAAGACGTATCTTTTTTAGAAAGCAGCTGCTGACTTCCATAGTTTCTGTTCAATCAGCAGCACTGAAAGTGCCACCTCCCCCAAAACAGTTACCTCTCACTGATGCCCAAACCACTGCAAACATATAGCAGGTAACCTGCATGGAAAGTACACTTGCTTTACAAAGGAAACAAAACACACACACACACACACACACACACACACACACACTTTTAAAACTATGATTATCTGCTTCCTTAATAAGCTAGATAAAGATTAGCTTCCTAATTTTACCAATAACAAATTGAGAAATATCACCATTACTTTGCCTACGTCACTGTGTCACTGCTGGCTATGTGATGGAGAAGGTTCTGGTCTCCTAGCTTCTGGTGGCTTAGCTATCAAAGTCAAATTACCTTGTTTTTCAAGCAGGGGACTCCTCCTCCCCTCCCCTCCCACCACCACCACCCAGGAAAGGAGAAAATCAGAACAATTAAAGGACAACAATAAAAAGAAGTACATTAGGAAAAGGAAACATAGCTTCAGTTTCCCCACCTCTACCTGAGAGCTGAGCCGCGCTCTGAAAGGTGCCTGCAGTTGTGGTTTCTGTTCCCGATATTCTGAACAGTGATGAAAGGGTCTGCTGTTTCTGACAGGGGAGGAGAGGGAATCTGGGAAGGTGGGAAATTCATGGTCTTAGGGCAGTGGCTGCCGGAAGGGTGGTCCCTCAAGGTCCCTGGAAAGGGAACCTTGAGGGACCCGGTAAGTGTCTCCCCACTATGAGGAGCGCTCCGCTCTGCCTTGCCTCCCAAGCTTCAGGCCTCCCTCCCTGACCGTGTCTTTGCTTTTCCCACTTCTTTCCTCTAACCCAAGCTCAGGACGTCCCTACTGTGATCAAATCACATCACCTTCCGACCTGAGCTGTGGCACAGGCTGAAAGCCTGCTTGCACATGTGCCTCTCCAACTCTGTCTCATAAAAAATAAAAAACCCAAAAAGTATCTATCCCTTTTCCGGATCTGGTGCCTGAAACCTACAAGGCGCAGAGCCCTCCCTCCCATCCCTCTAACCCTCTACCTAGAAAGGGCCAGTTTCTCTGCTCAGGGTTATCTGACCGCCAGTGGAGCGCTCTCCAAGTGGACTTCGCATCAGCAGGTGAAGAATCGCCCTCGCTCTAGTTTTGCTTCGACCACCCATCCCTCCACTCACTAAGATCAAAGGGAAAGCATTTCAATTCCCACTCTGTTAACTCCCGTCACCCGTGGGCCACGAGGGAGCCCTGCGAGGTTTCCTCGCCGCAGGCTGTCCCCTGCCTGCTGGGCTCCAAGGCGCCGAGAACACGCGCCGGGCGGCCGGAGGCACCTGCGCCCGGGCTGCAGCGCTCGGGCCCGGGGCGAAAGCGAGTCGCGGCTAGAAAGGGAGCGGAGCGCGCGGCCGGGCGGGCGGCGGGTGCGGGAGGGCGCGGGAGGGCGCGGGCGGCTCACCTCGGCAGGCGCCCGCCCAGCAGGCCAGCAGCAGCAGCAGCGCCAGGAGCGGGGGCGCCGTGGCCCCTGGTCCGGGGGGCGTCCCGGGGAGGCGCTTCGCTGCCGGCGGCATCTCGGCGCCCGCGGACGGACGGCTCGGGGATCGCGACGTGCGCTGCCCCCCGCGGGGGCCGGAGTCCTGGCCTATGCTGTGGGGTCCTTCTGATACGATGTATAGCGTCGTGCTGTGAACTGACCGCCCCGCTCGCCGCCAACTTTTAAACCTCGTGGACACGTGGGCTGATGCGCGCGGGTCCCCGGGCGCGCCACCCCGCAGCACCGCCGCCGGCCTCTCCGGGGGTCACTCCCGCCCCCTGCCCGCCCCCTGTCCGCCCCCGCTGCACCCTTCTCGGGACCCGCGCCCCCTCGCCCCTGCTCTGACTCAGGATACCCTGGCTTTCATCGTCGCCGCCCTCGGGGCTTGGGGAACGCGGAGAAGGGAATTAAAACAATGACCCCCGTTCTGGAAGGATTAGAGTGGCCTCGGGCCTCCGAAGGCGGATGGCAAACCAGGGGGTCCCAAGAGGCCGGGACTTTTCACTTGAACGCGGTTACCCTCTCTCGGTTCTTGAGCGGGTCTGTGCACCCCTGCTTCCTCGCCCTCGGGGGAACCCTGCCCTGCCCACCCTCCTGCGTGGTGCCTCCTCTTCCTGGACCCATAGCACCTCGTTCGCTCACGCGTTCCCAGCTCCTAGCACGATGCCTGGCACGTGTGAAAACAACGCTGGTTCCACCGTGATGCTGATGTCCCCAAATCCCTGCAAGGTCTGAGGCCATTTGGGGAAATGCAGTCGTCTGTTAATGAAGGTCAAGAAGAAAGGACCTCGCCCTAACCGGTTTGGCTCACTGGATAGAGAGCGTTGGCCTGCAGACTGAAGGGTCCCAGGTTCAATTCCGGTCAAGGGCATGTACCTTGGTTGCAGGCACATCCCCAGTAGGGGGTGTGCAGGAGGCAGCTGATCGATGTTTCTCTCTCATCGATGTTTCTAACTCTCTGTCCCTCTCCCTTCCTCTCTGTAAAAAAGTCAATAAAAAATATTTTTAAAAAAGAAGAAGAAGAAAGGACCTTGAGGGGGCGTGGCCACGCATACATTTCTCACAAGTCTAGAAAGTCTCCGGTTGTCTTGTGGGTGGATTTCCGAGCCTGAGGTAGCCCCTTTTCCTATGCACCTCAGCGGCTCTCAATCCCCAGCGGTTGCATTCTGATTTCCAGGGTGACCCGACTTCTGCGGTCACTGTCGGTACTTTACTTCCTACGGGGAACTGTCCAGGAACGGCCTCTTTCAGGACACGGCCTGATCAGGTTTTAATTTCCTCCTACAGAACGAGGGAAGGCTGATCTTATTTTATCTCCTTTTGAAAGGAACGCAGAGGGAAGCGTAGGAAGGCAGTACATTCACAATTCTTAAGGGACCTCTTTAAGTCAGGCACTTTCCCTTGCTATTTCATTTCATATTCATGGCATCTCTGGGATGTTAAAGTATTTTGCTCCTCCTTGGATGATGCTCGGAGAGATTTATACAATCTGCTCAAGGTTGTCAGCATGTGAGAGAGCCACTGTCCCCTCTACTCTCCGAAGATGCTTCTCGCCCAAATCAGGCTCTTTAATGTATCAGGCATGCCTTGTGCAGCCCGCTATAATCAAGGCCTGCCCTTAAGCATTCAACACTTAATAACAGTAGGACCTTTCCAAAAGGTAAAGAGGCCCAAACTCACACTCAAATAGCTGCATTGCAAGGCAGGTTGGGATAGTGCTCGGTCAGAAATACAGAGAGAGGCCAGGTATAAGCCTGACAGAAAAAGTGAACAAAAATAATGGCTACCATTTTTAAGTTCTTTATATACACAAAACAAGTGAGCAAGGCCAGATTATAGAGCCTGGTCCAGGTCCAAGGATGGATGCGAATAGCTTTGATTCAAGATTGCTTGTACTTTGATTTATTCCCAGAATAATAAAACAGTAGTGCAAAAGATGTAAAGTGTAGGGCGTGGCTATAGGGTTAAGCCTTGGACTGACCTGTTGGCAAAGCCACAAACAAGTCCCAGCTTAGAGGGCACAGTCCTCTTAGCATAATTAGGTTTGACCTTATGACGCTCCCTACATCTTATCTGGGTAACTAATGGGCTGAGGGAGATGCAGCAAGTGCTGCCAAAACAAGTGAAACTCACAAGAACACTGTAACTATGGTGACCACTACCTTTTTACCTCTGGCTATAAAATAAAGGCTCAGCTTGCCTCTGGATCTCTCTCTGTGGCCTCAGCCAGGCACAGGAAGATCCACCTAGACCCAGCTTATTCTCTCTGTCTTTTCTTCATCCTTCGCCGCCCCCCGCCCCCCTCAGGCTTTCGAACCCTTGGCTGAGCTGGCTCCACACAGTAAAGGAGGTAAATGAAATAAGGATGTAGGAGGTGGCTCTGGTTCTTCATTGCTTTCCTTGTGTCTCCTGAAGGTGCACAGAAAGATCCCTAGTTTCAGTGGTCTATGTGGGGTGAGATGTCCATGGAAACAGAGAAGCCTGAAAATAGCGAGCTCAATGCTTTCTAACAAGGTGGCTCTCAGAGGATCAGCAAAAGAAAAACTCATGCATTACAAGTTTTGTTTTGGTTTTGGTTTTTTTCCCTGCACAAACCAAGCTGTTCTGAATGTTCTTGTACAAGTTCCTTGGTGCACATGTGAAAGAGTTTTCTTGTTACAGAGCAGGAAAAATTTTAGGCCTGCTTAATTATTTAGCCACCTCAGCAGCTTGACAGCCTTTACAAAGTTTCTAGGCACTGAGCTCCCACACCTGAGCTATGGCCCACAAAGAACAAACAGATCAAAATTAAGAATAGTCCTGACCTTTAAGTTACCCAGAAATGAATAACAGGAGGATGATGAACAGCTTGGCTAAAACTACACAATTAGCTTTTGTAACTTGGCTTTGCTTGCTATGGGAACCTGAACACAAATGTAGTTGTCCCCTTTAAATATTGGACTCTGCAGATGGTCAGGGCTGCTTCTCTCTTGGGCTTCCCGAGTGGAGGAGCGGACACTGGCCAGTCAATAAAGGCTCTCTAAATTTTAATCAGTCTGGAGTTCTGGTCATCCTGTCGCTCGCACTCCACAACATTCTGGGGTATATACCTCGGAGCAGAGGATTTAGGTCATAGGGGATAACCTAGTAAACTCTGCTTTAAATTGTTTTTCCAATGTGTTGTACCAATTTACACTCCACTGAAATGCATGAGGTTTACACTGCTGCACGACCTTGCAAATATCTTACCAGACTGGCATCTCATGGTGGATTTGCAATTCCCAGTACTAATCAGGTTCAATATATTTTCACAAATGTATTGGCCATTATTGTTTTCTCTTTAGTGAGATGTCTATGTATCTCTTTTGCCCATTTCCCCCCAGGGGTTGTTAGTTTTTTTGTGTGTTTTGTTTTGCTTTGCTTTGTTTTTTTCATCCCAGTGTAGGGATGTCTTATGTATTCTGGAACTTTTGTTAGTCAAATGTATAGTAAATCTTACTCCCTACTTATGGGATTTTCTTTTCTCTGTATGTAGGAGTTGTTATTTTTTGAAAAAAAAATGCTTAAGAAAAGCCTTGCAAACTAATGGTCATGCCATTATGTGATTGGATGATAAAAGAAGATGGGTGGGGGATTGAGTATCATGCTGATTCCTCTCATCTGTTATCGCTTACATTCCTGACCACACATTGGCAACTGGACTTTAATTTCTGCTTACAACCTATAAGAATTAAGACTCAGATCATGGGCTTCCAGATTAGCTAGACCTGCTAGCTTGTCATAGGAATGTCGAGAAAAGTCATCACAAAAAAAGCATTAGGAAGAGTACAATGGTTGAATGTCAGGAGAAGGGGAGAGTTGGCAATAAATAGAAATATATTGAGGCAGTAGTTAACAATAGCAAAGTCTAGTAATAGGTGAAAAGACCCAGCTTGAGGAGCTGAGCGTAGGGGCAAGATCTGAAGATTTAGGAATTCTAGGCAAGATCTGCATTCCTTCAACTGTTAATTGAGCACCATCTAAGTTTCATTCCAGAAGCTTGGGATACAGCAGGGGCCTCGTCAGATAAAGACTCTGCCTTGGTGGAGTTGGCAGATAGCAGTGAGAAAACAAAACAAAAATAATCTCAGATAGTAGTAAGTGCTACAAAGAAATTAAAACAAGGTAATGACATAATAGAAGATGACTGGGAGTTGGGGGAAATATACTTGAAACAGGATTATCTAGGCTTGCCTGCTCAGAGAAGATATTAGAGGCCAGAAAGAGGGGAAGAAAACTGTCAAAAGAACTGTGAAAAAGCCCCAGGCAAAGGGAACATCACGTGCAAAGGCTCTGAGGCAGGAAGTATTCTGAACCATTCAAGAAGCTGGAGGAAACCAGTGTAACAGGCATAGGGTGAGTGGGTGAGTGTGGGGAACTGAGGTTAGAGAAGTAGACAGGGTGGGTCCTGATCATTGAGAGGTCTTGGAGGCCATGGCAAGAATTCAAATTTTTCTCTAAGTAAAATGAGGAGCCTTTGGGGGATTGTAAGTGAAGGAGATCATCTAATTTAACTTTGGGAAAGAGTACTCTCACTTTAGTGGTGAGCAGGTTCTGGGAGACCCTAGTAGAAATAAGTACAGTAGAAGAGGTAGAAGGGCATTGCATAGGTCCACCCCAGAAAAGAGATGAAGTACTATATATACCACAACGTGGAGGAACCTTGACAATATTATGCTAAATGAAAGAAGCCAGACACAAATGGCTACATATTATATGATTCCACGTATGTATAATATCCAGAACAGGCAATGCTATGGAAACAGAAAATAGATTAAGTGGTTTCTAGGGCCTGGGGAGATAGAGGAGTCACTGCTAGTAAGTACAGAGGTTTCCTTTTAAGGTAATGAAAATGTTCTGGAATTAGACATCGGTGATGGTCCCACAATCTTGTGAATATACTAAAAACAGCGAATTCTACATTTTAAAAGGATGAATTTTATGGTATGTGAATTAAATCCCAATTATAAAAAAGGAAACAAGTCCAGGCAAGATATGATGATGAAAACCTGTTGGACTGAATGGTGGCAATCTGCAATTTAGCACAAGGAAAATGTGTCTATTTTTGGCATGAAATATACAAATTTTGCTATTTAATGCCTGGATGTCCTTGGTAACTATGAAATCCTTCTCTCCCACACTGTGAAGGCATTCACCTAAGACATGTCTGCCTCGATGACTATGCTACAGTTACTAGCTTTAATGTTTACAGGGCAGAAAATACTTCAAGGAAAACCAGATGGAGAATGTTGGTCTTTATCGTCACTTTGATATAACTGTTAACTATGATAGATTACCTAATACATAGAAAGTGAATACTATTTGTGAAAGGATGTTATGTCTCAATAGGATATGCAGTCATTCATTCATTCAGTGAGCATTTTTTAAGCCAGTATCAGCTATTCAGATTTATAGACTCAAAAAATGCTGAACATTGTGTATTCTGTTTTATCTTCTCTAAAATCACCTGCACCCGGTCATATATCTTCCCAATGTCCTATTATTTCTGCCTATGCTCATGCAGGAGGGACCATTTAGATATACCACCCTCATTTCAAATAGGAAATGTAGAGAAAAGGTTTTTCTTAAGGGTGTCTAATGCTAAAGAGTAGAAGTTCTACAGAGGTTATGGGAGTTAAAAGCAAACTACTGCAAAAACCCAATTTAGCCTGTGGGCTCTAAGAAGAATGCGGGGTCACTTGTGGAGCTACAGAGCGGAAGCTCAAGAAGAGATGGTCATTTGTGGCAATTACAGGACAATGACCAAGTGGCTAAAGGTCTGTTTGGTTCACAAGATGGGTATCTACTTAGTTTCAAGGATACCTCTCAGCTCTCTCCACAAACATCTCTGGCATCTGGATGAAATTCCCATTTTATAACTGAGTTTGCCTTCTCTTTGAACACTATTATTTCATAAGTTTTATAGTGACTTCAATAAAATTGTCATAATTATTTTTTCCCATCTATCTCTTCAACTATCTAGAGATCAACCTCTGCTTCCAGGAATATCCCTTGACTAAAGTGTTTTGAGTGAACTACATTGTACTGAGAAATCATCCCAGGAGAAACACTCTTCTAAAAGACAACACATGGACAATCAATACAAAAAAAAAAAAAAAAGGGAAGGTCACTGACCAAATACACCTACATTTCTTAAGACTTCCTGTTGTAGGATAAATAACTTTGCCCTGATAATAACACAGTTATTCTAAAAGATACAACACATAATTCTAAGAGATACAACATCCTCTACAGGAGAAACTTTTCCTACGTTCTCTAATTTCTTGAAAAATTAATTTAAACAGTTTAGAGAAATAGTAAGCAACATTATTGAAAGTCCTTCCCCTTGAGGTTGTTTTCAGGTTCATCCAATGCTCCTAGTGACTGTGATGTGGACTGATGGCGAATAAGAGATTTGTATGTCCAAGAGACATTCTTGTTGGTGTTTTTTTTGCAAAAGGTTTCATCTCTTCAGTCTCTCGAGGTCAGGAGGTGCTGTGGGTAGAGATACTGTGGGTGCATTCTCTCCACACAGGCCAGGGACAGCAGCTGGGGTTCATCTCAGAGAGCCTTCAGAGGTAAACACCTTTCGAGAAAAGTAATGAGATTTTTTAAAAAAGCAACTCAATAACGTTTGCAGTTCCTTCGGTGCCCACAAGGCTAGAATTTTCATGCGATAGATGTTCTGCGAGTAAAGCCATTATAGAAAAGCAGTAACGTTACTGCTAATTTGAAACATGACATTGAAAAAAAATTCCCATCTGCCAAAGTCAGAATCTTTTATTTGTTCCTTAATTTGCAATTAAAATATTAATACACACTCATGAAAGATTTATTGGATTTTCTTGAGATATTTATGAATCACCTCAGGGCAAATCTGGCAATAAAACAGATACTTCCAGACATACGAGGTTTTATTAAAATGAAACCTAAAATTAAATGATAGCTATAAAATACAAGGATGGATCAAGTAAATTTCATTATTTCTACACAGTAAATTGTATAACCATTCTTTATAGCTAGACTGGTTTTTAATCTACTTAAGAATGAATCAAAACATTATATTTTCTAGACATCTTGTATTTATGAAAAATACTTAATTTCCTTACATAGGCATGTTCAAATCAAAATTTTTATTGCATTTGGACAAAGGAATTGAGAGGAAAAAATTGGCATAATTTGTTCTTTATAAAGAAATGCTAAAATAATCCAAAGAGACCTGGAATGAGTTTCTGAATATAAAAATAAGTGAGATTTCAGTTAGTATTATAAAAGGGGTAATCACTACTCATTTTATCTCTACTGTCTCAAATAATTTTTAAGCTCTGATTTTTAAGTGTATCATACAGATATGAAGTTCTGAAAGTTGTATATATATACATATATACATACATATATGTCATATTGCTCTAAATTAAATACCAGTTGATACTATTTTAAGAAATTTCTGAGAAGAATAAAATTAACAATGTTGTCTTCGTTCATTTGTAAGGTAATCAAATTCCTTTTTCTAAAAAATGAATCACAGGTCCCTTTTCTATATTTCCTTACCCGTTAGTATGATTTCAAATATAAGCTATTTTTGCCCGACCAGTGTGGCTCAGTGGTTGAGCATCAACCCATGACCAAGAATTCACAGGTTTGATTCCTGGTCAATGCACATGCTTGAGCTGTGGGCTTGATCCCCAGTGAGGGGGCTTGCAGGAGGCAGCTGATAGATGTTTCTCTCTCATCAATGTTTCTATCTCTATATACCTTTCCCTTTCTCTCACTGTAAAAAAATAAATAAAAGCATATATATTTTTAAAAATATATTTTTATTGATTTCAGAGAGGAAGAGGGAGAGAGGGGGGGAGAGAGAGAGAGAGATAGAGAAAGAGAGAGAGAGAGAGAGAGAAAGAGAGAGAGAAACATCAATGATGAGAAAGAATCACTGATTGGCTGCCTCTTGCACACCCCACATGGGGATCGGGCCCTCAACCCTGGGCATGTGCCCTGACCAGGAATCAAACCCTGACCTCCTGGTTCATAGGTCGACACTCAACCATTGAGCCACACTGGCTGGAAAAAAACATACATTTTCTAAAAAGTAAGCTAATTTCAATCTTACTGAGTTTCAACCCTAATTTAAGAGATTTTAAACAGCTTAAAGGGAAAAAAGCAGAAATAGGTAAGTTAATATGTTTATTTCTCAAGGAAAACTGAATAATAAAAGTAGGTTTCTAAGCAGATCACCCCTGGTATTTTCTATCATGACATCCATATATTTAATGTCTATTGGGTCAACTGCCAACAATTGATTTGTGACGATTGTAGTTAATCAATCAAAATCAATTTGATCTTCTTTTCATACCCTTCTATCCTGTGCTTTTATTCTCTATAAAACTGTGTCAAGGAATCGCCTCCAATTCCTACCCTATCCTACCACGTCATGGCTCCATCTTATAGTAGAGACCTTCAGGAATATTGAACTAATTTTATACTGGACAAAGCACCTCAGGCAGATAATATATTACCTTATTGATGGCATCTTCTTTCCTGATCACTTGATACTAAATAGCACACTCCTCCTTCTAATCACTTCCTATGTCTTCCACACAGCTTTATTTTTTTCTCCTTAGCACTTATTACCACTCGATATACCACGTTAGATATCTTTACCTATGTAGTTGTTGGTTTGTTTATTGCCTCCCTTTACTAGAAAAAAACCTCCAAGTCAGATTTTTAATCTCTCCTATCATTTAAAATACACTTACTTTATATATTGTTCTGTTATCTCAAGCTCTTGGTGTTGTTAATTTGGAAACACCCTAAGTGCCCATCAGCAGATGGGTGGATCAAAAACTGTGGTACATTTACACAGTGGAATGCTACACGGCAATAAAAAGAAAGAACTCTTACCATTTGCAACAGCATGGATGGGCCTGGATTGTATTGTGCTAAACAAAATAAGCCAGGCAGAGGAAGAGAAGTGTCACATGATCTCACTCATATGTGGAATCTAATGAACCAAATAAACTGATGATCAAAAATAGACCCAGAGAGTTAGAAGCATGAATAGACTGTTGAACCTCAGAGGGAAGGCAGGGGGGATGGGTGGGAAGAGATGAACCAATGTACTTGTTTGTATGCATATATGTGGACACAGACAATGGGTGGTGAGGGCCTGGCGGGGGGGGCGGTGAGCTAGAAGAGGATAATGGGGGGAAAAGGAGGACCTATGTAATCATTTCAACAATACAGATTTTTTAAAATGCTATGT
>NW_005871175.1:1223709-1332771 GCF_000147115.1 Myotis lucifugus | reverse complement strand
GCATAAATAGTGATACACCCTTAACATATGGGAATGATGAAATGATCTTTCACTGCATAAAACATTGCTTAGAATATTCCTAGATTCTATTTCTTATTCTGTCCTACTCAGTTTGGGAAACTTCAGAACCTGGAATTGATATAGAAAAGAGTGAATAAGTATATAGTACAAAATTAAAATAAATACAGAAATGTTGTTAGGAAGTGGGATTGTCTAACTAGGAGAGCAAGAATTCTTGGAGGGACTATGACCTCATGATGAGAACTTGAGCAATGGAGCTGGACCGTCTCGCTTTGAATCATGACACCACCACCTACTAGCTGGAAGACCTTGGGATAGTAATTGACCTTTACAAGATGCAGTTTGCATTATTTCTAACATGGCAGTGTATCATATTTTTGCCTGCACAACATCCCCTTCCTTTGGAAAACCAACCCTTCCCTCTTCTATGAGAACCTCACATAGTTCAAGGATCAATGCCTGGATTTGTGCAGGGACTATGGCAAAGGCTTTCTCTCTGTGTAAATCCAACATACAAGGACCGTGTGGGTTAGATGAAGAGGCTGTCTTAGAATGACACCAAGTAGTGATGAGAAATGGAGAGAGAAAGAGATTGAAATATATGCTAACATTCAGCCATGTCTGAAGCCAGGTCCATCCTTTGGAGTTCAAAATTAGATAAGTCAAACTTTCCATTTGTTTTGTTTAAGTTGGGTTTCTTAAATTTGCAACAGTGATTGGCACAAAATAAATGCATAATAAGTTTTACTATGTTAGTGAGGACAAGAAAATGGAGGAAGAAGAAAAGGCTTCAAACAGAAAAGAGGGTTTTGAAAACTTCTAAAGTTTTACCTTTATAAAAAATTTATTTTATAAAGAACAGGAAAAAAGAGAATTCATTTTCTTCCACAAAACTTTCAAGATCTAGGCCCACCAATTATTCAGAAAGGCAGAAGGAGAAGATGGGACAAATCTACACTAATAAAAGAGAAACATGCAAATTGACCATCCCTCTGCTACACCAACCAGCCCATCAGAGCGAGTATGCAAATTAACCCAACAAAGATGGTGGTTAATTTACATACACAGGCACAGAGTAAAGACTGAAGACAGCGTAGAAGGAAGCCAAGTGCTGCAGAAGGGAGCGAAGCGGTGGAGAAGGCAGGGAGCCGACGCAAGCTTCACGCCCTTCTCTGCTTTGCTCTGGCTGCAGAAAGCCCTATTCTTGCAGGAATCTTCCTGCTAAGGGCCTCTAGTTACTATAATAATCTTTTACCATCCAGGCTTCACCATGAACACACGACTCAAGCTCTTACAAACTTAAAATTTTATTTTGAAATAATTATAAAATCACAAGAAGTTGCCCCCCAAAATGAACAGACAGGTTCTACATGTCCTTTGCTTTGTTTTCCCCAAAGGTAACATCTTGCATAACTACAGTACAATATCAAAGTCAGGAAACTGACATTGGTACAATCCATAAAGCTTATTCAAGTCTCACAAGGTTTACATGTACTCATTTGTATATGTGCAGGTCTATGCAATTTTATCAAATGCATAGATTCTTATAACTACAACCACCAAAACATAGAGCAATTCTCCTGTACATATGTATGCACTTAAATTTGGTGATTTCATCTTGTTAAAAAAAAAAAAGACAGAACAATTCCATCACCACAAGGCTCCCTGATGCTACTCTTTTACTAGTATACAGTAGCCATACCCAGCCTCCTCTCCTCATCCCTAACCCTAACAACCATCTGATATTCTCTATTATTTTATTATTTTAAGAATGTTACATATATACAATCATATACTATGTTACCTTTGGATAATGGCTTTTTTTCTTTCACTCAGCATAATTCCCTTGAGATCTATCCCTGTTATGTGTATCAAAGTTCATCTCTTTTTATTATATTCTGTTTAACCATTCACCTGTTGTCACCTGTTGAAGGGCACCATCCAGTTGTTAGCTATTATGAATAAAGCTTATATGAACATTTATGTGCAGGTTTTTGTTTTCACTTCTCTGGGATAAATGTCTAAGAGTGCAATTGCTGGCTCATTTGGTTAATACTTATTTAATTTTATAAAAGATTGAAAAACTATTTCAGAGTGGATATACCATATTACTTTCCCATTAGCAATGAGTGATCCAGTTTCTCTATATCTTTCCCAGCACTTGGTGTTATCTTTATGTTTTATTTTAGCCATGCTGATGGGTATATGTATAGTGATATCTTATTTTCTTTTTTTCTTTTTTTACAGAGAGGAAGGGAGAGGGATAGAGAGTTAGAAATATCGATGAGAGAGAAACATCGATCAGCTGCCTCCTGCACAACCCCTACTGGGGATGTGCCCACAACCAAGGTACATGCCCTTGACCGGAATCAAACCTGGGACCCTTCAGTCCGCAGGCCAACGCTCTATCCACTGAGCCAAACCAGTCAGGGCTTGAAAGTTCTTTATATGTTCTAAATACAAGATCCTTTAATAAATAGTTACTCAAATATTTTCTTCCAGTTAATGGCTTGGCTTTTCATCCTCTTCACAAGGTCTTTCACAGAGCAAAGGTTTTAATTCTGATGAGGTCCAATTAATCAAATTTTTCCTTTTATGGATCATGCTTTTAGTGTCATGCCTGAGATTTTTCAGCTAGCTCTAGGTTCTGAATACCTTCTTTTGTGTTTTTTTTTCTAAAAATTTTATGTTTTATATTTAAATCTGTGCTTAATTTGAAATTAATTTTTTACATAAGGTGTAAAGTTTAAGTCAAGGTTTTGCCTGTGGACGATCAATTGCTCCCACACCATTATTTGAAAAGGCTTGCACAAACTTTTAAAAACATTAAGTTGCCTTTGGTTATATTTTCTTCCTCTCGGCATTATTTTCAAAGCTGTTTAAAAAAAGTAGGAGAGCCACTTTTTATTCAAAAGTCACTTTAGGATAATCTTATTTGCGGTGATTTGATTTTACTGAATTTGCAGCCTCTGAAAGCCATTTTTGTTGACAGATCAATTGCATCTCATTACATCTCAGGAAAAAGAACATCACCCTTTCTCCCAACTAGCACACTCTTTAAAATGGTGTGACCTTTTCCAGACCAGAAAAAAAAAGTGCTGCTTGTAAAATTCATACTCAGACCCCAAGGGCAATGTCATTTAACAGTTTCTTCTTCCTCAACAAAACCTGGCACTTACATGAGAGGCAATGACACCAATGCCTCACGTGTGGCGTAGAAACTGTTTCAAAAAGCCTGTGCCTGGGGTAAGTCGGTTTACAGTAAGTGTAGATCAAAACATGCTGGGACGTGACTGCATTGTTAAGAAAACATACCCAGTTTAGAACTTGAAAATGTCCAAGGAAAGACCTGTGAGATCCTTCTGTCAACTGGAAGACTATACAGGAAAGTGAGAGTGGGTCTGTGGATGGACTCATACAGTATCTCTTCCCCTGAATCCAACACAGAGATCTTTACAATTCTCAGGGAAATTTGAGCAGGTTTGTGTATATCCTAGAAAAGAAATCAATCCATCAGATGACAGGTAAGCGTGCACAGTGCTGCTCCACAGGTGTCCTCTTCCTAATTATTGCTTAGATGTGAACATGATAGAAGAGTATCATTGGATAGCATGCTTGGGGCACAAGCGGGGGCCCGATCACCCCACAGATGGTGGTGACCAGTGGCCGGTACGCCCTGATCGCCTGATCGGGGCTGGGCCCCAGGCTGGGAGGGGAACTGGGGGTGGGTGTGGTGACCAACCTCCTGCAGCACCCAGATGGGAGGCTGTGACCTCTTGCTGGCTACCTGGGGCGGGGATGATGGGGACAGAAGTGTGGTGAGAATGTGGATGTCTGCCAAGCTTGCTCTCACTCCCCCTGCTACACTCCCCGGGATGCCAGGGCTCACACGTGGGGGAAGCCCCTCGTGCTCAGATGCTGGGCACCTGCGAGGAGCCTGCCCCACATCTGCTCGGCCTCTTCTGGGTGATCCGGGCCACAGCCGCTGGGCTGATCGACTCCCTGTGAGTTCTCACAGGAGCCAGTCTGCAAGGCCGGTTGAGAGAGAGCCCGCTGCCCATCTGGCTTCCGTGCAGCACTGCTGGGCGGCCCAGAGGCCTGCAGTGTCTGGCTGTGCTCACCACATCTCTGCGTAGGGACTCAGGTACTGTGACTCAGGCAGAGGGGGTCGCAGGGGCCCAGGGCCCAGGGCCCAGATGCTTCCCAGGGCCCAAAGGTCAGCTGGGACCTGCCCTTCCATGCCAGACGCTCATGCTTTGATCGCCAGCCAGGCCTAGGGATCGCACCCATGCACGAATTTCGTGCACCAGGACTCTAGTAATAATAATAATAATAATTGTACTTTACATATACTATTTTACTGAAGAAGAGAAAATTGTCAAATAACAAAGATAAAAAGAAACACACCAAAATGGTAATTGTGGTTATTTTTGCTTTATTTTTCTCTTATTTTCACATGTTTTAAATGTGGCTAGTTTTCCAAATAGAAATACATGTACATATTTAAAAGATCATTGAGCTATACACCGAACACTTGCATTTTATTATGTGTAAAATATTTCTCAATAAAGTACTGAAAAATAGGGTAAATAAAATGCACATGCAAAACACACTACCTATAAATCAATTTTGTTATTTTTCTTAAGAAAAAGAGAGACACACCAATTAAGGGCAATGTATGGAATTTATTTAGATACTAAATCAAACAAATCAATGATATATAAATAAACAATTAGGCAATTCACAACTAAATATTCGATGTCATTAAGAGATTACTGTCATGTTTTTAATAAATGTGAAATTTTCATAAAATAAAATGCACACATCTTAAGTGTTCAGTATGACAAGTTTTAAAAATTGTATCCCCTTTAACAATATGGCTAGCAATCACCCCCAAAAAAGATACTGATACGGATGTAGCTGTAGATACAGAAAATTTCAATCCCTCAGAAAGTTCCCTCCTGTTCCTTTCCACTCACTAAACCCCGAATCTTAACGCAGGACATCAATTCCTGGCTGCTAATGCCATAGATCAATTTTGCCTTTCTCGGGCTTTGTACAAAAGGAATCACACAGTAATGTACTCATTAAATTCACCCATTCTAAGTGTACAATTGAATGACTTTGAGTAAATTTATCAAGATGTACAACCATCATCTAACCTGGTTTCATTAACCCAATTAGATCCCTCATACTCATTTTCAGGTAATCTCCATGTCCGCAGCCAGGCAACTATTAATCTATTTTCTTTCTCCACATATTTCCCTTTTCTGGACAATTCATGTAAATTGAGCCATACAATAAGTGGCTTTTGTGTCTGTCTTCTTTCACTTAGCATATTTTTGAGGTTCATCCATGTTGTAGCATAGATCTGTACTTCATTCCCTCTTATTAGCTGAATATTTCATTGTACCATATTTTGTTTATCCATTCATCTTTGGATGAGCATTTTGGGTTGTTTCTGTTGTCTGGCTTGTATGGAAAATGCTGCTATGAACACTCATATGTGAGTTTTTGTTCCCACATATGTTTTCATTTATCTTTGGTAGCTAAGTAGGAGATGAATTACTGGGTCATATGGCACATTTAAGTTTAACTTTTAAGGAAAAGGTCAAACTATTTTCTACATCATGTTACATTCTCCCCAGCAATGCATGAGGAGTTTTGGTTTTCCATATATGTTGTCTTCTTGATGACAGCCATTCTAATGGGTATATATCAAGATAATGTTTTTGAGATCTATTTATGTTATTGCATATATTAGTAGTTAATTTCTATTTATTGCTCAACTAGAGGCCTGGTGCACGGATTCATGCACCAGTGGGGGTCCCTCAGCCTGGCCTGTGGGGATTGGGCCGGAACCGGCTCTCCAACTTCCCTGAGGGATCCCGGATTGCTAGAGGGTGCAGGCCAGGCTGAAGGACCCCACCGGTGCACGTTTGGGGCCAAGGAGGGACCATGGGAGGGATCCAGTGGCCCAGTCCCAATAGGCCAGACCCCAGCAGCAAGCTAACCTACTGGTCAGAGCATCTGACCCCTGGTGGTCAGTGGGCATCACAGCTACTGGTTGAACAGTGAAACGGTTGAACGGTTGAATGGTCACTTAGGCTTTTATATATACAGATATCATTCAATTGCATGAAAATATCACTTCTTAAAAAATCCATTCTCCTGTTCATGGACACGGATGGTTTCCAGTTTGGGATCTAATGAATAAAAATTATAAACATTCTTGCACAAGTCTTTTGGTACATGTAAGCTTTTGTTTCTTTGGGTGTAAATTCCTAGGAACAAAATTGCTAGGTGATAGTATAGATATATATTTAGCTTTATAAAAAGCTGCAAAGTAATTGTGCTATTTTATACTCCCAACAGAAATGTATGAGAGTTCCAGTTGTTCCACATGCTTATCATTTTTTTAAATTTTAGCTTTCCTAATATTATTACTCTTTAAGGTAATGGTTGCATAGGAGTTACATGTTTTTTTATAGTATTCATATATTTTAGAGATAATGCTGGCATTTTTACAGGTGAAATTAAATGCTATCTGGAATTTGATTCATAATACTTCAATGAGGGGGGCAGGGAGTGAGGTTGAGTTAGATGAAATGAGAAGCCATGAATTGATGGTATTGTTGCTGGGGGATGAATGCCTGGATGTTCACTGAACCTTTCTCTCTAATCCTGTGAGTTTGAAATTTTCATAATAAAATGTTTTAAAAATATATGTATACATTTTTTAAATGAACTGAATATTGAAACTCTTAAACCAGACATAATATGTCATTCTGGAACATCTATAATCTGTTCCCTTGGTGTTACTTAGCAAATAACTCTCAGAGTGTTAAAAAGTAATAAAGTACCAATGTCTTACATGCAATTTCTCCTAAAAAACTACCCTTCTTGTACAAGAGAATATCATGGCTACATTCAGTAATATAACAGCTTTATTGTCACATTATTTGATCATTTAGAGAGAAACAAGTCTTAATAATAATAAGGAAATGTTACCATTTAGAGCTTTTCTGACTAACATGGCTGATATTTGACAGACTCATTTCTTGTGAAATCATGATGGTATTAGTTGTACCAACAGAGAGAGAGAGGGGGGGGGAATATATCTATCGGAGAGAAAACAGACGAATTTATAACTAACTGAACTTTTGTTTTCTCTGAGCACTTTGATTGCCCCAGGAAAATGGAAAACTACTTAAAGTCATTGTAATCAAATTTTATTAAATCATTAGCATTATTTTCAGTATCTTGAGACTAAAAAACTTGCCCAGATGATAGTTGAATAAATGAGAAAGAAACATTATCTTTTTATATAGACTTCTAATGTATTACTTTTGTTCTTTCTTGTTAGAAATTAATTTTTATATTTATCAATAATATCAAAACTGCCAAACATTACCATTCTCATCTATAATGGTTGCAATTTTTTAAACAACAATACGGAAATCCCAAAAGGGACACCTAGAGCCAGTCACACAAGATAACTGATCATTCGTATGTCAAAGGACAGTTCAGAGAAAACAGTTCATTCTATGCATCATTCCTGAGAATTATGAACATTCTCTTGAGACAGCGATGAGATGTCTCCCATTGTCCATCAGTAGCTCTGACAGCCAGACTTTCATTTGCAAGCACACACAGTACTCATTTAAAACTTATAAAGATATCAAGTGGATAATATCTCTTTTCTTCCCAAGGTTTGATTGATGATTTAATTCTGTGACTTTCTCCTCTGTGCGGATATGACTTCATGAGAGTCCTTTTAAATTTCTAAGCCTGAGATAAAATTGAAGGGTTACTTTTCTTGGCTATTAACTGTAATATCTTGAAATTCACTTGACTCACTTTTGAATCTTACACACCAAAAAATGACATACTGCAGGCATCCTGAATTATTTAACTTTATCCTGAACAACTCTAAATTCATCAACTAAATTTAAGCTCAACTGGATTATCAGTGAATGTGGTAAATGTAAATGGCTGTAGATAGTCCCCAAATCCTGCATCTCCCCAAGTCAAGGATTCCTAAAAATTATACACCCATCATAAATTATATTAAAAATACATCAACAGAATGCCTATTTACAAATGGTGGGGTTTTTTTGTACAGGAGTACAAGTAACTTAAAAGTGCAAATTTAAAACTATATTATAAAACTTTGTTTTATGAATGAAGTTTCTGAAAATTTGAGTATTTAAAGTTCCTTTGTTTGGCAACCATTATCTAAAAACTAGTGGCCCAGTGCATGGATTTGTGCACATTGAAAGGAAATCAATTGGAAGAGATATTTTAATATCACTATTCACCCTTTTTCTATAATAGAAGTGTCAGAGATGAAAGAAAATTAGTAAAATGTATATGAAAATAATATATAAATTTATTAATAAATAAACAATAACAACATGATATAACAACAAAGACCTGATATAAAAACATTGATAAAAACAATGACTAATAAATTGATTAAAGTTATTCTAATATCTCCCTGTACACCACATTAAGAGTAAAAACACTTTCAGAGTGCTTGACTAATTTCCCCTGTGATGAGTATTTACAACTTTAGCTTTAACATCACATGCTCTTTGAACTCTAGAGAAAGCAACATATAAACTGAGAATGTCCAAAAACAGATTTAGGTAGGAATATTCCTACTCTGTCTACAGTTTTTCTTTTGATTTATTAATAGTCATCGCAAATGCTGGCATCACGGATTATGTTAGGTCGCAATCTTGTGATAATAAATCTAGTACCATTACAAAGACCCCATTTACTATTAAGATTTCTCAGTAGCATGATGATTGCACCTACTTTCTTTCTTTTTTTTTTCTTGGCTCAAGTCAATTTAATTCACAAAGCACCTACTGGGATAAGTATAAGGTTACATTCAAAGATAAATAAGTCTTTTATTTTGTCCTTATCTAACTATAAAAGTTAGAAAAAAATCATTTCTGGGATTTTTTTCTTGCTTATTTGAAAGATGATGGTGTTGGGATAAGATAACCAACTTTTAATGATTTGTTCTTTTCTTTTTCTTTATTGATAAGGTATTACATATGTGTCCTTATCCCCTCTTACTCCCCCACTCCCCCACTCATGCCCTCACACCCCCTGGTGTCTGTGTCCATTGGTTAGGCTTATATGCATGCATACAAGTCCTTTGGTTGATCTCTCTTCCTTACCCCCACCCTTCCCTACCTTCCCTCTGAGGTTTGACGGTATTTCCATTTTAATTTATGACACGGTGTTCCCGAAGGAGTGATACTATTAAGAAATTCGATAGGAAAATTTTCCTTTTCGGCATCATCATTGAATCAATGGAATCACCACCCAAATAGGTGTGAAAATCTCCATCAAGTATATACAAAATTTCTTCATTTGATTTATGAACATGCTCATTTTTAGGACAAATAATCGCATGTTTAGATATATTTTTAATATTATCTATAGATATACTATTTCCAAAGGTAGCTTCAATAATAGATCCGTTACAAATCATTTCACAGGGGATTTCAATAATATCCATTCCAAGAGCTTTATATGTATCACGCATGCTTGAGTCAATGTTTATTTTTAAATTGCCAGTGTGTTTCATATGTACCAGCCAATCGGTCGGTCGGTTGGTTGGATAGATAGATGGTCAGTTAGCCTTTTATAGATATAGATTATGTGCTATTCTACCTCAAACTCTTGGGGAAATTTCAAGTTCAAATTATTGAGTTACTATGCATAAATAACTACTCTTTTCAACACCTTACACATACTTTTTTTTTTTTTTTGCCAAGTGCAGGCCTTTGAAAGCATTTTATTTCATGATACCAAAGTTCAAGCTAAGCTCATATTGTATTTTCATATCTGAATGTTTCTCATGGGTCATGCCAAAGGCAAGATTTAGTTGCAAATAAAGAACACAGTGTGTCTCCAAAAAGTGACTAAGAGATGTTGCATTTGAGGCAACAACACAAACCAATATTTTGTTCCAAAAATTCTGAACTCTGACACACATCTAGCTCTTAGCATTTTAGACAAGGAATTATCTACCTGAATAATAATAACCATAACAACAACAATGCTAGTAAAAGTTTAGTTCTATACTTTTATCTCATTTTTAAGTTTTTTTAACAAAATAATTTCATATAGAAACATCAATGATGAGAGAGAATCACTGATTGGCTGCCTCCTGCATCCCCCCCACTGCCATTGGGGATCGAGCTAGCAACCCAGGCATGTGCCCTGACCAAGAATCAAACTGTGACCTGCCAGTTCAAAAGTCGCTCCTTAGCCACTGAGCCACACTGGCCAGGCCACATTTCTTTCTTATAAATGGTTGGTGAAGAATGAAAACTGGTTCCTGCCATTTACATTTCACTCAGTCTATCATCTTAACTCTACTTAAAACAATTATTTATGGGAGGCAAAGAGGGAATTGAGAGGTGTCAAAATTTATTTTATTAATGACATCAACTTATGTAATAAGAAAATAAGATAAACTAACAGGGTTTTCACTTCACTCAAGAGGCTTTGTTTCTATAAAGAAAACATAGGGAATTGGCTGAAAATCTTCTGTCCCTTTTAATAGATGGAATTTAGTAAAAGAGGTCAGTAATTGATATCCCAGGATCATTACACTTGGGCACTAAGCTACTAAAAGACAGTCCTAGGCCAGGCCTAGACTTGCCATCCACCCCAGGCTCTCTGAGCTGAGCAGCCTTGTCTCTGGATCATTCTGCCATCAGCAACAGCCTTAGAGGAGGACTTGAAATTTTAAGATAAGGGCTTATAAAACTCAGACCTTGATAATGATGCAATGAATTATTTTTGAACACTCACCCAAGTTCTAGTAGCTTTATAAATATTCATTAATTTAATCTTCATAACTGTATGAAATACTATCATTCTTTTTATACAGGTAGAGAAACTAAGGTTATAGAGAAATTATAATGGTAAAGACAGGAATCAAACCAAGGAGGTCTGATACCTCCACATGAGACAGAAGACCTCTCAGTATTTTGAGAATCAATATGGTAAAGAGGAAAGAGACCACCTGACTCTCTCTTTTGCCCATGTGGGAGCATTTCTAAGCCCTATAAACAATTAGATAGGAATAGCCTTGAAAAAAAAATTCTTTCAGTATATATTTTATCTCCCCAAAGCAACCCCTTTCAAACTTTAATGTGCATATGAGTGAGTAAGGATGCTGTTAAAATGTAGATTCGGACTCAGAAGATCTAGAATAGGGCCCAAGATTCTGCATTTCTAACAAGCTCCCAGGAAGTCTGCATACTGCTGGTCCAGGGCCCACACTTGGAGTAGCAAGGCCATAAGATGCATGGCCTTGTATGTTTTTAAATACATAAACTCGTAGACTCACCTCTTGTTAAATAAATTTTATAACAAACATTTTATTCTAGATGTTTGTAAGGCTGCTCCTATAATTGTCTGTAGGACTTAGAAATGCTCCCCAGATGGACAAAAGGGAGAGTCAGATGGTTTCTGATGCTGTGTGGTGAGAATTTGAATCATTTTTATTTTTGTAACTTGGTATAACTGATATAATTAGCATGGGGGATTCTAAAGTGTGCTTCTTACTTCACTGATAATATTATTTCCTAAGTTGATATTAACCTGCTTAATGTTTTAGATTTTACCTAAAATAATAAAAATGTTAACCATATGGGTAGTAAAAAGTGGTAATTTAATTTCCAGGCTGTTCACACAAGTGAATTCTCTTTTATTGTACTTTGTTATGAAGAAAGCAAACAATAAAAAGTTGTTTATATCTATTATTTTTTAAAATACTTAAGTTTGAATTTAAAAAGTAGGACGAGAGCACATACATTTAAAATGCCATTTGTTGCCTACATGACACAAGGGAGCACAAATTGCAAAATTAAATCTCACACCTTTGCTTTTTAAATTTAAAGGTTAGGTGAATATCAAAAGTAGTTTTAAATATAGTGTATTATTCAAAAAAAGCGAACAGGTTTCAGACCACCATACATATGATATCAAAGGTGCACACACACACACACACACACACACACGGCAAGGATATGTACTGAAATTATCAATAGATATGGACACAATCGATGGTAAATAGTCTTCTACCATTGTTTTAAGGAAACCAGAAAATGGCCCAACTGTTCCTTGTGAGCATGAAACATCTTAAGACTCAAGTTCATCATGTTTTATTGAGAAAGTTGAGTTCCACCTCTTCTGCTTGCCTCAGGATGGAAGAGTCAGTGAAAAAGATAAAAATCAGGAAGGATACATAGAAGCAAGCAGTGCTTTTCTGAAAGAATTACAATTACTTCAAACCATGAGTATAAAAATTAAATCAAAATACCACTGCACCTCTCTCTTTCCATACCTCATTTGTTGCCAGAATTCTGAAAGTTGGGTTTTAAACTAAAATTGTCATGGGTGCCTACAGCCCACATTCATAGTTCTGAGTCTGCACTTTCACCAGCTGTCGGGGTAAGAAGCTGAATGACTCTTTACTCCACAGTCTCCACTGCCCCTCAAGGTGTCATACCCGATTTGAATGGGACATTCATAACCAGAACCTGAAGCTTCAGGGGTCAGGTCCCTCCAGAAGGAAGCTCAGCAACACTTTTTTCAGATAATCCAAGCCATGTGACTCTTCCCCTCTGCTGGGCCACTTCCTGGTTGCTCACTGCGGCTGCACAGACAGTGGAGCAGAAGCTCTGTGCAGTCAGACACACCAGACAGACATTGCTCCAAATTCTGGTCCTGGGGCTCACTGCCAGTTTTATGTTTCTTTTTTCTCCTAAATTCTAGCACTTCAAACCCTGCCTAAGGGCCTTGGCTGTTGAAGAACGTATCCTAGCTTCTTCAGCACCTCCACTGAAGGACAGCTCTGCAAAGGCTCTGCTCCAGGCGGAACAGAGCTTTTTCAGAGGACAGAATTCTTAGAGCCCCATAAGGGAAGGAAGGCTGTGTGATGTTGCACCACATTAGCCATCCTTCACCTCGGGCAGGTGCCTGTCAGGGGTCCCATTCAGTAACGCTTGAACTCAGATGTCGGGGAGCTCAGAAAACCATAGATTCCCCTTCATACGAGCTCTTCTGAGAGCAGGGGGGAGTATAGTAACAAGAGCGTTTATTCAGCACCAGCTGCCTATGTTTTAAGGCACTGTTCTAAGAAGTTTACACAAGTAAACTTATCTCTGTAATTATTCTGTAAGGCAGCCACATGAAATATTGTCATAAAATAATATTTTTTGACATGAAATAATGTTCTCTCCATTGTATAGATAAAGACTCTGAAGGACACCGGACTTAATGATTTAGTATGTGCAAAGCATTCAGAACTGTGCCGGGCACTTAGTAGGCTCAATAAATGTTAGCTATTTGTATCACATGGTTAGTAAGTGACATGATTGGTATCACATAATTTGTATCACATGATCAGTAGGCTGGGATTCAATAAAGGCATCCACATGCTTAACCACCTTCTCCTGCCCCATCTATAAACTGAGCTCCAAAAATAGCCTGAAGTATCTGTAGTTATTCCATATAAATCTGTAAACAAGATTTGCTAATAGAGCGGATCCTGTTACTCCTGTGCTTAATAACCTTTGATGTCTCCCTACCACTTTCAGGAAGCGGCCAACTCCCATCAGCATGGCATTCGAGGCCTCCCCCCATCTCATCCCAGTCACTGCTCCCCAAACACCCAGGCCCCTGCTCATTGTTCCCTCACTGTGGCAGTATTCACAGCTTGTCCACCTCTCTCTCTCTCTCTCTCTCTCTCTCTCTCTCTCTCTTCTCTCTCTTCTTTCTCCAAGCTCTTCCTCTTGAAATGCTCTTTTCCAGCTTCCCTATCTAATGTCACCCCATCAATAAAACATTCTCTGAAACTACTCCTTCACCTCCAATCTCATCCTAATGAACGGTTGGCTCACCTCTATTCTCCCACAGAAAATTCCTCACACCTCCCTTATAGCACTCACTACAGTGTATTAAAGTCTCGTGGTTTATATGTCAACCTCTCCCCATGGATTGTCACTCCTTGAGTGGGAGAACACATGTGAAAATATTTTGGAAAGCATTCATAAAACAATTATTATTATGTACCAAGCACTGTGTCCTATATTATAGTTCATCAACTTCTGGATATTGATTGGTCCTACAGCTAGGAAGTTTCCCCTTCTCCATTGCATCACACCTTTAGCTCAGAAGAAAACCCTGAGACAGGGAGTCAAGTGCAAGCAGTTTATGTGTGAGGTGCAGAAAGCACTGGTAGGGAATGAGGAGGTGAGCCAGGGAAAGGAAGGGAGCAGTCAAGGCTGTGTTATTGAGCCAGCTAGCACTGTGGGCAACTGGAGCTTAGTGGTGCCAGGAACCAGGAGGAACCGTAATACACACTTCGAAGTTCCCCACCCTAGAGCAAAGGCCCCATCAGGCCTTGGCTGAGGGTATTCAGGGATATTCTCCATTCCTTCCTTCTAGCCTGCTCCTTTGTATCTGGGCAGAGAGCATGGCTCTGGGAAAGCCCTCAGGCAAACAGGTGCAGACACTGGCAGCTGGAAATGGACTAGAGTGAGCTGAAGTGGCAGGGGGAGGAATCTGGGTGAGACCCTGACAGCAATGAGACCCTGCCACAATGCCACTCTGAAACTCCCCAGGGCTATGGAGGAGGAATTAAGTTAAAATTTTGGGAGGTTTCCAATCATTCTCACTTGATAATAAGAGCTTCTTTAACTCCTAGAATACAACACAAACTGCTTACCTTTGGAACTGAAGAATATAGATGGTTGGGAGCCTGAAAGTAATATGAGACTGAACCAGTGGATAAAAAATCTAATATAAGTTAGCACTGGTATTATGTTTGCATTATAGATGAGGTTATAACTTCAAGGAATCGGTGAATATCCATGATAAACAAGAAAAAATTTTAGAAGGTTTTAATCAATTGAGCACAGACTGCAAATGGAGAGCATGGCCTTTAGTCATGGATATAAGCCAAATAAATATAAGGGCATTTAAAGATCAAGTTAATAAGGAAGTCAGCGGATAGCGTCTGGGAAAGTACACCCCAAAGGAAAAAAGATATTAAATACTTGAATAGCCATCTGACACAACTGTGTTTGTGGTCTAAAGATCTCTTCTGGGTTTTCATAAGGGAGTTTTATGGAGAACAAACCAATATAAGAGCAAAATATAAATGTCTGAAATCCAGGTAAAAGCTTGTGTGGAATAGTGCTATGTTATTTCTTAATTTTCCCCAGCAGTGTTTTTACAGCTATCTTAGTAAGCAAAATGCAAGTTTTAAAAATAACGTCTTTCATAGAGCTGTCTGATTTGCCCTATTCAGAGAAAACCATGTATATGAGGACAGTATGGTGTAGGTAAGGAAGGGTAGTAAGAAAATGGCTTGATTGAAAAAAATAAGCAATACACATGGAAAGGTCACCAAATTGAAAAATAATAAGGATTTTTGCCCTCAAACAAGAAGAATTTATCTGTGTGATATTAACTTCTCTTAATAAAGAATGTTGCAACATGAGAGGGTGCTCTACATAAATATGTGGAAATGGGGATCAGGGTAACTGAAGTTGGCAATGCCCATCTAACACTGTCCAGGGGAGAAAATACCAACCCTAAGGAAATGCTACTACAGGGCAGAACTCTGCTCTGAGTCAGAAATGACTGTTTCCTGAGATGTCCAACCATCTATAAACCTCCCTTTGCTCTGGCTTCCTGCTTAAAGAGCAACCAACTGACTTATGTCCACAATGGCTTTCAGATATTTGGAAACCAGGAAGAATTCCTGGAGGGCAGATGTAAACATGTCACCGTGAAAGAGCAGCGCCCATCATAAATGGATCATTTGGCCAGTGTTGTTAGTGTAAGTCAGACCACGCAGGTCAGAAGACTTGGCAGGCTGAGGAAGTGAAGAGCCCAAGTCACAAAGCTAAGATTAGGGAGTCTGGTGATTTCACCACGGTAAGACCCATCTATGAGGTCTTGCCTGGAAAACTAGCCAAGCCACCCCCACCCAGAGGGCCTCTGGACAATATTACCCACATTCATTGTAAAGTGGAAAAACATGTACAAAAGAAAACTTTTCTCAAAACGCACAGGCAGAGAGCGCCAGTACCGTATGAAGGGCCCAGACTTTCCAAGGCAAGCATAAATAAACTTACACCTACTCTGAAGATGTTACTCAACCCCCATAGCCTCGCCACCCCCCACCCCGAGCATGTGGTAGTGCCTTCTTAAAGCCATTACATCTGACAGCCCCACACAGTATCCTCTTCTGCAGAGCAAGAACTGGGTCCACTTTTCGCAAGAGCCTCCAACACTCTGCCTTGTGTAAAATAGGTGCTCGTGGAGGTTTGTTAGAGAGAAGAGTATGACAAACATGCCTCTACATAAAACACTTTCTGAAAATAGACTAAAACATGTTAGACTTTTAATACTACAAACCAGGAAAAAGAACTACTTGGCACCCTTGTGGGGTCTGGACCTGCTCCTCCTGTAGAGGGATTAGTACCCTATCCATGAGACCATTAAGATGTTCCTTTCAAAAAGAAACACAATGGCTAAAAGGACAGAGGCTTGTGTCCCGACAAGGGTCTTTCACTAGCAACTATATCTTTGGGTGCATGTCAGTTCCAATATTGTAGACAATGTCCATGTCATGAACTGGTGAAGGGCAAAGACCTTTCTTTCACTTTCTTTTGCATGATAATACAAGTCTTACTGCCTAGTGGATGCTCAATGGTAGACTATATAAACTAATGCAATGTCATATAAGAAATGCCATGGTGAATAGACATCAAACAAATAATAGTTTTATCATTTTTATTGGTGTAAAATATTATAAAATGTTATTTTCTATTTTTATGCCTAAATTGCCATGTTCTCCAATTTCCTGAATTTCTAATTGTTTTATTTGATTATTTTTGTTTAAGGCTCTAATTGGAGGACATGGGAAATATGTTTTGTGTGTGTGCTGTAAACAGTTTAATTTATTAAGATTTTAGTGAGTTATTTTAGATGACTACTTCTGCCTGTTCTGTTTTACTTAAATTGACGCAACTCAATCTCGACATTTCTCAATATTTGATCTTGATATTTTGTGCATCTTTTACGTTCCAGAACAATGAAGTCCCTGCCTTGATAGAGCTCGTTTCTTAGGCTGGAATATAGAGAAGCAAACAAAAATTACGACAAGAATAAGTTAGATGTTATAAAAATTGCAATGGTTAGTATTATATAAAGTATAAGGGAACAGAGGGAATGATTATTTCTGCTTCAGAGGGGGCAGCTCAGGTGGCCCCAAGTAAAAGAGGAATTCCAGGCAAAGGGAAAGGCAGGTCAGAGGGAACAGAGGAAGAAAGTGCACAGTGAGAAATCTGTGGGGGAGAATGAATGAAGGTAAATCTGGAGAGATGGGCTCAGCAAGATTATAAAGGGGCTTTGTTTATTGTGCGAGGATGTATTCAGAGGGTGATAATAAGCCATCAAGAGTTTCAAGTGGGTAGATGCCTTGGTAAGATCTGTGGTTTAGAAGGTCTGCGTTTTAGAAAGATCACTCTAATGCAATGTGAGAGGCTGGCTGGGAGAAGGGTAAGCCAGCAGACAGAAGCTATTATGCACATTCAGGATTGATTCAGGGAATGGGCGTGAAGATGAGATGGAGTAAAAGGCATTTCAATAGAACCTAGCAGCCTTACAATTCAGAGCGATGATGGCAACATAATGGAAGAGAAACAGAACGGCACACAGGAGTGTGTGCATATCTGTCCATCCTTATAGTCAAACTTAGTTTGTTACTTATTTCTTATTCCTCAAGCACAGCACCTAAGAAACTGCAGATTATGAATTATGCTTTACTTGCCTGTGTTTTGTGATTGCTCATTATTTTAGACTAGAGGCCCAGCGTACGAAATTCGTGCGTGGATACAGTCCCCAGGCCTGGCCTGCCATCAGGGCCATCTTCCCCAGCTGCCTGCATCCAGCCCCTGCCACCACCCACCCCCAGTTCCCCTTTCGCCATCGGGTGATCAGTGCTTGATGGCCAGGGGAAGGGACCGAGAAGTCAGCTGTTCCTGCCCTCTTCCCGACCCCGCAGCAGGTGGCCATCAGGCAATCGGAGCCTGCTGGCCAGGGAAAGGGACCAAGAGGTGGTCAGTGTGCCTCATAGTGACTGGTCCAGCGGTCGTTCTGCCGCTAGGGTCAATTTGCATATTACCCTTTTATTATATAGGATTGGTTCTGAATTTGTGATGAAGGCAATTGCTGGGTGTAATTTAACTTGGCCCCCTCTATTAAAAAGGGAAGGAAAGACTCAGAGGAACTATGAGATAATAAATTCATGTTGCTTAAATTCAGAAAAAGGAAGGAAGAAAAATGTACTCAGTAAATTAAACTTATAAATAAGACTGCAAAAAAAAATTATTCTGACGATAGCAGTTTTGGGCCTTTAAAAAGCACCGAAGTCCACAGAAATATGGCACAGCTGACTTCCAGGCCACACAAGGAGCCACATCACTAAGCTCCACCCTCTGCTCCTCACCCAAACATCTCTCCTGTAGTTGCCAGAGAGCCAGGGGGAATAATCCTAGAGATATTAGAAAAACTCTAGGGCTTGAAGGGGAGGTAAAGAAGCAGCAGCAACAAGTGGCAACAGGATGAGGAACTGCCAACAAGGCAGTCTGTAAAATCTCCAGCTCTTTCTCCCTCACTACCTGGATGTTTGAAATTTGCCTTGTCATCTAGCCAGAAATCCTATGAATAGCAGTTGCTCTGGGTTAACAAATATCCTGTTAAAAAATTCAAATGCTTCAGGGATTTTTTTTAAGGTTAGTCATTCTCAGATTACCATAAAAGACAGGCATTTCCACTCAGGCCCTTCAATGGGGCAGAAGTAGAACACAGTAGGACCAGAGAGGAGACACGTTAGGAAATAGGAGAAAGGCGTAGGAGGGGCCAGAACTCTGCAATTCATTGCTCAGATAAGAGAGAGAAAACACCGTTCTCTCTCTTCTTGTCCACATCTCTCTATTGTTTCCAGAATTACAACTGGAATGATCTCTATTAGTGCCAATTGGGGTGTATCACAAGTGATTTAAATATGCTGTCATATCCAGAATTACGAATTTCATCTTAAATTCCACTTCTTCCTTTTCCCAGCGCTACAGAATCAGAATCCCCAGAGATAAATTCAGTCAGTGACAAGGATTTGAGAGGCTTATGCCCTTTATTTTCAATGCTTCTAAGAAGATCAACCAGCCTGCCTTATTCAAAGGTAATTTCCCAGTTTACCCGAAGGTAACCTGGAAAGGAACCATTTCCTTTGCCCCGGTAGTTGCTCACACCAAGGCTTCCTTACCTTGCTCTGTTTCAGAACCTAAAAAGCCAGTCTCTTCTGGGACCTGAAGTTCTCTTGGATGGTCCCACATCATTCCCTACATTCACACAAGGGGAAAGCAATAGCTAAAAGGAGCACACTATTTCTCTCTCCACCTGGAGAATTCTCAAGGCAGACATCCAATGAAAAAAGGCAAGTCTCAGAATAAGTGCCAAATGATGCCATTTACACAAACTCAAAATCCTATAAAATGCTATGCTTTGTCATGTCTATACATGGAATAGTGAAAGAATGTAGATCAGTGGTTGCCCGGGGATGGAGGGAGGAGGGGTGGGTGAGAAAACAGTCTGTATGATACATTTATCTGAGGATAACAGCTGCCTCTGAGAGCGAGAACTAGGCTACTGGAGAGGCGGACAAGGACAGGCCTCCCAGCAGCTGGGAGCAGCAGCCAGGGTCTGGGAGCCTGTTGGCCTCACCTAACTGTTGGGGTCCAACCCCAGCAGGTCCAGGGGTCCCCAAAGGTGTGGACAGAGTCGGCAAAGAAGGAATGACACAGAGGCAGCGTTCAGGTGATCAGCAGCCTAGCCAAGTTCTCTAGCCAGGATCTGTTTTTTATTGTCTTGTTACATCTGTATTTATACCAGTTGGTTTTAATCCTATCAATTTCTATTCCAAAGGTTAGGGCGTTTCTTCTCTCCACTCCAGGGAGTAAAGATTATGTAGCTTAAGCATGATTGTTCATAGTTAAAGTGATTAACTACCCACCTGGCACTTCGTTAAGGGGTTTTACTGATAAAAATTCCCACCTGGGGAAACAAACTTTCTCGGAGAGGTGACCTTGGTTAAAACACACAGCACTAAGGGGAGCAAACATATTAAGGACAGTATGCAATATAGGCCACGTCTCTGGAAACATAAGCTGTGCAGATGTTTCTTCCCTGCAGTGACTGTGTCAAGCAGCAAGGGTGGATCAGCTTTCTGCACTTCTCATTTAAATAGGTTTTGATACAGCGGACCATACATGGTAGTTATTACAAAATCAAAAATAAATATTACACTTCAGTGTGTAAAAGTAAAATGTCAGTATCAGAATTTAGGATATGCAATGTGAAGAAAAAATAGAAGTACTAATAACCACCAATTTTCAGTGAAGAGGATCAAATGTTATGGCAAACGTGGAAAAATAAATAAAATGTTTTAGAACTGAAATAAAAGCATACGTAAGTACTATGCAGGAGTAATCCATAATAAGTAAGAATGTCAGAGAATGAATACCCACTATCTAAAGTTGAAAATCAATAAATGTAATTAGGAAAGCACCATAAAACTAAAGTTTCTTTCAATGAAATTTCTGTAGTATGTGCTGCCATGTACATTAATTGATTTATATTAAAAACTTTCACATTTAATGGAAGTTATTTACTCAGACGCCAATATAAAGATAAGTTTTATTAAAGTAGTGAGATAATATGAAAGTTTTTTATTTTAAATTTTAGTTTTTTATGTTATTACATTATTTTTATTTATAAAGCATAACTTTATATGGAACCTCTTCAAAAAATGTTAGAATGCCAATGCAAGGTGGGCAGAGATTTTAGTTTTTCTGCTCTATTCTCAGAACATAAGACAGTGATTGGCATGTAGTAGATGAACATTTCTTGAGTGAATGAAATCTGAACTCTTCAAATATTGCCTTGTACATAGAAGACAAAATTTTAGGTTCAGCAACTTCAAGTCTGATTGCTTACTTTTCTTTTTATAAATCTCCTTTTGATTCCACTTTAATAATTTAATTTTATCCCTATTGCTCCAGGACCTTTTTCCTCATATGGTTTGCAACCATTACAGGGGAACTGCCATTTAAGATGAACACTGAAGGATGAGTAGAAATTGCTTAAAGAGAATATCATAGATAGAGATAAGAGCATTATGAAAACTCAATGTGTCATAGGGATAGGAGGATTTTGAAATCATTAGAATATAGAATTTGAGAGGTGAATGGAGCTAGAGTGTCTTTAGATGTTCCTGATCATGGGGAAAAATAAAAAGGCAATAGAAACCATTCACGCACATTGTGTTTTTATTTATTTATTTATTTATTTATTTATTTATTTATTTATTTATTTATTTATTTATTTATTTAAAAATACATTTTATTGATTTTTTACAGAGAGGAAGGAAGAGGGATAGAGAGTTTGAAACATCGATGAGAGAGAAACATTGATCAGCTGCCTCCTGCACACTCCCCACTGGGGATGTGCCTGCAACCAAGGTACATGCCCCTGACCGGAATTGAACCTGGGACCCTTCAGTCCACAGGCTGACGCTCTATCCACTGAGCCAAACCAGTCAGGGCAAATTCCCCCATTTTTATTTTTTAAATGACAGCGCGTGTAAATCAGCGGCCACCTCTCGGATTGGGTTGTTTAAGACTCCGAAGACTTGTTTGTGACTTTGCCAACAGGTCAGTCTGAGGCTTAACCCTATATTGGCTCCCCAGTGGGAGGTGTGCAGGAGGCAGCTGATCAATGTTTCTCTCTCATTGATGTTTCTCTCTCTCTCTCTCTCTCTCTCTCTCTCTTTCTCCCTTCCTCTCTGTAAAAAATCAATAAAATATATTTTTAAAAAATGCACCAAGCTTATGAAGTCTCAAACAAAACTTGAATTTTCTGTACATCCTCCCGTCAAATGAAGTTATTTCCTGTACACCACTCGTCTTGCAAACTGGTCTTCTATTTCCTTTCATTTGACCTAGATCGGCTCCGAGACCTAGAGAAGTATCGAGACTGCTTATGATTTCTCTCCCAGGACAGTGATCTCTGTCTTCTCCTATCTCTGGAAAGGGACCTGCTCCGGCTACGGGAGAAGCTTCTGCGTCTTGGAGATCTGCGGCGAGGTGGAGGACTCCTTCGACGATAATCATCTCGAGGGTGACGATCCCAAGAGGGAGGCGGGCCTCGATTTCGACTTCTCTTTTCACCATTGGACAGTTCCACTCTTACTCGGCAGCCACACAGGGTTCTCCCATCGAGCTCTCGGACAGCATCGGCTGCATCTCGGGGATCTTCAAACTCCACGAAAGCAAAGCCGGGAGGCTTTCTAGCAACCCACACACTTCTGAGTGGCCCATAATAGCCAAAAGCCCATTCCAATTCTGTCTCGTCACCGTTGTCTCCAAGATTTCCCACATAAACCTTACAATCCAATGGACAGGAATGGCGATGCATTTCGAGATCTGGAGTGAGAAACTCAGCGGCTGAAGTCCACACAGCCTCGGACGACTCTCCGGCTCCCCTCCGACCGGTACCACAGGTCTGCGCACCTCCCCGGGTGGACAAAATTGCCTGCCCAAACAGGTCCAGGGGTTCCCAAAGGTGTGGACGGAGTCAGCGTTCAGTTCATCAGCATAGCCAGGTTCCGTAGCCAGGATCTCCAGCCAAGTTCTGTCCAGCCAGGTTGTGTTTATTCCTCCTGTTACATCTGTATTTATACCAGTTGATTTTAATCCTATCCATTCTATTCCAAAGGTTAGGGCGTTTCTTATCTCCATTCCAGGGAGTAAAGATTATGTAGCTTAAGGGTGATTGTTAGTAGTTAAAGTGATTAACTACCCGCCTGGCACTTAGTTAAGGGGTCTTGTTCCCTCCCTAACTTCAGGGAAAAATCCCTACCTGGGGAAACAACCTTTCTCGGAGAGGTGACCTTGGTTAAAACACATAGTGCCAAGAAGGGGAGCAAACATATTAAGAACAGTATGCAATATAGGCCAGGTCCCTTGAAACATAGGCTGTGCAGATGTTTCTTTCCTGCAGCGACCGTGTCAAGCAGAAAGGATGGACCAGCTTCCGGCACCTAACAACCATCCCGGGCCCAAGGCAAAGGGGCGTGGGCATTAAAATAAACACACACACCAAAGAAAAGAAAAACAAACACACACACACAAATTGTAGAAAGTTATTTCAACACTGTCACCGGTATGTGTTTATTCTACTCTTGCTGTTAACAACGACAAAGATAGATTCAAATTTAACATATGGGAATGCCCAGGTAGGTATAGGTGCTCATTATGAAAATGGCTTCAGTGACCAGAAGGGAAATTTTTCAGGTAAAAATAAACACGGGATTCGTTTAGTCATGGAGTATTCGGAGTCTCAGCCTTCGCCTAGCTCAGCAGTCCTGCTGCGGGCAATTACACCAGTGCCAGGCTCTCCTTCTGCCTTTCTGCGCCTGAAGTGTGTGAACGCAGCGCAAATGACCGCACTCTCACACCCAAAGGCTCGTGTGCTCCCATGAATTCAAACTCCGTCCGCACTGGTCTTCGCAGGGAGCCCTAAAGAGGACGGGTCTTCCTACGAACCGAACCGCTAAAGCCCCAGGCTTGTTGGTGATGGACAGGCCATAGGTGATGGGAGCCAACCAAGACCAGAGCGGAGGGGAAGGGAGTCAAAGGTCACTCACCTGGCCCAGGCATGTGCTACCCTGCTGGGGTGGGGGGTGGGGAGATGGGCATCAAAACATGCCATTACATCCAGGCAGACTGGCTCCGTGGTTTGAGCGTCATCCTGTGCACCCAGTGGTTGGTTTGATTCCTAGTCAGGGTAAATGTCTGGGTTACGGGTTCAGTTCCCGGTGGGAGCCGTGGGAGCCGTACAGAAGGCAACCCATTGATGCGTCTCTCTCTCCCTCCCTCTCTCTAAACATAGCCTCAAGTGAGGATTTTTAAAAAATGCGGCCCTAACCGGTTTGGCTCAGTGGATAGAGCGTTGACCTGCGGACTCAAAGGTCCCAGGTTCGATTCCGGTCAAAGGCGCGCACACACACACACACACACACACACACACACACACACAACTGCGATCACCATTTCTAGGCGACCTGATAAGACTTCAGCATAGAAGTAATTCATTAAACTCGCAGCTGTAGCATGACCGATTGATTGGCTGTTGAGGTCTCGCGTGTGTTTAACTCAGGCCGACAGCCCTCCCTGGGCCTGTTTCTGCATCGTCTGGTGACAGACACAGAGTCCACCAGGTAGACCGGTGCGGGGGAAGAGGTGGGCTAGTCCCTGGCAAATGCTTCCCCCAATGGTGGAAACACCGGGAAGGACTTCGACTGCGACCTCAGGCCAGGCATTAATCCGTGTTCTGAGAGCGGATTACAGCCTAAACCCAGGGATCCGCCCTGGGATCCGCCCTAGAGGGCGTGGCAAGCGAAGGCGCCAATAGGCACGCACCGCATCTGGCTGCGGCTCCATAAATGCCGGCGCATCTGGCTGCGGGCTCCATAAGTGCCAGGCCTTGCACCAAGCAACTACGTGCCGGCCCGACCTTACCTCCAGACACAGTAGCTCTTGACCGCGCTTGATGAAATGATGGATCCCACAGCTGAAGATCTAGTTCGGTTATCCGGCAACTGCCAAGATACTCACTCTTTACCTCAGGAAATTGTGGAGTTCGTCCTGGAGTTCTCTGAGACACATGAGTCAAGAACTCCAGCTGCACCAGAGCCACAGATCTACATGCCTCCGACTGCCCGTGGTGACGAGAGCCAACATGAGTCCATTCAGAACCAGGTGATGGCTCCTTTGAGGCCCACAATGATGGTTTCTGCATGTTCTAATATCCCTGGGACAGTCCTTGACCAGAGCTCAATAACTCTCCCTGTTAATGCCTTTGATAAGCCCCCTGGAGAACTAAATGAGACTGTCTCCATGGACCAGAAGGAGACCTCCTTTGATCAAAGAAAACCCACAGCAACCTCCTGGATGATAGGTGTTACTGACAACCCAAAGACATTGTTCACTGATTGCCAAAAGACAACCATCACTGCAAACAACATGACAATCTCCAAAGAAGGTAGCCAGATGAAGACCCTCAGTGATGAACAGACCCATTATGGAGGCCAGATGACTTTTGGTGGGGACCAGAAGAAGGTAACCAGATGAAGACCCTCAGTGATGAACAGACCCATTATGGAGGCCAGATGACTTTTGGTGGGGACCAGACCCATTATGGGGGCCAGATGACTTTTGGTGGGGACCAGACCCCTTATGGAAGCCAGATGACCTTCAGTGGGGACCAGACCTGTTATGGGGGCCAGATGACCTTCAATGGGGACCAGACCCCTTATGGAGGCCAGATGACACCTCTTAAAGGGGGCTATCCAGTGACCTTCATTGGGAACCAGACCTTCACTGGGAACCAGGTGACAACATACAGCAGTGACAAGACTCTCTATGGGGGTCAGATGGGGACCCTTAAGGGGGACCAGACGAGAGCCTTCACTGATGACCACACTCTCTATGGAAGCCATATGATGCCATGTCAATCGCCATCATTGCCATACCTAGGATCCCTGTACTGTTCAAGTTCCCATTTGACCCAAGGACAATCCCTAGAAGAGCAGAAGTCAAAACTCAAAACCCAGAGATGTCAGTTCAAGAAGAATCTTGACATTTCAAAGCCCTACACTTGCACATACCAGGACTGTCAGAAATCATATTCAAAGTATTCCTCTCTCCAATTCCATATTCGCAAACACACAGGAGAGAGGCCCTACAAATGCAATGTGAAGGGATGCACATGGGAATTCGCCCGTTTAGATGAGCTCAAGAGACACACCAAAAGGCACAGTGGGGAGCGACTCTACCTGTGTACTCTGTGCGACAGGCGTTTTGCACGATCTGATAACTTGAAGCAGCACCAGAAAGTCCACCAGTGACTACGAACTGAATCCATCAGCCCATGAGGAAACAAGATTCTCCCTAAGCCTTTGTTTGCTTAGCACCTAGCACTGTGCCACCACATCGTAGGTGCTTCATATTACTTGTAAACTTTTAAGGTTTTTATTTTTTATTTTCTAAAACGTAGAAGAAAGAGCCCAGCTGGTGTGGCTGAGTGGTTGATTGTCCATCCATGAACCAAGAGGTCACTAGGTTGATTCCTGGTCAGGGCACATGCCCGGGTTCAGGGCTCTATCCCAGTGGGGTGTGTTCAGGAGGCAGCCAATCAATTATCCTCTCTTAACATTGATGTTTCTATCCCTCTCTGCCTCTCCCTTTCTTGCTGAAATCAATAAAAATATTTTTTTAAAAGATGTCTCTCTCTATCCCTCTCCCTTCCTCTCTCTCTAAAGATCAATTAAAAAAATTTTAAAGCATTGAAGAAATACATGTATGCATTTTAATGGAATAAGAAGCATTTAACTTATTCAAAAGTTGAGCCTCCTGCCCTGGCTGTTGTTGCTTGGTTTAGTGTTGTCTTGTGCACCAAAAGGTTGCTGGTTCGATTCCCATTCAGGGCACATGCCCAGGTTATGGGTTCAATCCCAGTCGGGTGTGTATTGAAGGCAGCCGATCAATGTTTCTCTCTCTCCCTCTAAAATCAATAAAAACATGTTTTAAAAAGTTGGAAAAAAAAATTCCACTTCTTATAACCTCCTGATTTGAGGAAAGGTGACCAAGTTGCACAGAGTTGACTTAAGAACATGCTTTTCGATCTTGATTCATATTTGGAAATTTTCATTACTTTCTATCCCCTCACTAAAGGTCTCCAGAGTCTTTTGCCTAACTCCTATCATTTTGGGTCCTTGAAAGCATTTTCAGTTAAATCAAGATGGTATTTTCTCCACCAGACAGAATTATCTAGGTGAGGTTTTACTATCACTGTTGATCATAATTACAATAATAATAGATGCTCTTAACCAATGGACATAAGACACTGGGGGGTAAGGGAGACCAGGGGATTGTCAAGGGTGGGGGGGGGAGGACACATATGTAATACCCTTTGTAATACTTTTAGCAATAAAAAAAATAATAATAGATGCTTGAATCAAAGCACCTCAGTATGGCATTTGAGTAAAAGAAATATTTAGTATATCCATGAGCAACATCAGAGTTAAATTTTATCTTTAAAACAGTTAAAAATGAACTGTCATTGTATTATTTTAACCCAAATAAGCATTTGAGCAGTTATTTAATTTGGTATTTCTAACTCTTTTAGGTAGATAGGTCAGAAATAATTACTGCTAACTAAAGAGCTCCTTACATCACATACAGCACTTGCCAATATAAGCTACTAACACTTTGACACATCACCACCATTGATGTATATAATTAACTTCTGCATTTGTTACATGACAGGCACCATGGACATACTCTGCAAAGGATACGTCCAATGTGTAGCATATAATCTTCTGTGACATTAGTTACAGTAAGTGGAATTGAATACAGAGCAGACCTGAATTTGAGCCTCTCTGAGAAATGGCATTTTACTAATGGGAGCTTCCATGTAATTGTAAAATGGCATTGAGAATAGCATAATAAGAGAATAACATTGAGAATAATAATGTGGCAACATTCCAGCATATTGCATTCTTTTTCTAGAATGTACTGCAGGACCAACATCACTTCCTTAGAGTTAGCTAATTGGTTAAGGACACGAATTGACTCCTCCAGACCACTGGGTACCAATTAATGCTAATTGTGGCTGTAATGAAGAACGGGCTGAAACAAACTTAAAGACATTTAATGGGATAAATGTAAAGTCATATTCCTAGGGACAAGGAATTTTAGGAAATGAGTATTAGTCATCCTTCATTATTTGTGAAAGCCCACAAAATAGCACTGTGTGCTGAACCAGTTCAGAAATAAGACAATGACATAGCACCTTATTACTGAAAAAGATAAGAAAGAAACTGGCTGAAATCTGCAGGCCAGTGGGGCCTCCCCATGCAGAACCCCGCTGCACTAATGCAGGCCTCCCTGGGGGCTCAAACCCCTTGCAAAACTTACTGCACAGGGAGACCAGGCCAGATGGCACATGCTCTCTGTAGGTCACTTGCTCCCAAAGAAAGAGGAGGAACGGCATTGAGCTATAGATGTCCATCTTCTCCCTCCAAACACCCATCAGATTACTGTAAATCACTCCTTCTCTAGGAAGACTGAGGAGTAGAGAGCCCAAGACCTGTTCAGGAATGAGGTTCCCACCACACGGAAGGAAACATCGAGGGAAAGAATCCCGCCATAAAGCAGGGAAGCCCAGAGAGACTACACAACCTTCCCAGGATTATGTAGCTAAATTGGTGTCAATGCCAGGGATGATGCCCGGAACTCTTATTTATCCGTGTTAAAGAACAAACCAACAAATAAGGAGCAAAACCACAATGAGAGAGTCCTCCTCATTTATTAGCACAGCACCTGAAAAAGTTGGGGTTGGATTGTTTAGTAGACTACAAACTTATTATGAAAAATTTGGTGATGTGCGTGATCAAGGACAGTGTCCAGATTACAGAAAATGATATATTTATTCTCCAAAACTTTGTGGAGGATTGTACTCAACTCTATGAGCCACATTTTTTTTTAAAGGAAGGTAGACGTATATAAAGTACAGAAAGGTCTGATCAGGATAATAAGAAGCTGAAACAGAACTGGAGTTTGAAAAGCCCTCTCTGAGAAGGAGGCTTACTTCTGTAAAGCTTCCAAAGAAAGAGTGAGACCAGAGAAAGTCATTTGGAGGCAGCTTTAAGTCAATAGAAGGAAGAACATTCACACACACACACACACACACACACACACACACACACACACACACCTCTAGCAGTGAATAGGATGCAAATTTGATCATGTCACCCCCTTTATCTTAGGGTAAAGTCCAAGTTCCTGAGCAGGGTTTACAGGCCTTTGCGGACTGGCCTCTGGTGAGTGTCCAGCCCCAGCTTGTACCCAGCCGGCTGCAGCCATACCGACCTTCTCTCAGTCCCTGTGTACACAGGCTTCTTCCCCCTCCCGTCTTGAACATGCAGGTCCTTCTGCCTGGTGGTCTTCCTCCTTTTCCATACCAAACCCAGTCCTACTCATCTCAGTTTTCCCATCTTTGTGGAATCTGTCCTGACCGCCTGGAAGAGGCCGTTTTGCCCTCTGCACTTATCAGAGTCCTGCCTTCACTTTTCTTTTTGGGCCCTTCAGGTAATGTTTGTCTCCTCTCCTAATCTGTAAACTCCATGAAGGCAGGGAACATATTTTTACTCAAAATATATCATATCCTGCACATAGTAAGGACTCAACATATATCCACTAAAGGAAGCAGGGGAGGGGGAGAAGGAAAGAAGGAGGAAGAAAGAGAGTTCCTGGAACTGGAAAGGTTCAAGCAGAAGATGTGAAGAACCATCTTCTGGGGAAAACGATTGAAAATTCAGGGTGTCCCCCCAAAAATGTATACACACTTTAACAGCTGATTCTATTACATTTTAAAAATGAAATGTATTTTAATAAACACTGCCTTTATAATTATTCAACGTATGTGTACATTTTGGGGGACACCCTATATTCCTGCACTGGGTGGAAAGATTGAACCAGGTAATGCTAGTCAGAAATGTTTGCTGAGCATGTACTATGTTCCAGGAGCTGGGTGCAGAGGACAAGTACTGAATCAGTACCTGCACTGGTGCATGAGGCACCTTTCAATTCTAAGAGCTAGTGATTAAATGCAGCAAATCCATTTAGCACCATAAGACAAAGCAACAAAAAGTGAACATGTATGGCATTCTTTTTTAAAATTTTATTTTTATTATTGAAAGTATTACAGATGTCCCCTTTTTTCCTCCATTGACCCCTCTACCCCATACTTACTCCCCTCCCCCTGCAAGTCTTCACCTCACTATTGTCTGTATCCATAGGTTATACATATATGCATATAATTTCTTTGGTTAATCTCTTCCCACTATTGGACCAAGTTTCGATCGTAAACTGCAGTCATATCTAATTTTACTAAATACATATTATTGATGTTGAATATTAGAATTACTTACTTTTGGTGAGTCATCTATATATATAAAAAGCCAGCGACTGGAACACCATAATGACCAGAATGACTGGTCGCTATGATGCCCACTGCGACCAGCAAACAGGCCTGATCTGGGGGTGGGGCCAGCCTCCCATGGCCCCACCCCTGATTGGTCTCTCCTACCCGATTGAGGGCAGGGCAGCAAGCCAACCCCTTGCGGCCCTTCCCTCCAGCAGGCCCGCCCCTGATCAGCCCACCCAACCCCTATCAGCCCACAGACCCTCCCCCTGACCAGCCCACCCCTGATCACCCACCCCTACCCCAATAGGGGGTGGGGCCAGCTGGCCAACCTCCTGCAGTCCCTCCCCCGAGCCAGCTTGCCCCCCTATCAGTCCCCCCCACTCCGATCAGGGGCAGGGCCAGCCAGCCAACCACCCATGGCCCCTCCCCTAGGCTGCTGGCCCCTGATCAACCCTCCCACCCAATTCAGGGATGGGGCTGGCCAGCCCACCAACTGAAGCCCCTCCCCCATCCAGCTCCACCCCCAATTGCACCCCCCCACACTAATTGGGGGTGGGACTGGCTGGCCAACGGCCCACGGCCCCTCCCCCAGCCGCTGACCCCCAATTGGCCCACCCCACCCCAATTGGGGGCGGGGCTCGCCGGCCAATTGCCCGTGGGCCCTCCCCCCAGCAAGCCCGGCCCTGATTGGGCCCCGATCGGGGCGGGCCAGCTGGCCAACTTCCAGTGGTCTTCTCCTCCCAACAGGCCCAGCCCCAATCTGCCCCGATTGGGGCTGGGCCGTCTGGACCCCACCTGTGCACAAATTCATGCACTGGGACTCTAGTAGTGTAATAAACAGAGAATGAGAGAAGGAGAATTAAGTTAATATCTTCTGGAAAGCAGCTGCGAGAACAAAAATAAGAAACTAGTCCAGTGAATCAGATGAACATTTCTCAATAATTACGAAGTACACTTTTTAAAAAGCCGAATTGAGTTTGTTTCCACTAAGTCCTTCCAAATAGTTCCAATATATAAGGGAAAAAAATGAGAAAAATTCTAATTCCCCTTTTCCAAGATTTTGCCAGGCATAAAAGCCTCCACTTAGAATCTACTGCTTTTAAAATTTTAACTTTGGCATTCTCAAACCATGTACCTCAGGTGAAAGAATTAAGTCAGACTTGCAGCATCTATCAGGAGAGGTAGCCAGAATGGAGTGGGGTCCCTCGGCCTGGCCTGAGGGATTGGGCCGAAACCAGCTCTCTGACATCCCCCAAGGGGTCCTGGATTGCGTGAGGGTACAGGCCAGGCCGAGGGACCTCACCAGTGCAAGATCGAGGGTGGGGAGGGACTCGGGAGGTTGGCCAGCTGGGGAGGGGCCAAGTGAGGGCTTCAGGGCATGTCTGGCACCTCTTGCTCAGTCCCAATCAGCCAGACCCCAGCAGCAAGCTCACCTACTGGTCAGTGTCTTCCCCCTGGTGGTCAGTGCATGTCATAGTGAGCGGCTGAGTGACCTTAGCATATCATTAGCATATTACACCTTGATTGCTTGACTGGATGACCGGACACTTAGCATATTAAGCTTTTATTATATAGGATATTTCTGCTCTCATTTAACTTGGAGCATGCTGCCTGGATGTAGCTATGTAAAAAAAAATACCTTGAAAGCAAATTAGTCCCACAGTTCATGGCCTCTGTCCTTGGGACATTGGGCAGTCACTGCTTTCTCTGTCCACATTGTCTTAACACCTAGAGCAGTGATGGTGAACCTATGACACACGTGTCAGAGGTGACATGCGAACTCATTTTTTTTTGGTTGATTTTTCTTTGTTAAATGGCATTTAAATATATAAAATAAATATCAAAAATATAGTCTTTGTTTTACTATGGTTGCAAATATCAAAAAATTTCTATATGTGACACGGCACCAGAGTTAAGTTAGGGTTTTTCAAAATGCTGGCACGCCAAGCTCAAAAGGTTCGCCATCACTGACCTAGAGCATGTACTCTTGTACTCTTCTTGTGGATCTGCAAGAGTTTTGTGCCTGGAAAGAATTATGTAGTATTTTAAGATAAGAAATATCAGCAGACCACACTATCCCAAAACCATACAATGTAAGAACATGGAGGGAGACTGAAGATACAATTGGAAGAGAGGATAATTAATGGAGGAAGATGTTGGAGGAAGTGGGAAGGGTGGAGCAAGTGCCTGCTCATCTGAAAGTCATTTGAAGGCTGAGGTCCAGAGGTCCACTAAAACAGCTCAGAGTCCTCTAACTTAGAAACTATTCAACTTTACAACTTCTCTATTGTTTAGACTTGTTTCTTCATATCAAAGCAATATAGTAAAATTATAAAAATTCAAGAAAATTTTGCTGTTCAGCTCTCAGAATATAGCCATTCCTAATACACATTTAAACTCTACTGGCTTCATTGCATTGAAAATGTTTGGGTTCCCATTACTTAAGGCCTATGCTGATTAGTAGACTTAAGAATCATATTTATAAATGTAGTTTTATAAATGCCTATATTAAAGAATAAGCATGATATAAATAATTTACTGTTCAGTCATAGCCAGTGGGTTAATACCTAGACACAATTTGTGTTCAGGCTCATTAGTAAAAAAAAAAAAATGTGGAAAGTGGCTGACAAATTAATGGTAAAGGTAAAGGAAAATGACTTCTGTGACCGTCAGAATATTAAGATTCATGGTCTCATTCTACTATTTTTAGAACCAATTAAATAACCGAACTCTGAGGAAATGTGACATTTCCTAGCCATTTGAGAGTGGTTAATTTGCTGTCGTTCTTTTTTTAAACTCTGTATTATGGAAAACTTCAAACACATACAAAAAAGAGGAGAGTATAATGAAACTTCATGTACCCATCACTCAGCTTCAACAATCTTGTTTCTTCTACACCTCTACGTATTTCCCCTGCAAGTTATTTTGAAGTGAAGCTCAGATATCATTTTGTTTCATCTGTGTCTATGTATTACAATTTTTACTATTCCTGTATTTCCAGTGCTTTCTTCCTAGGATTAACTTATTTATCAGTCATCAAAGAAAAACATAATAAGAACAACAGCAAGTTTTTCAATAAATATTTGTTGAAAGAATATTGTTGAATGAACAAAAGCTTAAAATTTATTGAGCACGTACTGTGTGCCAGGCTCCGTACTAAATGCCATGTGTGCGCAATTCACTTAATCCTTATAACAACCCGAAACCATAAATATTATTATCTTAACATTTCAGGTGGGGAAAACAATGTGAAGAGATTAAGGAACTACCCCAAAGATAAAACACACATTAAATGAAACAAAATTAAATCATATTGTAAATATAGAATAAAAGCAAAGCATGAATGACACTGGATATTTTAATAAGGCTTAGAATTTAGGCCTTTGAGAATGAAAGTAAATTTTCAGCATAGTCAGTAGCTGAAAATTCCCAGTGTGAAATGATACCACTCTATTAACTAAATATTAAACACACTTTTCAGTGACAAACAGCAGTATATCTTATCAAGTTTCAATTATGTTTTCCAGTAGGAGGAAGTTACCAGCTGGAACTGTGAGCAAGTTAGGGTGTGGCATCATTTATTTAAGCAATAAACAAACGCCAGGCCCTGACCTCTGCAGAGGCACTTCTAAGCACATATTAAAATTTCCTTCCAGTTGTGTCTTTCAATCTCTTTCAAGATTTTTCATTATAAAAATAAAAATGAGCTGAGCCAGGGCGTCAGCTTCCTGTCTTCAGCTGCTGAGCCAAGAGTCTGGCCTTGTACTCATTCCACACTTGTCGCTCCGCCAGGTACTCCCTAATGTCCTCCTCTGAGGGGTAAGCACACGCCAGCTCTACAGCAGTTCTCCTGCATTCAGGGCTGGCTTCTGCTAGAAACAAGCTTTTGGGAATAAAAATGCACTCCACTCCTTCACTAATCTAGAAGAGAGAATAAACATATTTATTTGTTTTAAGTTGTTTAATTCATAAGGGAAATGTAGTTGAGGGTCAAACATGGATTTGAAAGGGTTAATGTGCCACTCAACCCCACCCAAGGGCCTAATCAATCACCAGGGATGTGCTGTGCACTTGAAGAGCTGCTGACTGTCTACCCAACCTGGAGACCAGGATGGCAACTGGGAAAGCCATTGGGGTCCATGTAATCCTGACATCCCTCCTTACCAAAACCCTAGGGCCGTGGTCGGCAAACTGCGGCTCGCGAGCCACATGCGGGTCTTTGGCCCCTTGAGTGTGGCTCTTCCTAAGCCTTAGGAGTACCCTAATTAAGTTAATAACAATGTACCTACCTATATAGTTTAAGTTTAAAAAATTTGGCTCTCAAAAGAAATTTCAATCATTGTACTGTTGATATTTGGCTCTGTTGACTAGTGAGTTTGCTGACCACTGCCCTAGGGGATTCTGCATAAGGACTATAAAGAGTTAGTTAAGAAAATATGAACCCTCAAGGGATAAGCTATGCATAGTTTATACATAAGATAGGTAGTTATATAACAATTTTCAAGTAGCATGGAAGGTAAGTCTGATGTTAACCGTTAATCTCCCTCCATAACACACTGTTCTGTGCCTCTCTTCTGGTCCTAGTCCAGATCTTCCTCTTCTTCTGTTGGAGCAGGTGCTCTGCCTCTGTCCTGTACTGTCACTTCTATGTTTTACATGGGTCCCTATGTACCAGGGACAGAGTTGTGAACAAGAGACTGATTCCTTTCTCACATTAGACTTCATTCTCTCTTCAACTGTTCAAAATTTCTGTCTCTCCCAAGGTTCAGCAGGGTTATTTCTTTTGGTTTTGCAGTTGGGATCCTTTTAAAAATTGCTATTGCCCAACGCCAACGTAGCAGACATTTGGGCCTTTTAAATACTTTCAGGGTGGGAGTGAATTAGAAGCCTCCAGGATTTTACACAGGAAAACAGGCTATTCCAAGTTGGATATGCCTGAAGGGCAGTTGTTCCACTGCTCCAATACAAAGGTCTCCATTGCAGCTGCCTGCTCCGGGAGGCAGAGGCTGCCTCAAGCAAACAGCTCCGCAGGCTAATTCTGCATGGATTCCACAGGCCAGGCTCTGGTTATGTGAGTTTCAAAACCACTTTGAGTAAATACTGTTCCTTTATATTATTTCAAAACTTTTTATGAATCTCAAAAAGTGAGAGAAAAGCCCAAGTCTTTTAAAGATTTCTGTTAACATGGCATAAATACTGACATGGAGAATGGCAGATGAAAAAAAAAAATGCATTTACTCTTGAAAACGAAAACAAAACAACCAATGAGACCAAATAAAATTACATACACATTTTTAAAATTTAGCTCCATTTAAATTGTTTCAATAATTCCTAACCTGAAGTTTTTTAATTCTCATGAGGACATGGTCCTCTTTGGATTTCCACCTTATGGAACGCTGCTAGAAACCGTTTTGTTTGTGAGCTCCCCACCAAATGGACAAAGCATATGACTTTGCTAAGAATGATTCAGGGACCTCTCTGGAAAAAGGCCATGCTCTTACCAGGTACACATGAAGATCACATGAATTGTCCAATGCTTCTGCCAAGCCCTGAAAGTGTAAGAGAACCTCAGTCACTAAAAATGGTAAGTACCTCTTTATCAGTTAAATTGAGCAAGAGACAAGAAGAGTCAAGTCAGAAACATGGCGTGTGTTTTTTTTTTTTTTAAATATATTTTATTGATTTTTTACAGAGAAGAAGGGAGAGGGACAGAGAGCCAGAAACATCGATGAGAGAGATCGATCAGCTGCCTCCTGCACACCCCCCACTGGGGATGTGCCCGCAACCAAGGCACATGCCCTTGACCGGAATCGAACCCGGGACCCCTCAGTCCGCAGGCCGACGCTCCATCCACTGAGCCAAACCGGTTCGGCGGCGTGTGTTTTTATTAATTCTTCTATAGCAGTGGACCTACACATGGTTCTTAGTGGACAGAGCATCGGCCTGTGGACTGAAAGGTCCCGGGTTCAATTCTGGTCAGAGCATGTACCTCAGTTGCAGGCTCCTCCCCGGCACAGGCCCTGGTAGGGGCTCCTGCAGGAGGCAACCAATCAATGTGTTTCTCTCACATAGACATTTCTCTCTGTCTTTCCCTCTCTCCTCCACTCTCTCTAAAAAAATAATCAATGGAAAAATATCCTGGGGTGAGGATTAAAACAAGCACACAACAACAAAAACAAATGTATTCTATACATGTGTGATGGAAATAATTAACAATCAGGAAATATTTATTTAAAGTGTGTGTGAGACTGTGAGAAAGATAAATGAGATGTGATCTTTGCCTTCAAGAAACCTTCGTCTTCTTTGGAACAAAAGAGCTGCTTTTTGAATTGATCTAATTGCATTCTGAAAAAAACACACAAAAATTTATTTTTTTTAAAGGAACTAATTTCATGTTAGGAGGGAACTGACATGTTTTGCATAACTAATATGTACCAGGCACTGGGCATATATTCTCCCACTTAATCCTCACAGCAATGCTATGAAGTGGATATAATTATTTTCATTTTGTAGGTGAGGAAACTGAGGCTCAGACAGCTGAGGTGACTTGGATAAGGTCACATAACTAGGGCATGACCGTCCCAAAAAGCCAATGCAAGCCAGTGTCTCCGGGTCAAATGTCCACGCTATTTTCATTACTACTGGGATGCCCATGGGAAACGCGGGATGAAAAAAAACATTGTGAGAGACACTTTAAAGGAAAAATTTGCAAATGTTTTTAACTTCTTGGCTATTAATATTAAAACGTTATTAACAAAATGATATGGAGGCTTGATTGAATTTTAAGGAAACCTTTCATAAATGAGATAAGGCAGGGACATCAGGAAACAGAAACCTAATTAAATGTGTTGAAGGAGTCAGATTAGGTTTTTCCACCTATTTAAAAACACTCAACCACTTAAATAAATGTATTATTGTCCTCTTATGCAATGTTTTTAATATTATAATTTTAAATTTAAAAGGTAATACTGTAGAGAAAAAAGCACTAGGTTAGAAGATCTGAATTTGATTTTTAGCCCTCAAATTACTATAGTATAATCTTGGGCAGTTTATTTAATCAGTTTTAATCTTGTAGGAGCACTAATATCTCTCCTATGCTGTTCAACCATCAACTCACCCACCCATCCATTCATCCATCTACCCATTCAACCATCCATTTATTAAATTATCTATTCAATACATGTTTATTAAGTGCCTTGTAAGTGCCAGTCACTGGAGACATGTTAAAGTTAAACTAGACTGAGAGTCTGCCCTCAAGGAGCCCACAGTCTAGAGAGAGAGACGTGAATATAAAGCAATGTTGGAGAATGTGGTGGGTGCTGTAAAGAATACCTGTCCTGGCTGCAGTGGGCAGAAAGGAAAGATCACCTCCACTTGGTGAGAGGTAGAAGGGAAGGACACCTCACAGAGACCATGGGAGAGAGAGGACAGGCATCATGGAAAACGTGACACTTGAGCTACGTCTTGGTAAAGCATGAGCAATTTTTCCCAATGAATCTGGGGCATGATGTTGGGAAGGATGTTCCAGCCAGAAGCAACCACATAAATAAATACCCAAAGGTCCGATATGGTGTGGTAGTCAGCAAATTACATGCAATTTGAGTTGGCTGAAATGTAAGGTAGGAGGAGGATGCAATAAGATGAGGATAGAGCAGATGGTTTGCCATTATGAGGAGGTTTAATTTTATTCTACGGACATTGGAAAATTATTAAAACCCCTTAAATTAGAGTAAAGGGGTCAAATTTACATTTGAGGAAGGCTACAGCTGAGGATATTAGTATGAGGATATTATAAGAAAACATGAAGATCTGTCATAAACTATAAATCACTATATAAGTGCTTTCAGTTTTAGTTCAATGTAAATCATGATTGGCTATATTATAGACCATGTGTAATTAAAAAAACATGAATTCTGTGTGATTCTATGTATGTATTTAAATAAACCTATAAAATTTAAAATATAAATGAATTGTAATAAACTAAAACACTTACAAAAACGTCACCTTGTTCCAGCACTCTTATCTCAACAAAACCTGTTGCTGGTGAAGATCCCTAAAAAGAATAAATCAAAATATTGGTGATCTTTGAAAATAACAAGGGTAGGTAAGGTTGTAGAGAAACTGGAACCCTTGTGCAATGTTGGTGGGAATGTAAAATGGTACAGACACTACGGAAAACAGAATTGTGGTTCTTCAAAATTTTAAAAATAGAATTACCATATGATCCAACAATCCCACTTCTGGGTACACATCCAAAAAATGTGAATTCAGGGTCTCGTGGTGATATTTGTATAGCCATGTTCATAGCAGCTTTATTCACAACAGTAAAAATATAGAAGCAGTCAAAGTATTCATTGATGCATCAATGGATAATTAAAATGTGGTATATATACATATAATGGAATAGTATTCACTTCCTTAAAGAAAAGGAAATTCTGACACATGCTACTACATGGAAAAACCTTGAGGACAATATGCTAAATGAAATAAGCCAGTCACAAAAATACAAGTACACTATGAATCTACTTATATGAGGTATCTAGAGTAGTCAAATTCATAGACACAGAAAGCAGAATGGTGCTTACCAGTGCCTGGGGGAGGGAGAAGTGGGGAGTTGTTTAATGGGGACAAAGTTTTAGTTTGGGAAGATGAAAAAGTTCTGGAGATTGGTTGCTCAATAAAGTGAATATATTTAACACTACTGAATTGTACACTTAAAAATTATCAAGATGGTAGTTTTATGTTATGTGTATTTACTACAATAAAAATATATTGATAATTTAATAGATTAAAATTTATTAAAGGGATGTATGAACAATGACCATCAAATAAAAGACTTTTAAAATATTTATAGTGTTTTTTCTTTTCTTGTTTTTTGGTGAGGGAGATAGTAGTTTGTAATCAGAGAAATTATTACACTAAATTAAATTATTAAGCTAGTATGCACTTTTGGAACATTAAAAAGGGAATCAAATGACTTTATCTATTCCTTTTAATTACATAGCAATTTAATATAAGCAGAAATACCACAAATCATTTTACTTTTCACAATAATTCAAAAATGAATTCAAGAACAGAAATTAAGGAGGAAGATATTCAAACGAAGTTACTGTCAGGATTCTTTCCTTACACTAAGGCAAATGATCTGGTGAAGCGCACTTTGTTTTCAGCAAAGTGATGTCAGATTCGCCCACTAAGTCGTGTTGACCTACCTTGACTTTCAGCAGGATAATTAGGAATTATTTCCAACTCATTAGCATGGTGGTTTTCAAACCTGAGTTCTAAGAATCATCTGGAGAATCTATGAAACTTGCAGATCCCTGGGCACCATCTCTTTCCACCAAATTCTAACTCAGTAGGTCTGGAGTGAGGTCAAGGAATCTGCATTTTAGCCTCACACATGGAGGGGGTGGGATTCTGATGCTCCAGGTTCACAGGTAAACTGCATTGCAAATGATTAAGTAGAAACAACCTGTCCCACACGTAGCTTGTATGTCCAGAGGCAATTCCAATTGGAAGATTCTTTTTAATGTCAAAGGTAAATGCATATCATGGGATGTTTATCCCTTGAACAAGATTTCCAATAAGTTGACCATGGTGAGCAAATCAGACTTGAAGTCCAAGATGGCCGTGACTGTGACATGAACTGGCAGAAATTCCCAGCAGGCAGGAGTGTTGCCTGTCATCCCTTCTGCTGGGAACTTCCCTGATTGATCTCCCCAAACCCACAACAGATCATTTCAGGAAATTTAAATTAGATCGAGGATGCCTACTGGTGTCTTCTGAAACATAAACAAAGGAGATGAAAGAAAGAAAGCAGACCTGTCAGTAATCCTGGAAACATGCATGCAATGGTTTGTCTCTGCTTGGCAATACAAAAGGGTGAGTATTTTTTTTTCTGCCTGTGCCATCTCTCAATGGATTGCTCCTGATGCACATCACCTTCTGGTTTCATGTTTATTTAGTAACAAAACAGTTCTCTTTACTACCTCTGTGGAGTTCTCTGGGTTGGAGAAGATTTTGTTTTCAAGTATATTTTGCAACACCTCTGAGGAGCAACCAGAGAAAGAACCTCCAAGCAATTAGCTCCTGGCTGAAAAGGTGAGAGAACAACAAAATAAACTCTCTGAATTGTACCGCTGCCTCCAAGCCATGCACATTCAGTGGCAGAAGTTAAAGATCTAATTCAGTGATGGCGAACCTATGACACACGTGTCAGAGGTGACACACGAACTCATTTTTTTGGTTGATTTTTCTTTGTTAAATGGCATTTAAATATATCAAATAAGTATCAAAATATAAATCTTTGTTTTACTATGGTTGCGAATATCAAAAAATTTCTATGTGTGACACAGCACCAGGTTTTTCAAAATGCTGACACGCCGAGCTCAAAAGGTTCGCCATCACTGATAATTGGCTAAGGAGGCATAAGCACAACCTTGACCAACTTTGTTCCTCTTTTCCAAGATTGTTTTCCTTATTCTGAGTTCTCTGATTTCTAAAGGAGTTTTGGAACTCAACCTAAGCAAAATACCTCTTATGGAATCGTTTTTAACCTGCCTAACAGAACATTAGCAAACTCCACAATCTGTATGGCAAATTTCAAAATACTTTAAAAAACTATTTGCTCTGCTTGTGAATGAGAAAGCATTTACTCTCCCAGAAAGCCCTCTTTTTTCCATTCATTAAAATTCAGTTCGCTCTCTATCTGACCACTCTAGGTCATGTAACTGTCCTTCCCTAAATGGCTACCTATCTACCACATGCCTAGTGGAACCAAACTGAAACGCGTGGTTTTTCTCTGAGCAGGATGCAAAGCTGATTTCTTTCCTGGGTTCTTGTCCAGGTGTATTCAAAGAATGAAGCCAAGGACAAAAGATGGTAGATGAAAAGCTGAAAATTTATTGGAAACAAGTACGGACTCCCACATAGGGAGGGGGTCCCAAAAGGGGGAAGCCCACTAAATCCTTTTTCCTAAGGTTTATAAAGGCTGCAGTTCTTTGTGCCCTGATACTCCCTTCTGATTGGTCCCTATAGCAGCTTCAAAGCTCAAAGCCCATGTGGGTGCCCCCCTATTTGTCTCCCCGTTCATTGGTAGAATTCTCTATCCCCTGTGAAAAGCTGTTTTCCTCTTTTCCCTTTTGTTTCATTACTCCCTGTGCTTTCCCCTTATCCTCTGTGAATGGGTGCGTTCCTCTCCCCTTACCCCGTGGCGCCTTTTGACAGCTCCCAGTCCCCAACCAACTATGCCTCCCTCCCCCATGGAGCCCCTAGTTCCTAAAACTAAGACAACAGAGCACTTATTTACATATGGTTTTTACTCTCAAATCGTGGTATCAAAGCTGTAAACTCCTCAAAGTCTCAAATCGTGGCATCAAAACTGTAAACTCCTCAAAGATAAAGAAAATGTTATATATATTTTTAAAAACTTCAGTTATACTGAAACTTAAATTTGCATTTGTTGGATTGAATGCTACCCCTTACAGATTTTTTCAGACAATGACATCTTAAATAAATAAATAAAAATGATGTATTTCCTTAATTAGACAATCTAGCATAACTTTGGGTACAATGATACACAACTGACATACTTGTTAGATTTAATTAGAAGATAAGGGGATACAACTAACATATTTAACATTTTTTATAGCAGGAAATGATCTTAGCGCATAAGTAATTTTATTTAATTAAATAGAATAAAGTGTAAGTCACATGTAAACATTATTATACATTTAGGATGCACAAATAAGATGTATTGTTTTTATCAACTTAAAAATGCTGGTTAAACTAATTTAGCTACTCAAGAACTCATTCCTCAGAATCCCAAATTTCTGCCTTGACTCACCCCATCACCATGAAAATATCAAACTTAAAATATTCAGGACACTTTATAACATTGCTAACCATATTCTCCAATAATTTATAGCAATATTCATGTTTTTAAAATTATGCCTACAAAAATTATAATTGTTCTAAAAATCTTTTCCCTTTATGCATTTGAATTATACCACAGAGTACGTAAGAATCTGCAGAGGCAGACGTACCAGGAAATAATGAATCTTAAGGTCTAAGGCCCCCTCTTGCATAGGCCCCTTCCAAGTTCTAGGAGAGGCCCCAGCAACATATTCACATGTACTTCTATTTTTGTAAATTTTGAAAAAGTTATATATTTTAGTTGCAATTGTTTAAGATAGCATTTTCTTTCCACTACTACTTTCTCTCCATTTATATTTTCCATCTTTTTTGGTGGCACTGGAGTAGCCAGAAGTACTTTGAAGGACCAGGTAAGGGGAAGTTGAGTTGGAGACACATTTGGCTTGGATTTAGCGGGTTATACTGATGTAGTTATCAGTCACTTCTCTGTTTAATTAGGTTACCAGTTGCCTCCCATGAATAGTTCAAGTGCCCACTCTGTGACTCATCTGGCTCATAATGTGATGATGAGGGATACTGGCTATATTATGTTACGAACAGGGAGAGAGATAGAGCCAGAAGCTGCTCTATGGAGAATTCTTCCATTTAACAGGCACATAAAGTTGTAAGTTGAAGATTTGACCTCTTTGAGTCCTAATCAAAATGAAATTTCCATTTTGTCAAAAATAAGCTCCATATGGCAATGTTACACCTATAAACATGTCACATGTACTTTTTTGTTATTGTTAATCTGCACCTGAAGATAGTTTTTCATTGATTTTTATAGAGAGTGAAAGGGAGGGGGAGAGATAGAGAGAGAGAAACATTGATGTGAGAGAGATACATTGATGGGTTGCCTCCTGCACATGACCCAATGAGGGCCAGGGATTGAGCCTGCAACTGAGGTATGTGGCCTTGATCAGAATTGAACCCGGGACCCTTCAGTCCACTGGTCAGAGCTCTACCCACTGAGACAAACTGGTTAGGGCTCACATGTACTTTTTGTGGAATTCTTATAAAACAAAAATTTTCACAATTTCTATGAATGTACGTAAAAATTTACAGCAACACACAGTGCGTGTTTCTCAGAGCAAACTTGCATATCTACGTATCTCAACACATCATGGCATATCTGACACATTTTAAAGATTTTTTTATTGATTGACTTGAGAGAGAGGGAAGGAGAGAGACTGAGAGAGAAACATAAGTTTGCTTTTCTACATATTTTTGCATTCGTTGGTTGGCTTCTAGTATGTACCCTAACCCAGGATCGGAACCTTGGTGTATTGAGATGATGCTCTAACCAACTAAGCTACCCAGCCAGGGTGACACATCTTGAAATATGGTGTTTCCAGATGAAATGGCTACAAATTCTTTTTCTTAAAAAGTGATCCCTAAATTATATAAGGTTCAGGTCCCACAAAACCCAGATTTGTTCCTAAAAAGCAATTCTGCCTAGATTATCCTCATGCAGGGAATTATAAAAGATGATGATGATGATATCACCTAAATACCATGTAGTCTGGTGGGGTGTTTTCATATATTTTCTTTTAAGTTTCAAGACCTTTTTTTTTCAAATAAAAACTTGATGTTATGAAACGCAGTTGAAAGTCTTAGTTGTTGATACCATGAAATAAGAAAATAATAAGCTAAATGAGAAATAAACACAAAATAAGAAAGAATAAATTAAATTTTAAAAATCAGTGTTAACTTATAACCTTAAAAAGATACATCCTCACCTTTCTGTTAGGAATAGTCCACACTGATCGGCCGGTGTGGCTCAATGGTTGTATCACAAGAAACACACACCCCCAAAGAGCTCACAGCACCATCTGAAAACTATTTACCTATCTGGTTCACCCCCTACTTGATAGATGAGGAAACCAAAGTCCAGAGAGACCATGTGACTTCGAAGGCATATTGGATTGCTAGGCATATTGTAACAAAGGACTCAAACTGGGTAATTAAACAATGTACTTGTATACTCAATGTTTCTAGCCCTATTTTGGCGGAAGAGTGATGTATAGTTAAGGACATTCTGCTTTTCATGTTTAGAAGAACTTGATGTGTTTTTAGGTATTTTAAAGAAATTACATCTGCTACTTACATTGAGTGGGCAAGTACTAATTACAATGATTTTAAGATCAGTCACAGTTTCTAGAGGCTGAAAGCCCAAAATTCAGTTGTCAGCAGGATTGTTTCTTCTAAGGGCTGTGAGAGAGAATCTGTTCGAGGCCTCTCTCCTGGCTTCTGGTGGCTTGGTGTGCCTTAGCTTATAGAAGCATTACCCTGAACTCGGCCTTCATCTTCACTTGGCATTCTCCCTGGGTGTTTGTGGCTGTGTCCAAATTTCCCCTTTTCTACGGACAACAGTCATTCTTGGATTAGGACCCGCTCTAATGACCTTATCTTAACTATCTTAAATAACATCTAGAATGACCCAAATTTCAAATAAGGTCACATTCTGAGTTCCTGGGGGTTAGGATTTCAATGTATGAATTTTGGGGGAACATAATTCAACCCTAACACCAGGATTACTGCCACTAGTGAAACTTTCTGGATTTCCCAAATATCCCTGAATTTCATAAGTGTCTTTTATACCAAGGAGCCAATTTTATAAAATATTATCATTACTAACATCTCCAGTTAAAGATAAATATCTTAATTCAATAAGCAAACAATTGAGATTCGACATGAATTTTTAAAATTATTAATCTAGAGTAACCAACCACGTCGTGGGCATTAGTAGGGGATAAATCTTTGTACGTGCCATGGCACCATGGAAAGGACTGTGGGCTGGAGGTCAGGAAATTCGAAGCTAGGTTCCAGCTCTGACTTTCACCATGGAAACACCTGGATGGCCCCTGCCTCTTGTGCAGGAGTTGATATGATCTCTATATTCCTGAGGATTCCTTCATTCCATTCTATTTTGTTATACTCCATTTTGTACTATTTTTTTTCTATCCACACACAAATATCTGAGCAATGGAGAAATGAATGACACAAATAGATGAGCATATTTATAATACCTGCTCATAGACTCAGAGATTTTTAGAAATAGAAAATTTTGATTTACTACCCTTATTTAATACACACAAAAATGGAAGCCTGGGGAAGCAAAATGACTAGTCCTAAGACACACACATCATTCTTTGCTTGGATAACTTTAAATATGGAAAGAGTCCTAAAATTAAATTCACAGGCCTAGGGGCTGCCATGGATGAACTTTAGGGGTCTATGTACCTTCTGAGAGTTTTGTGTAAAAACTGGTATGAATATGCACGTACACATTCTATTTCTTCTGTTGGAAGGAGACGCTAGTGTTCACCATAAATCCTCAGCTCCTATGCCTAACTGTCTGGCAGATAAGAAATACTCAGTGAATAATTGCTGATTTATGTATGCTGAATTCTTAACCATAGAAAGTTAATAACCACTGAAATAGAATAAGATAGAATACAGTCATCCTCTGGGAAATAATCCTCACTGTCTCCTGCTCCCAGAATGCTCTACCTGTCTGAAGTTTTCCATCATTCTGTAGTTGCAAGTCCTGGCTGAATTATACAATGTTGGATGTGCCTCTTAAACCAATTAAGAATGATGTTTAAATCACAATTTCATCTCCTTTAGGAAATCATCCATTTTTTATTTAACTTTACCATTCTGTTTAATTAACAAGGGTTTAATGGTAGTTAATAAATGATATGTTAATTAATTTAGGAAATTACATTGTGCTTATTAAAGTAATTTAAACTTTTTAAAGCTTGTAATTTTCCTTAATTCCATCAAATAAGATATACCACATTCAATTAAAATTGAGTTACCTTATTTTATTCTCCTATTAGTCCAAGAACCAGGGAAAATCTCTAGTGTATCCAGGACACGTACTGGAATAATTACCAAGACTGTGACTTTCAAAAAGGCAGGGGAATGCCTTGGGCCCAAGAGAGGTGGTATCATAAGCAGAGAGCAGCAGCACCATAGAAATAGGTGATCAAGAAATATTTGATGAATCAATGAAAGGAAAAAGCAGTAGCTAACGATGGTAGGAGGGCAGAAAACCCTTTGAGCAGGGAGCCATCAACATTAGAACAGCTGATAGGACATCCATCAGTGCCGGGTGATGGGATTAAAGGTTAGATCCTCCTCTGAAAGAGAATGTGCTTTTTGTGGGACTTTAAGGAATGGCACCAACCTGATGATTATCAACATAGATATCAAATACAATTGTCTGTCTCTAGTTATCAAACATTTCTTTTTGCTAATCCATTACTAAGGACTTGCATATGGGGCCTCAAGACAAAAGAGGTATGATACTCTGCATGAAGCAGGCCAGGCCATTTGTACCATAGATGTGTATAATAATGAATTACATTTTTAAAAAACCCATAAATGTTATTTACAAATCATTTGTACTCTTCAGGAGCCTTTACAAATAATTTACTTTGCCAATGGAGATGAAAAGCTCTCTTCTTCATAAGGTTGGGTCTTACTCATACTTGTGCCCCAATTCCAGAAAAGAGTAGCTACTTAACAAATGACAGTGAATGTATACTTATAAATTAAGTATAGTCAAGAGCATTATTAAGGACCTGGTGCATGAAATTCATGTATGGGTAGGATCCCTAGGCCTGGCTGGCAATCAGGGCTGATGGCTTCCGGCCAGGGCCTCCCTCGATTCCGTGCCGCCCCCTGGTGGTCAGTGCACGTCACAGCGAGCAATCGAAGTCCTGGTCTCCCGGTCAAACTCCCGAGGGGACAATTTGCATATTAGGCTTTTATATATAGATAGATAATCAAAGAAGATCCAAAAAACAAAAAAAAAGAAGATCCCACAAAATCTTGCTATTTGTCTTGTATAGTTTGCTAGCCTATTCTATATCACAGAGAAAGAGTGAATTTCTGTCCTAAAAACTTCCTCAAAGGGTAAGTGATCAGTTTGACATCTTTAAGACTTAAAGAAATGAACACAGGATTTTGGGGTGCTCCCTTGGTTAGTGCCAAGACAACAGGGATCCTCCTATGTCAGTGATGGCAAACCTATGACACGTGTGTCAGAGGTGACACGTGAACTCATTTTTTTGGTTGATTTTTCTTTGTTAAATGGCATTTAAATATATAAAATAAATATCAAAAATATAGTCTTTGTTTTACTATGGTTGCAAATATCAAAAAATTTCTATATGTGACACGGTACCAGAGTTAAGTTAGGGTTTTTCAAAATGCTGACACGCCGAGCTCAAAAGGTTCGCCATCACTGCCCTATGTCTTTACTCTGCAACCCCTGGAACAAAGATCTCTGATTTTTAGAGAGAAAAGAACCTTAGATTTAGATCTTCAATGACAAGTCAAATTGAAAGCATTTACCTTACCTGAAGTGGAGGTTTCTTGGTGCCTAGTGTTTTTTTCCTAGCAGCTGAGAATGAAGTCTTGGGAGAAACTGTGGATGCTTAAACAAGAACAGATATTTTGTTATTGTAAATTCTATTTTAACTTATTCACATTATGATCCATTCATTAGGAGTAATACTAGGCACTTCTTAAAAATGGTGTTGTAGAAGAATATTTAATGGAAAAGGAGATGCTCATTTTAATTTTTCCTCTTTTTAATGGTATATTGAAAAGTATTTCATGTAATTAACAAAAATAAATATAATGTGGCAGATATGGACTAAAATTGGTAGATTACAACTCAGAAATAAATTCTAATGTTTATACAACATTATTAGACAGACATATTCTTACTTTCTAAACTTCTTCCAGTTACAGCAGGAGTTCCTTTTGGTGGAAGAAGAGTGTGGACATTTTTCTGGGTGGAGGAACCTGTCTTCATTACACAGGAACGTACAGATACTTCCTCATAGTTCATCTGAGCAATTATCCGACAACGACCCTAAAAAAAAGACGGTGAATAACTGAGTGAGAAAGAAACTTGGAGTTCTTAAATGCATCATCTTCTATATTGGCATATAGAAATGATTAACTTACAACTTCACAAAGGAGTCAATACTATTGAACCATCTAATATCAGTTGGCAATCTGTGGTTGGTTCAACTAGCCCCCTAGCTCCATAGCTGATCACAAATACCAAAGTCATCTAGAGGACTTAATCATTGGTTGTAGCTCCCTGCCAGAATTTTAACTGAAAAAGTCAGTGCTTCATTGTGTACTTACAGATATGATGAATACAAGAAAGTGGGAGTTTAAGTTGTCAGAGATAATGGTTGTTCCAGCCCTGAAAGAAAAGGGGGAGGGATGGAATTCAGAGACCGCAGGGAATATTTATTCAACAAAAATACTCATTGAGACTGTGACGTGCTAGGCTAAAGATAAAGTGAGCAAAACAGAGACAGTCCCTCGGTGTATGGAGTTTTATGTGTTTTTCCAGTTAGAGCAATTCTTGAGCATTGATGTGCCAACCTTGCAGATTTGAGGTGGAGGACAACCCACAGCGCCTGGTTGGAAAAAGCAACAATAGGTTCTGTTTGTGCTCTCCTTGGAGACCTTGAGGAAATGCACCATAAACAAGAGTGGGAGGAGGTAGCATTTAAGTACATGTGCAATGATGTAGGCAGAATGATTTGAGGTGAGGTTATGAAGCAGGTGAAGCTTGATTTCGGTGCTCTGCCTCTGTCTATATGTAGAATTTCCTCTCAGTGGGTGTCTCTGAGGCTCCCTGGCATCTTCCTAGGGTCTTCCTCTTGATATTCACCATGGATGGCCTCAGAGATCGTCCAAGGCCAATAACTAATTTCTACTAATGTGATAAACTAATTTCTAATAACTGATTTAGAGTCATTCTTTTAAATAAAAGATATAAATTTTAACTTCAGCCTTGTAGAGACACCTGGAATAGCAACAATGCTTTATATTCTCATGTGCTGTTAATTTACTTATAAACCTCAGTGCCAGTTACTGTGTGTTAAGTAGTAAGGGACTATGAAGATGAAAAAGACGTTAACCCTGCCGATAAGTGGCCTTATCACCTACTACAGGTTGGGGGTGGGAGGATTAACAAACACTTTAATCAGTGAACAGTGGGGGCAGCATGGGCATGAGTGCCAAGACAGGACTGAGCGCTCACCCATGCCAGCTGCCATTTATGCACTATGAGGTTCTGAGATGCAGCCTGCTTATGGTGATGGGTTTTTGCAGCTAAATCTGCAATCAAGATCCCTGAATGAGCCCAGGCCTAGATCTTCCCAGGCAGGAGCGGCGAGGGCGACCCCAACAGAAACAGGAGCAGGGACAGTTAGTGAGACCCTCAAGGCAAAGACGAATTTCTAGAAAGAGGAGGCAGGGATCTGAGGCCCAGCCACTCCCAAACACATGAAAAATCTCTCTTCTTTCATTACCTTGGAGGATTTAGGTTAGATTTTCCAAGGAGCTGGCAGATTTCCTAAATGTACACACAGCTTTTCAGAGATCAGAGGGAGGCTGATAAAAGGTTACTGCCCCATCCTATCAGGCGGAAAGACTTTTGAATGAGTTTGATCTTTGTGGTTTAACCCAGTAATGATGAACTCTGGTAAATCCAGGTCAGGCTGGAGGAAGGCCGTGCCTTAGCAGAGCGGCAGGTGACACTGTGAACAACCAGTCCCTTTAAGCACTTCTCAAATCACACCCAGCATTAGACTCTTACACCAAGAAGACACGTCACAAAACTGATTCACAGGAGCCAATGTATCCTCAAGTCTTCTGGATCCTTCCCTGCTCATGTTTTCACTTCTGTGACATTAGATCAGGTTTTTCCCATTCTCTGGGTTATCACAACAATCTCCTTTGTCTCCAGTAAGTTTGATGGCAATGCATCCTCTCTCAGCAAGGTCACAAGAATAATCCTTAAACACAATCGCACTGTGTCAACGAAGGTAGTTTTCTCCAAATGTCTTGGAGGCTGTCTAAGGTATTGAAGGCTTTCACCTACCACCCTCTCCTAAGTTAATTCTTCATCCTTCTACAGCATACACTCTAACGGAGAGCCACACACAGTCAGAGCTTGCTGTGACACCATCTGGGCTATTTCCATTTCTGGACTCTCCATCAATCGGTGTCACTCAAAAGCTGGATTTAACTTTATTTTTTTTCCAGGAAACCTCCAATCACTGACCTTAACTATTCACATCTCAAGTCCAACACTTCTATAACTAACTGGTATTAATATTGATTTGCCTGTTAGTTTGATTATTTTGATTTATCCTCCTCTAAATGGTATTTTGTTGTTTCATGTGTTACATTCTAACTTTCTAAAGAGCTTTCAATCTCCTTAAAATCAGAAACCACAACCTCCAGTCTTTTTCCCCTACTCTCTTCCTCCCATCTCCCCAATCTCCAAAACAGTACATTTTAAGCTATAGGGACTTCTATCAATTAGCAGATGCATGAAATCAGTTTCATAAGTCTCCTCCCAATATATTTAAGTGAAATAGAATAGAACCTAAGAGAACCAAAAACATCAGAGTGCCTCACCCATGGTGAGGACGAGGATCTTTCTAAAACTCTCACACAATGAGAGAGCTGTGAGTGAGAGTGTGTTAGACTATGATTTAAAATATATTTCTTACTGAGTTGTGCTCAGAAAACCTTGTGAAACATGGCCAGGGAGCTACTAAGTATTGGTCCTACACAAGAAAGTTGTCTTTGCACATTTATTTGGATCACTCTAGCAGTTGTTCTTGGGTTCCGGACTCATTTCCTTTTGCTTTTAATGTCACCCTGTTGGCTCCAAACAACACCTAATGACTCCCAGATTAGACCCTGCCTGCCCCTTGGATCACAGGCTGACCTCTGCATGACCCTATCCACACTGACCCTGCATGCCCAATGCCCACATTGTGTCAGATGCACCTTGCCCCTCCCACCAAAAAAGCCCAGAAATAATGGTGGCAAATGTGTACACATAGTTATTTTGGGAGCAGGGTCTAATATCCTCTTTCTAGATTACAGTAACTGGCTTTATTATGTAATGAAAAAAAGAGACTCAGGAACATTAACATTTCTTGGAGCTACCTGGGAGTAAAATTCTAATTCGTGAAGGAGCCCTGAGACCCATGATCTTAAATGAGCAATTTAGTTGAATTTTAAAAATAGAGCAGCAAAAATTTAGCATTTTGAAGAACTAAGTCCTGTGGGGAAAAAAAATTCTAATTACTAGTTATTACCTGATGCGATAGTTGTTATAATAAAATACTATTTAAAAGGTCAATTACTATGAAAATTCTATTTCAGTTATAGTTTTTCTTATTCTTGCTTTATACATAAAGATATAAATCAAAATTTGAGCCAATATTCTTATAATTTCAAAAAAAGATCCTAATGCAAGTAGGTTGCTTCAAAAATGGCTTAGAAGGGATTTTCCTCTATGATCATTTTGGTTAAAATATAGAAATTAGGTAGAGAGTTGAGGGAAATCAGTAGCCTTTTACATTGCCATGGTAATAATCTATACTTTTACATGTTGGCACAGTCATAACATTCCATCTGCACTTTGCCCTGGAGCCATAAATGATTGTGTTGGTGCCATCAGTTGTTCTTACAACATTTAGAAAATGAAGATCACTTGCTTATCTTATTTGCTGTCATTTAGCCAATGGAGAGAAAACAACATATAAACAAGGCTTCTTCTTCAGAGGCAGCCGTAACTTGATAGAAAACTGCCAGGGGTTCGTTTTACTAGATAGTATATATTCAGTGAACACAAGGGGAATGGAAAGTCCCTGGGAAAATTGAGGAATACCCTGTCTCCCCGCATAATTATATGAAAGGTCTTAGAGTTTGGGCATGGAAGCCCTTACCCCTTGAAGAGGCTCAAAGAAGACCTACCAAGCTATTTATGGAGCTAGAAAGTCCTTTAGTACTAGCACAATGGATAATACCCTGTTGCCTATTTTCTGTCAACCAACAATAGTAATAAGATTAAGAAAATGGATAGGTGGGGGCAAAATTATTACTATCAAATCTCTAGTGCTGACTTGAAGCTGGTCTCTGAATGCTTCCTTGGTTTGAACTGGTCTATAAGCCATAGGTGTGTCCCAACCCCGTTCTGCATTCCAGGAGAGCAGGGATGGCCTAACATGTGTAGAACATGGCAAGTACCCAATAAATGTTTGTGGCAGTTGGCTTCATCGTATAGTGCTTACTTATTTTCTGTTCATTACCATCTTCTCATTTATTTTATATTTTCTTCTATTCCCTTTGTGGAACAAAAAGAGTTATAAATAAATTCTACATAAAGGTAAATTAAATGTTGTTGAAGAGTGAAAGGATGGCGAAGTCACATTTAGAGAGAGGAGCCAGGTGAGGCTTCATGAAAGAGGTGATTTTGATATGATTATAAGCAATAGGTAGAAGTGTAGCTGGCAGAGAGGACTCTTAAAGATGAAGAGAGTCAAGTCTTATAATTCATTTAATAAATTTTAGTCAAAGGTTGATTTCCTGATTCTAAAAGAGAAGCTTAGGATACAAAATGTAACAACATAACCTGTAGTAACGGCGTACAGAACAGTGGACCAGAAAGTCTATCTTTTCTTTTGGCCATGAGAAGAATAATGGGAGGCTCCTGTTGAGAGAGGAAAACAAACTGATCAGAATTTAGAAGGATACTCCAAGCTATTATTTTAATTTTTAAAAGCAGCTGTAATTTCTACTTTTCATTCTTTGATTGTCTTAGTCCATTCAGGCTGCTATAACAGAATATCACAGACTGGGTGGCTTATAAACAACAGAAATTTATTTCTCAAAGCTCTGAAGGCTGGAGAAGCCCAAGGTCAAGGTGCCAGCAGATTGGTGTCTGGGGAGAGCCCACTTCCTGGATCACAGAGGCTGTGTTTTTACTGCCCTCACGTGGTGGAAGGGCAGACTCTGATCTCTTCAGCCCCTTATGAGGGCACCAACCCATTATGAGCTCGACAACCAGGAAAAATTATTTGGGAATATTTGCATATGCATGGCAGTGTGGTAAACATATTTATATATTATTTTAAAGTGCAAGAAATATCATAAATAGGCTGCTAACATCATAGGCTATACAGCAAAGAGGAAATTACCAGCAAGGGCCAGAAGAAACTGTTCATTACCCTCAGGACCTAACCACCTCCCGAGGACTTCTCAACACCATCACATTGGGGATTAGGTTTCAACATATGAATTTTGGCGGGACACAAAGCATTCCGTCTATAGGAACGATCAAAGTCAAAATGCATTACTTCCCAATCTAACAGTCCCTACTCTTGGCTAACCCCTTCCCCCAATTAATTTCCTCTAGTTCCAACTGCAAGCAGCCTCAATCCTGTCCTTCTTTCTTGTGTTATTGTCAGGATCACCCTAACCATGTCACCTTTAACCCAGAAGGACCTCCTTGACCTATGATTCTGTCATGCCTTACGGAGAACTTTCCCTACCTCAGAGTTCCTACCCCCGCATCCCGGTTCCCTCAGATCAGTTTCCTTGGACAGTATTGCAGGCCCATATCGGAATGGAAGTTTCCACTCTCCATGGACATGGTGATTTTCATCTCTGAGCCTTGCCTGAGAGGGTACCAGCTCTTTATACCCACTAGTTTCTTCTGGCCCTTGCTGGTAATTTCCTCTTTGCTGTATAGCCTATGATGTTAGCAGCCTATTTATGATATTTCTTGCACTTTAAAATAATATATAAATATGTTTACCACACTGCCATGCATATGCAAATATTCCCAAATAATTTTCCCCGGTTGTCGAATGTATACAAGCTTTGTCTCTTCAATCTAACAATAAACCCAGTAATCATAATACTATCTGATTTAACATCTTTATTTATGCAAGCCATTTTATATATAAAATATATTTTATACATATAATACAATATATTTTTAATTTACTTTATATTTATCTTCTTCCTGAGAATAGAGCTTATACCCTCAACTTCCTTTCTTATACCTGCTTATCCTTTACAGCACTACAAAGCACAGACACACAGTAAGCGATCAATAATTGATTACAATATTAATAAAATAAATGAAGGATTTAAGGCATACCACAACAACTGAGTAATAGTGAGAGCTCATAATCAACCTCAAAGACTAAAATGCTTAGAAGTCACCTGTCAGAGGAGTATAATATATATACCTTGAAATGTCAAGGAAGAAGAATGTTCTGCATTTTTAGCTCCTTGGATCATCTTAGATATCGAAGAGATCTATACATCAATCTACTTGACAAGTGGAAAATAAAACAGAACAAACAAAAACACCACAGAACCCAAATTTCCCTGCCTGCCTGGAAATAATGAGTGTGAAGGTTGGTGGAAATAATAAAGGTGGGAGGAAGTCTAGAAAGTAGTGCTTTCCATATTTATGTTGGGATAGATCCTATGTGGACAGGACTAGTTGATTCAGGGTCAGTAAAGCTAATAAATACAGGGAGAAGTTAGCTCCTCTGCCCAGGAATTCTGCTTCTAGAGACTCCTCAGAGAAATCATGATGGTTTTCTCTGAAAATGCTTCCTTTTGAAACAACTGCATTTTGAAAAATAAAAAACTCTAGCAGAAAAAGAATGGGTTGGATGTGAGTTACTATGGGAACGGTCACTCACTAAGCATCAGTACTTCCCAGGCTCCACGTGCAGTGCTTCGTGCCGGCTCTCTCAGTTAGTCCCGACAGCACCTTACACACGGAAGCTCCGGGAAGTGAAGTGACGTGTCCCTGGCCACCCCCAGTGGCAGAGCCAGGCTCCCAGCCAAGGTCAGTCTGACTCCAGAGACAACGTTCTTTTCCCAGCATCAAATTGCCAATTCAACTCAACAAAAAGCTATTGAGCATGTGTGTCAGACACTGTTTTAGCTCCAGGGACAAAGCGTGAAACACACAAAATCGTGCCTTCAAGTAGTCTACATGCTTGGGATTCCCAAAGCACCACTCGGGATATTTAGAATCACCTAAGATACCTCTAAAATGTCTGGTGAGAGAGAAAAGAATGACGGTGCTATCCAAGTCCTAAATCAATAAGAACTTCACCCGGAGACACTTTCATTTTTATGAGGCTCACTAGAACCAGGGCAATTTTTTTCTTTATTTGAAATTCAATGAAAGGCAGAGAAGACATGCAGGCCCTGAATGGTATTAGAAAGGCTGATTAATGTCTCATAAATGTAACTGTCATGATTCATCTTCTACAACTACTACTCTACAACATCCAACTGTATTAGATGCCTGCAGATACCAGGGTCCACTTGGTCATTATTTATTTGTGTCATATTTAATTTTAAAGTCATTTTCTCCATTCCACACAGACACTTCATGTAGCTGTAATTACAATTTTATTCTGGCCTTCCCTTGACCCCAAAACTTCCAAAGTCTTTGCAGAGTGGCTAAAAGTATAAAGGAAATTAAATTTAGCAAGCCATTTCCAAGACTCTCCAAAGTGTATTTATATAATCCAGCAATGTAGGATCATTCTTCAATATTAATCAGAAATCTTCTTTTGCACCCACAACTTTTATTTTTAATTTTAAGGATAGAATAAAAATCAACTGGGGATTATTGTCTTGAGATTTGGTATCACATTGGCCTAAAGATTCAGGTAAGCATCAATCCCAAAACAACTCTCGGGAAAACTACTTTGACCCCCTTCGTACCAAGAGGTCTTTTATTGGAATGAGAAAATTAGCAATTTTGAGTGTGACCTAATTTTGACCAAGATCAATGTTACAGAACATATTACCATCCTATTTTTTGTTTATTCCAGTTCCTCCCCACGCGCCTCCTGAAGAACACTTCTAAAAGTGATCCCTCTAGGGACTTGGAGCCACTGTAAATAACTCTGTCATCCAAAGGAATAATTCAGTAAAATATAAATACAGACAAATTCTCTTCTCTGTCTCACCCACCCCTGCTCATTAGGATTCTTCTTTCCAGAAATTCACAGAAGTGCAGATACACCATAACTATAAATGGAAGTGACTGACCTGGTTTTGGATTTTTCAGAAATAATGAGATTATATTATCCACAAAGAATAGAAGACAGTAGGAAAGAAAGAGAGAAGCAGAGAGCTGTCAGGTATTACAAAGGAGCATAGGAGAGTGGCAGACACTGGATGAATTGGGAGGAGAGAAGAAATGAACACTGAAAGGAAACATTGTTTAGGAAATATTATTGGAAAATTCCTATGGGTTATTAAAAACCTTCCTTTTTTTCCTAGAGCATTTAGTGTCACTGCCTTATACAAGTACTCAAAGAACTTACATTCTGGCACTTAAAAAAGAAAGAAAGAAACTCTTCATATACCTAATATTCTTTTCATTGAGTAAAAAAATAATTTTTGAAATAGTTTAAGGCTCATAAGAAATTGTATAAGTAGAACAGAGTTCCCATGGATCTTTAACCCAGCTTCCCCCAATAATAATATGTTACATCACCTTAGCACATTGTCAAAACTAGGACATTATGTTGTTCAATATTATTAATTCAGACACAGACCTTATTCAGATTTTCATTTAAACATTTTTCTTATTTTTTCTTTTCTTTTTTTGTCTCTTGTTCTATGAAGCTTTACCACATGTGTAGAGTCTAGCAACAAATCAGGATGTAGAAGTGTTCCATCACTACAGAGAAACTCCTTGGTTTCTACACCCCCAACACTAGCCTGTGCGACCACTGGGCTCTTCTCTTTTACTCTAACTTTGTCATTTGGGGACTGTCATCACAGTGTGTAACTCTGAAATTGGCCTAAGATCCATCCATTACATTGATTTTTAATGTTCCCATTAAGCAAACTTTAAAAGAAAACCAACAACACCTTAAGCATCAAAACTGATCTGATTATTTTCCTCATGCAATATACAAAGAAAAAAAGCATTTGGAATTCTTAAAAAGAGAGAATGTGCAATGTGGAACAAACTGAAGAGCTGTTAATAGAGTTACTTCTTAGAGGAGATTAAAAGAAATAGCTTTGGCAAGTTGAAGCATTTTATTTTGGCTTTTCTAAAACTATGACGTCAGGATCTCTGGGACAACAGCATTTTGGTTTATTGCTCAAACGAGAGGCCCGATGCACGAAATTCATGCAAGAGGAGGCCTACCTTCCCCCGGCTGCCGGCACCAGCTTCCCTCTGGCACCCGGGACCCGGGTTTCCCTCCGGCTGCCGGCAGGCACCCAGACCCGGGCTTCCCTCGAAGCCCCGGCTTCATCTGGAAGGTCGTCTAATTAGCATATTTTGCTTTTATTATTATAGATAGTTGTTGCTGTCTGTGGAGAACAGACTAAAATTTTGGATATAAAATTTTCATTAAGAACTTGATCAAATGCCAATTCCTACACTATTTCTGTACCTGTGATTAGTAACACTATCTATGAAAAGTAGCAGATGTTCACAACCATTTCTACCATTAATAAAGTGGCACAAGAATACTTCTACTAAACAATGTTTATTACTTCCCTCAGACTTTTATTTTTTTAAAAAATATATTTTATTGATTCTCCACAGAGAGGAAGGGAGAGGGATAGAGAGTTAGAAACATCCATGAGAGAGAAATATCCATCAGCTGCCTCCTGCACACCCCCTACTGGGGATATGCCCGCAACCAAGGTACATGCCCTTGACCCGAATCGAACCTGGGACTCTTCAGTCCACAGGCCGACGCTCTAGCCACTGAGCCAAACTGGTCAGGGCCCCTCAGAATTTTAAATGCTCGGATTTAATGTAAAATCTGATGAGGCTAACTTTTAACAAAACAGTAAAGTCTTCATAGCACCAAGTTACATCCAGAAACTATTGAATTGGTTTTTAAATATATGTAAATAGGAATGTTCTGCTAAACCTCTACAGTAATAGTAACATGTCTCCTAATGGGCTGCTTTCCAGTTCAACAGGCCCCAATAACTTACTATGTCAATGTATTTGGCCTGGGGCCTGAGCCACCTGCTCTGAAGACACAACTTCTGAGTTCTTTACTGTCTTCTAATGATCACCTCACCTTTCTGACTTCCTATTACAACCTTGGCAATGGCAGGCCCCCTCCTGAGGGGGATTCCTGCCTGAAAGGACCCACGTTTTATGATGGTACAACGCCCCCAGAGGCAGCTTTGCGGGTCCTCCAGTAAAGGCCAGCTGTCTGTCAGGAGAGACAGACCACCTCCCAAGTCCAATTTAAAATACAACCTTTCTGCACACACCCAGGTGGCAAACACACACTCTGCACAGTGCAGCTGGACAGCTCTATCCCTAAAGCCCCAGGCCCAGTGACTGAAAGGAGGGCAATTATGCCCTGCCCCATGTAGCTCAGTGGGTAGAGCACCAGCCTGCACACTGAAGGGTCATGGGTTCGATTCCCAGTCAAGGGCGCATGCCTGGGTTGCAGGTTCAATCTCTGGCCCCCACTGGGGTGCGTGCAGGAGGCAACCAATCAGTGCGTCTCTCTCACATCGATGTTTCTCCCTCTCCAGCCCCCCCTCCTTTTTCCCTTCCTTACATTCTCTCTCAAAATCAGTGGGAAAAATATCCTTGTGTGAGGATTAAAAAAAGAAATAAAGAGAAAAGAAAGGAAGGCAATTATTTGGCAGGTTAACCCAGCAGCAGGAATGGGGATCCCACTACAGACAGTGGAGTGGAGGATGTACCCCAAGTGCATGCTGTTAGGGATGGTAGCCAGGGCAGAAAGCAGGCAGGCAACTGGCCACAGAGAGGCACAGCAAACCCCATCAGCAGGAGGTTGTCTCAGAGCACAGAGCAGGAGGCAATGAAGAACTGGAAGCAGCAAGATGGTGGGGACCCAGACAGTGGTCAGCATAAGAGAAGTGTGGGAGCTGATGACCACAGCAGGAGTAAGGCTTAGGGGAGCACAGCAGTGTCCCTGTTAGTGGCACTGGAGTACACATTTTGAGCTGGAGCACAGGCAAAAGGTAAGGAAGAGAAAGGAAAGGGCACTGAATTTGATTGGCAGCCTACCAACCTAGGTGCTTTAAACACATGATCTTATTTAATCCCCAAAACAACCTTGCAAGGTAGGTATTAGCCGCATTATGCAGGAGAGGAAACTGGGGTTCAAAGAGGATATCTTGTGTTGCCATCATGATAGAGATGAGATGTGGGATAGTGAGAATTTGAACTCAGGACAGGCTGACTTCAAAAAGCAATGTTGCTCCATTCCCGCTGATGTTTGTCAATAATTATCCTACATAATAAAAGGCTAATATGCAAATTGACTGAATGGCGGAATGACCACCCACTATGATGCGCGCTGACCACCAGGGGGCAGACGCTCAATGCAGGAGCTGCCCCCTGGTGGTCAGTGCGCTCTCCCCGTGGGAGCTCAGCCAGAAGCTGAGCCCACAGCTGGCAAGCACAGCAGCGGTGGCGGGAGACTCTCCTGCCTCTATGGCAGTGCTAACGATGTCCTGTCCGACTGCCACCTTAGGCCCACTCCCCCCGGGCTCCCAGACTAAGAGAGGGCACAGGCTAGGCTGAAGGACCCCCCTCCAGTGCACGAATATTGTGCACCGGGCCTCTAGTGTTTATTAAATGCCAAATCTTTGAGAACACAGCTCCCAATGCATATTTCTCCTCATGTCACTTATGTTTCCCCTTTCATTTATATAGTGCCAAAAATTAGAGACTTTTTTCCAGAATCGGAAATTCACTTCCAGTGGCTATGAGATTGGGCATAAAGTCAGACATATCTGAGAATGATGTTTGGAGGCAGCCAAGAGGAAAAGCAGGATGCTGGGGTGAATAGGTCAGACCTCAGCTTCTGAGGGTGGAGGTGCACCAAATCAGAGACCAAAATGTGGAGAATGGAGCTAAGGCATGTCTTGTGAGTGCAGGCTGAACGCAGAAAATATGACTCTTCCAATGAACTCTCCTCAGCCTCCAATAGGCACATGGCCGGGGGACAGATGGCTCTAAGAAGGGACCAGTTTCAGTCCAAGGAAACTAGGAGACGGATATGTAAACATAGATTTCTTTTGGAATAAATATTCACTGTGAGTCTCTTGATTTTTAAAATGTATACTTCATAAAGTATAAAGACAATTTTAAGAAAACTGAAGGGAACATAATTTAAATGTCTCCAATTTTCCTCCTAAATTGCACCCTTCTAATAAAAATATGTTATATAGCTGAAGCCGGTTTGGCTCAGTGGATGGAGCGTCGGCCTGCGGACTGAAGGGTCCCGGGTTCAATTCTGGTCAAGGGCGTGTGCCTGGGTTGCGGGCACATCCCCAGTGGGAGATGTGCAGGGGGCAGCTGATCGATGTTTCTCTCTCATCGATGTTTCTGATTCTCTGTCTCTCTCCCTTCCTCTCTGTAAAAAATCAATAAAATATATTTTTTTTTAAAAATATGTTATATAGTTATATAATATACATTGTCAGATAAAGGGTAGTTGGTATGTATCCTTTCCAGTTTTGATAACTGTCAACACTGGAAGGTTCGAGCAACGTCATTTTTTAAATTAAGGACTGAGGTTTATTTGGCATTTCAGAGCACCACCTGCTGGATTAATGAACAACAACAGTCCAGAACAAAAGTGAATCTTCACATTGTCTTTAAAAGAACTGGTCATGGAACCCTATGATGCTCATCCCTTCTCTTTTCTTTCCCTACCCAGTCAGTCCTCTCCTGCCTTTATTTACACCCTAAGGCTGTCCATGCCACACCTATCAATATTGCTGAGTCCTCAGAGTGGCTAAGGAGCAGGCTTCTCAGGCCTCATTTAATAAAATCTAGGATGTTTCTAAATATCAAGTAGAAAGGCAAATACTACTTTTGAAGTTGCAAAGTTCAATTTTCTTCGAGGGACTGTTTCTTTTTGCCCAGGGATGGGTTTGTGGAGGTTTTGTTTGTTTTACACATTAACAACCATTCTAATAAAATGCTTTCACATTTTATTTGTGAATAATGACTAAAGTTGACTGATTTACGGTATTTGAGCCTGTTGTTTTGATAAGGCTTCCCAATGGCATTTGAGAAAAAAAATAAGGTTGGTTTAGAGCTACTTTTTTAAAAGTCTCTGATCTCAAATGACCCACAAGTATTATGAATGAGAGGAATGGGACAGATAAAAGACATTAGGGAGTGGTAGAGACTGGGGACCTAGAGATCTGTCTCAAAGGGTATACCTTATTCTGTTCCAGCCAGCTCTTCAGTTTTTTAAAAAAGAAGCCAAAAAAGCTTGATTTTCATCAGAGATCTCTAAGTGTTTAAATGTTAGCGAAAAACAAAACAAAACCAAAAAAGACCTGCAGGCCAGAAGTGGCCTATAGGCCAACCTCTGATTAAAAGTTGTGGATACTAAGGCCTTATCAGATGTATCTTTTGAACTTTGCTCACTGGGTGATAAAATATGAATAAGTGAGCAGTCTATGGCTAAAATCCACTCCCGTCTCTGATCAAATCACTTTACCATGCCTAAGGACCTCTACCACCCAGTCAGCAAGTCTATGCTATATACCCCCTGTTCCTTGACAGTCATGTGACAGGATCATGGATTGTTGAGATGTCCTGGCAATGGCCTCTTATTCCTGTGGCTGCCCATGTGCCTTAAAGTAACCCAAGGCTCAGATTTTGGCTACAATAAGAAACAGTTTAGCAGAACTGAGAAAAGCAGCTGTGGGGTTTATGGGCTTGAAATTTGCATTGCATTTCCAAACAGATACATCAATATGTAGTAACTTTAAAAATATATTTATGTTAAAAAACAAAAAAAAAACAAAAAAACACCTTAACTCAAATTTTGACCATCATACCCTACAGTAAAGTCTCCTCACCATACACCCTACTGGGACAACCAGAGGCAATCTACCTCTGACTTAGGAAAGATGTCGACAGCATTTACACATTTTAAAGAGAAATGCATTAGCTTTCTTACTCAGAGTGCTCCGGGAAACAGTGCAGGTTTTATGTTTTGGCCTGGGAAAAACTCATGGAGAACATAACAATACTATGTAGATAGCAAATTTCATGACAAAAAAAGATTTGAAGGAGATCATTGTCTGCTTCTTCTGCCATAAAATACCGTAGATTAGATCATTTAAACAGCAGAAATGTATGTCCTCACAGTTCTGGAGACTAGAAGTCCAAGGTCAAGGTGCTGGCTGATTTGGTTCCTGGTGATGGCTCTCCTCCAGGCTTGCAGATGGCCACCTTCTCGCTATGTCCTCACCTGGCCTCTCCTCAGTGCATGAGCGTGGATGGAGAGAGACTGCACTAGTGACCTCTCAGGCGTCTTTTCTTATAAGGACACTAACCTTATCAGATCAGGGCCCCATCCTTATGGCCTCATTCAACTTTACTTCCTAAGGGACCCCATTTCCAAATTCAGCCGCACTGGGGGGTTAGGACTTCAAGATATACATTTGCAACAGGACACCAACATTCAGCCAATAACAAAAGAACTCCACTGTATTTCTTTATCATCCGTAGAATGCCTCTTGAAATTAAAATAATTAAAGCATCTCCTTTTTTTAAAAATTATGAGTATGAATGTTGGGTTTTTTTTATCTTAGCCAAAATAACTTTAAACCCCTTTTCCCTGACCTACAGTCCTTTTCTACTCTAATAGGCACACCTGGTGTTTATTTTTATATATTTGCTAGTCTTTCATAATGTTTCAAGTTGGTCTTCTTCCTTTATTGTTAATGAATTTCCAGGTGCTAGCTTTCCATGGAACTTCAGGGCATTACTTATAATGTCAGCACTAGGTATAGCTTTTTCTCAGAATTTGCTTTAGAATTCTGAGACGTCATCAATTTATAATCCCTCCTAGGAGACTGGGCTTAGTAACACTCTACACCTCTCGATTTTTACCTTTATTCTTTGGAGATGAGGTACCTGACTAAACAAATCTGGTTTTAAAGAATAATAACTTGTAATATTTTCAATTATTATGAATTTTTAAAAATGGAATCCCTTTCATTTCTTTCTTGAAAGAATACTGTGAAATGCCCTCAGGTACTGGGCATCAGGCAATGGTCATGCTCCTCCCACTTTCCCTCTGCAAGCCCTGAAGCCATGTTTGTTTTAGCCTCTGGCTACCCCTGCCAACCTGACAGCTGGCCCGAGGCTGGCATGGCCTAATCAGATGGCTTTTCTCACAGGAATTTGGAAGAGGGACATAGAAAGCCTCCGGCAGCAAAATATGAATGCTGGATTAGAAGTCTGGTCAGCCAAAGGCACCATTTGTGGGCAACTCCGATGCATCATGCCCAAGACAGCAAAGGAAGCCAGTCCTCGGCCAGCAAGAGGAATGGAGCATGTGTGCAGAGCGAAGCAGAGACCAGGGGCCATGCAGCCGAGAAAGACCTGCTCACAGTTCCCAGTTCTCATCCTTCTGAGCCTTCACTGTGCGTCATAGTGGATGCAGAGCGAAGCCAGCTCTTCACTGTTTTAAAATATAGTATATTAATAGAAAATCTGAGGTATAGTGAGCCCAATGGATCAGGAGACATAAACGAGCTATCAGAATACTGCGATACGAAACCAAAAATAAATGAAATTAAAAAATCAATTGAGCTGCTTTTAAGCTTTCTGGCTCTCAGCTTCTTGGTGATTATTGCCCTTGTTTTTTTTAAATGTTCCCACATCTTATATTACAGTCTAGTTTAATTCATGCACAATATATGACTGGTCTGAAATCATTTGTGGTAAACACATGAATCTCATGTAAATTAAAAGCATGAAGATGTACTTGCCTCATCTGATGCATTTGTTTTATAAAATCATAAAATGAACAGACTTCTGAACTACATACATGTGCACATGCGCAAACACACACACACACAACATGCTACTGGTTTCTGACAGATGACTGCACTGCCTGATTTGGTTGTATTTCAGGAATAGACAGAGCAGTACAAGAGCATAAGGCAGTGGTTCTCAACCTTCTGGCCCTTTAAATACAGTTCCTCATGTTGTGACCCAACCATGAAATTATTTTCGTTGCTACTTCATAACTGTAATGTTGCTACTGTTATGAATCATAATGTAAATATCTGATATGCAGGATGGTCTTAGGTGACCCCTGTGAAAGGGTCGTTCGACCGCCAAAGGGGTCGGGACCCACAGGTTGAGAACCACTGGCGTAAGAGATCCAGAAAAAGATGCAAACTGGTAGGCTTTACATAACCATTTTACCATTTCACCTATGCTAATCATTCAATCATTCATTTGTTCAACAAATATTATTGAACATGTATTAAGTCTCAGGCACTGTTCTAGGTATCCTGATAAAAACAAAGATTTAAAAAATCTGTCTTATTCCATCTACAACATGGAGGAATGTACTATTATGTCCATCTGATAGATGAAAAACTGAGGCTAGAAGAGGTATATTAACTTGCCCAACACATAACTAATAAGTGGTAACACTGGGATTCAGATCCAGGTCTGCATGCCTTCAAGGCCCATGCCCTTTCCACACACCCTACTGGCTTTCACCACCATAGACATTTATAGATTATCTTGAATTTCAAATATCAGTTACTTTCCTCTAAAATTGCAAAAATTATATACAGGGAAATGCATACCCAAGAAAGCTGCATGTTTCTTGATATTGTTCTTGTACTCTCTGTGCAAGAATACAGTAGAAATCCTAAAAACAAAGTAAAAAATAATGACTCTCTCTCTCTACACACACATACATATATAAAAATACATTCATATATGAAAAACTATCCACCCACATATATATGAAGCAACCTTGGAAAATCATTTACTCTTTTTCCCCTGTCAAGTCACATGATATTAATTTTTTAAATCCTATACACCTCTGATTTATAAAATCAGATTTGTTCAATAAATAGTTATTTAGTAAATGAAATAAATTTCAACAGCAGCAATATTTTTAAAGCATTTTCATTTTCACTTAAAAACAAATTAACTGTGTGGCAGTTTTAGGAATCCTTAATTAAAAAAAATAAATTTTTCTTATTTTTTTCTTAATTTTTAAATTGTTTCATTTTTATTATATAAACCATGGTGATATTTGTCCTTCAAACAATCTATTCTATTTCATAGATGATAATTTTCAATAATTTGCATAATACTATATGAAAAGATAATGGAGTACAAATGTATAAAGTAATTTTTTTAAAAGGCAATAGTCAGTTTGACCATGTCCCCTAACACTAATATAAAACCAATGTGTGCACTGAAGGTAAAGAAAGGGTAAAAATAAATACACTGGGATGTGTCTATGTCAGTTAAAACCAAACTACTGCTAAAAAACAAACCACAAGATGTGGAGAAAAAGAAAAGATACAACAATGAGTAAAAAGGCAACTTTCTCTCTGTTTAACCTGAAACCAAGAATCTTTTTTCTAAGTGTTTCAATCTTGGTTATTAATACTAGCATTGTGTTTCACAACTGAATGCTAATTTCCAGAAACATCCCAAGACTTCCAGAGTTTAAGCTTATATCAGTCAGGCTAGGCTAGGCTATTCTGCAGTATCAAACAACCTGAAAACTCTCTGTTTAAAACAATATTTTATTTCTCACTCATGTGCATATCCATCGTGGTCAGCAATGGACTTTGTCTGCTCACAGAAGTTACCAGAAACCTAAGCTGACAGAGGCTCCATCCTGACAAAAACAGAGGCAGGGAAGACAGAAGATAGAGAACCCTATGCTGGCTCTTCAAGGGTCTCCCCAGAAATGCACCCAAGTCTACTCACATACTATTGGCCAAAGCAAGTCACATGACCAAGCCTGACATCAATAGGGTGGGGATGAATCATTCTTGCACTGGAAGAGGCAGCCTTCCAATAGTCCTAACAGTACCCTACAGCTAGAACTATGGTTTACAAAACAGACTCATCTGCATCATCTCATTTGATCCTATTAACAACTCTCAGGGCAAGATGGGGGTTGCTGTGGGACATTTCTGAAGAACTAACTCATCAGTGTTAACTGCTTCTGCTATTTCTGCTCTTCCACATCGGCCAGTCAGACTGGCAGCAAAAGGTGGGACAAGCCATGCCAAGGCCCCTTCCAAGCTGCTCTCAAGCCCACCAGCTTCATCCACCCTAGTTCCTGCCTTCGGAGGGCTCCCACTTCCTTGTACTCCCCTATAGTCCCAGGATTGGAGCAGGTGGCCAGAGAGGAGAAGACTGGCTGTAGTGACATAAGCCTGGTTACCTGATCCGAGGGCACGGAGCTATGCAAGACTGCAGCTGCGTCCCTGGACAGTGATAGGAATGTTACATAAGGAGAGGCAGGTGCCTGCTCCAGGTGAACCCTGGATGGATAAATGCTAATAAATAGCATGAGCTTCCTAGTTGATAAAATCAGCCAGGGCTTTCGGGAGGTTAGGCCCTTTGATCTCCAACAGGGACCCAGGATGGCTTCACAGATTGTTCCTGATCCAGATGTTAATGATGAGTCCAGGTATAAAGCATTTATTATAGTGTCTGACTTGCCGAATTATGTACCGACTGGTTTGTTAATGTGCTTCACGCTGTGCAGGAGACCACACTGCCTGGGGTCTGGGCCTACTGGAAAGTTGCCACCAGGAAAGTGGTTCTTGCATGCTCTCCCTAAGCCAGCAGGTTAAGGAAGCCGCATGGCTTCTCCCTCTCTTTCCTCCTTCTCTCAGACGCAAAGGTGCAAGGCCCTGAATTCCCTCCACTGGTCCCTTTCATCCATGAACCTGGGGCTGGAGTGCCTTCTGGGCCAACCCAACCCCAGACATGCACTTTACACCTGACCTTCCACCTTCACAAACCCTGCTCCTCCAGAGTCTCGGAATACTCCTCAGGGTGCCTGGGATGCACGAGGCAAATGAGCCCCCAACCGCTGAACACTGATACATTTGCAATGTGAATAAAGAAAAACAAATTAGCTTATACTAGTAAATGCTTAGAATATAACATCTACTACATCAAGAAGCTCACAAAATCCAAGTAATCTCAACTCTCAGTTCTAAAGTTCCATTAAACTTGTTTATCCTCCTAGTGTTCTACCCCTGCCCATTATTCCTACTGAGCAAATGTACAGCAAATTAATTTGTTTGTCATCTTTTGGCAGGTTTCACAGTATCAGAGGAAAATAAAAGTGTTTTATTGATTCAACAGTGAATCTGAAATGCTTTCAGATCTATCCTAAAGTCAATGAATGCTCTAATGATCATCAAAAATAAAATAAAGGGCTAAAACATGAAGAAAGACAAGGATTAGGTGTCACGTTACTGGAATATTCTGGAAAGCAATCTTTAGTGCTAAAGCTACCAATAAATTTATAGCATAGTGTAATGTGGTGTAAACAGTCCTAGAGTGGGAAGGGATTTGTTGTGTTCAAGCAGCGGTTCTCAACCTGTGGGTCGCGACCCCTTTGGGGGTCGAACAACCCTTTCACAGGGGTCGCCTAAGACCATCAGAAAACACATATTGAATATATAATTACATATTGTTTTTGTGATTAATCACTATGCTTTAATTCAATTTGTAACAATGAAAATACATCCTGCATATCAGATATTTACATTATGATTCATAACAGTAGCAAAATTACAGTTATGAAGTAGCAACGAAAATAATTTTATGGTTGGGGGTCACCACAACATGAGGAACTGTATGAAAGGGTCACGGCATTAGGAAGGTTGAGAACCACTATGTTCAAGGAACAGAGAAAAGGCCCCATACAGCTAGAGCATCGTGGATAAGGAGGGAACAGCTGTGAAATGTCAGAGAGTGGTGTAGTAAATTAAATTATCAGCCTCAATCTCTCCCCCTCCCACACACACACACACACACACATACACACACGCATCCACACACATCCATGGCCTTTGACATGTCACTTTGCAATTCCTCTCACAAAAGAAGAAGTATATTTCCTTACTCCTGGACTCTGGCTTTGCTGTGAACTTTTATTTGGTCAATGAGATGTCAGCAGATATGACACAACTGTGTTCAAAAGCTTAGGTATGCCCTCTGGTGCTCACCCATTGCCTGTTGGTAACTGGTCCTATGAGGAGAATGAGAGCACCTGGAGCAGAAGGGCCCCAAGGTCACCTGTAGTGTGAAGCAGAGCTGCCAGTCTGCAAAGCCTCCATCAGGCGGCCGCAGCCAACCTGCAGGCATGGGCGTAAGCCAGCCGACTAGCAGATCCAGGAGGAAGGGAGTTGTTTTAAGCCAGAAATTTTAGGGTAGCTTATTCCTCAGTATCTCTGTGGCAATATCTAACCAATACTGATCTTTTTATGCCATAAAAGAGTGTGTAATTGGAAAAAAGAAAATATATTACATAACATACATAATGATTTTGTGTGTGTGTGTGTGTGTGTGTGTGTGTGTGTGTGTGTGTGGAGAGAGATAGAGAGGAAAAGCGCACACAAGAAAAAGGAAGTTATATATGATAGATACTTTTTTAGGGGTTACTTCTTGAGAGTAGAAATAGTGAATGTTCCATTTTTAAGTTTCTGCAGTCTTTACATCTTTTTTACAGTGTTCCAGTGAGCACAGGGGAATGAGGGATAAATAAGTAAAGTTCTATTTATCACAGTCAGCAGAGAATCTCAAAGGTCAGTAAAAGGTATTAAAGTTCCTTAGATGAATCCTGTTTGCCATTTAAGCTTGTCTGAAACCTCACTATTGTACTGACTAGTGCACTTACATTTCCTGTTTTTCAAGTAAAACTGTATTTGTAGCAAGGTGTCCTGTGTCCCAACTAGACTGTGGTTTGCAGAATTGGTGACCTAGTGATCCTTATAGGATTCAAGCAATGTGAGAACTGATCATCAAAGAGGATCATATTTATGACTGAGGAAGAAGCAGCTCTTTTCTGGCAAGGGTGCCCAAAAGAGGGAAGACAGGGAGATTAACGAGATGGGATAGAATCTGTCCCCTTCACAGTCCAAGGCTCTGGTTTTTAATCATGATGAGAGAAGGTTTAACCATGAAACCGAAGGGCCAGAGAAGAAGACCGCCCCACCCCACAGTAGACCCACAGTGTAGAATGGGCACTGTGCCCAGAGACATCCCCCCAGCAGCATAAGGAGCCTGGTGAGGAGGCAAGAACAAGAGTTTGAGTGGATACGTTTCTGAGGACAAGCACACAGTACCTTGGGGATGCCTGAAATGAGAGGACCATTCCCAGGAGGGGCCAAGATGTACCGTGATTTGGGCAATAATGTCATTAGAACTGCATTTGCACTGGGAGAGGTGATGTGGGGCTCACATGGACACTATCAAACAAGGCGCCAGGAGTTAGTCAGCCTGTCCTAGAGCAAAGGTCCACATCTCCTTCCCTGCTGAGGGGTCTATTATATATTCCATGTCGATTATATTTCCATGTTTTTTGTCCCTTAGAAAAATATGATCTATGGGAACCTCTTGAACCATTGCTAAACGTAGGGCCGACTATAGGGTTAAGCCTCGGACTGACCTGTTGGCAAAGCCACAAACAAGTCCCAGCTGAGAGGGCACAGTCCTCTTAGCATAATTAGGCTTGATCTTATGACGCTCCCTAGATCCTTCCTAGGTAGCTAATGGGCTTTGGGTGGTGCAGCAAGTGCTGCCAAAACAAGTGAAACTCACAGGAACATTGTAACTATGGTGACCACTACCTTGTTTACCTCTGGCTATAAAATAAAGGCGCAGCTTGCCTCTGGACCTCTCTCTGGGCCTCAGCCAGGCACAGGAAGATAGACCCAGCTTATTCTCTTTGTCATTTCTTCATCCTTCACCACTATCACTCAGGCTTGTGAACCCTTGGCTGAGCTGACTCGGCACAGCTAAAGACTGCCAAAATACTTGGTTTCTCTTTTCAAACTCAAATTACTCTGTGCTAATATCATAAAAACTCAGGGGATCTTCAATTACCTTTGAGTTCTCATCTAATTTTTTATGATACATCTTCACTTGATATTGTGATGAAAATTCTCCTCTGTGAGCATTTAATCAAACACTAATCACATAAGGGTTCATTTTTCAAAGAACAGCCCCCATGAACTAAGAATCCTTGAAAATGTATTTGATTATGAGTTAATTCACTGACTATTCCTAAATAAAAATAGCAAGGTTTAAAAAATGGAGACTCAATGTCCTTTGACACATGCCTCCATTCAGGTATGAGGCTGTACTTTTAACAAAGCTACGTCTTTAAATGTGCCATAGACGCTATTGGAAAGGACATAAATAATGGAAACCGGAGCCTGGAAAAATGGCAAGCTGGCTCAGCCTCGGGGAGCATCATTTGTGAGATCCAGCTGCAAAAGCTAGAACCTATAAAAAATGCATGCAGCATTTCTCTTTAAGCATTAACACACCACTACTTTAAATGTTGGTTCTGACTGAGAAATTCCTCTCAGCAGGTGCTTCTTACCCCCGTAACCTCCGCAAGCGGTCAGGGCCCCAGGAGACTAAACAAATTGCTAACTTAAAAATTCATTATAGAATCTGCTCCCTTTCCAAGACATGAGATGTACTCTATAATTTGCTCTTCGGAACCCCCAGGGACCCTACTCTTCAAGGCCCCATGTGCTACTATGACGCCATCTCTTGTCCATTATTAATAGGCTGGATAGAGTTTTTAAGAAACGTATCACACCCAAAAGTACTAAAATTGGAAGTGAGAATGCCAGTAGTTGCACATGAATTCCTTTAAGCAATGTCAAAAGTGATGACAAAGATGATCTCAATACACCAGATTGCTGAGAAGTGTTAGACTCCATACTTTTCATTTACCAACAGATGGTGGCAAATGGATGATGAGGTCCAGGGGCATGAAGTCACTGTGAACAAAACAAATGCAACTCTGTGAAGCTATGAAAGATAATATAAAATTATCGGGGATATAATAGAAAAGTATGGAGTTTAAGTAGGCATTATTTTGAAAATATAAAAACCAGCCATCTGGGCAAAGGCCCAGACTTAATACAGATAAAGCAGGTGGCTGCTTACTTTATCACATATCGAAGACTCTCATAAAGAGGGCACATAAACCCAAGATGGTGATAACTCAAATAGACCCGGTCAAAATGTCACTGTCAGAATGGGCCCATGGTGGCAGGAAGAACCAGTACTAGCATCCAGAACCAGGGAAACTGACCCAGGACAGAACAAAGCAATCCCTGAGAAAGTGCTAAAACGAGTGAAAAAAATGGTGTGGTTGATATTATCCTATATAATAAAAGCCTAATATGCTAAGTGTCCAGTTGCCCGATTGGCCATTCAACCAATAAAAGTGTAATATGCTAATGATATGCTAAGGCCGCTCAACTGCTCACTATGACATGCACTGACCACCAGGGGGCAGATGCTCCTACTGGTAGGTTAGCTTGCTGCTGGGGTCTGGCCGATCGGGACTGAGACAGATGGGCTGGACATGCCCTGGAGCCCTTCCGCGGTCCCTTCCCAGCTGGCCAACCTCCCGTGTCCCTCCCTGGCACTGATCATTCACCATGGGGGTCCCTCGGCCTGGTCTGTGCCCTCTCACAACCCAGGCTCAGGGACCACCCATGAGTGCACCAATTTTGTGCACCAGGCCTCTAGTTTCAAAATAAACCCTTTGAGTCTAGTTAATGATTAAGAACAAGAGTTTCTTTCTCTGAAAGCTTGGGTCTGAATTCAGTTCAAAGCACTTCTCTAAAATTTAGTCAATAGGCAAATATAGTATAAATAGATTAAATGGATGCAGGAATGAAAGAGGCCTAACCAAAGACAACTCATGGATTATTTAAGGATAATGTTTTTGTTCTAAAGAAATACAGCACTTTTAAAAAATGCTGTGGTAGACAGGTAGAAACAAAGAGAACAATTTGATTAGACAGAGAGGTACAACTAAAGTCCTAGAATGTTAAGAGTTTGGCTAGTAATTATAACCCATCCCAGAAGAGATAAGAGAGAAGCAAAATCATTTTAAAGAGATGGAATGGCTAAGAGTAAGGTCTGGCTGTAACTCAATCTTGAAGACATTAGCATACATTATGAGAGAATGGTCACTCAGAACAGTAATAAGCCTAGAAACATAGCAAATGGAGGTGGAGATGGAGAAAGGGAAGAATTGGCGGTAAGTGCCCATCAGAGTTGAGACACGGAATCGGTGGGAGGTGACTGCCTCACTCTGGAGGTGCTCTGAGCTCTGGGCTTGGATTTATTCCAGGCGTCCCCTTGGCTTGGATAAAAGATCCCTCGAGACCACTTACAGAACTTTACTTCAATTTTATCTTCACTTAGCATCCCTCTGACTGTGAATTCAGCCTCTCAGGCCACCCTAATATAGGAAGGATTCATGAAATAATAAACACGAATATCTTAGTGACTGGAAAAGAATATTCACCATCAACGTTAAGAAGCCAACATTCAGGTTTACACCATTCTCTTGTAAATTAACATGGGTCAGTCCTCTCCTCTTCTGAGGAGGCATCTCATGAAGCGCTGGCATGTAAATGTCTGGAACTGCAATCTGACATCAGTCAGGCCCAGACAACAGGATCTTCACCACCCAGTGCGGAGGTTGGCTGCCAGTTGGCTACACCCCCTTTATAGGCTATACTCCCTGATGTTACAAAAAAAGAAACATGTAGGAATACATAATCCACTTACTATCCTGTGAATTTAGCCCTAGATAACTAGATTATGTGGATCAGAAATCAATTGTATAAATCAATAACCAATATTAAACCTATTAGGTTGTATAAGAATGTACACTGTATCTATTTTATTTGTGGTGGGCCCTAACACAAGGAATTATTTTTTGATAAATACAAATTTAAGAAATGAAGGGAGATAATGCGGGGGGGGGGAGGAATTCAGGTTCATTTCAGAAGATTAAGCTGCTAGTAAGACATGATGACTTCTCATATGACTGTTAAGCCAGGTGGTTTCAATCCTTTTGAGAAGCTAGTCATAAAAATTTTTGGAGGACAGAGAGAACTATAAAACTAGATCAGTTATGTAACCGGACTATTCATTATAGTACAAGGCTGTGAAGATGAAAGTTGTTTCTGCTTTAATATAAACATAAACAGAGATTATTTTGATAACTATCCAGCCTGGGGAAGAAAAAAGGCATCTGAAAGTTTACTGTATTTGCCTGTTATTATGACTCAAGTACACATGATCTATAGTGCTAAGTTTCACCAAAATTTATGATGGAGAGAAAATAGAGAATAACAACTCATTAAAAAGATGGAACAGAGAACATACAATGGAGTCAAGACAGTCTCTTCAATAAATGGTGTTGGGAAAATTGGACACATACATGCAAAAAAATGAAACTAGACCCACCAACTTACACCATACACAAAAATAAATTCAAAAATGGATAAAGGACTTAAACATAAGATGGGAAACCATAAAAATACTAGAGGAATCCACAGGCAGCAAAATCTCAGACATATGCTGAAGCAATTTCTTCTAGGCAATGGAAACTAAAGGGAAAATAAACAAATGGGACTACATCAAAATAAAAAGCTTCGCACAGCAAAGGAAACCATCAACAAAACAACAAGAAAGCCCACTGCATGGGAGAACATATTGGCCAATGTTAGCTATGATAAGGGTTTAATCTCCAACATTTACAGGGAACTCATACAACTTAACAAAAGGAAAATAAACAACCCAATCAAAAAATGGGCAAAGGACCTAAATAAATACTTTTCAAAAGAAGACATAAGGAAGGCCAAGAAACATATGAAAACATGCTCAAAGTCACTAAGGGGGAGAGATCAACCAAAGGACTTATATGCATGCATATAAGCCTAACCAATGGACACAGACAACAGGGAGGTGAGGGCATGAGTGGGGGGGGGGCAATGGGGCGATAAGGACACATATGTAATACCTTAATCAATAAAGGGGGGGTGGGTGGGGATATATATATATATATATATATATATATATATGGAACAGAGTACTCATATTAAATGAGTTGTTCCTACTAAGCAAGTTTGGAATAAAGGCAAGACTGGTAATTATAAGTATGCCATGTGTAACTGAGTAAAACATCTGAAAATCACTCGATTTTCTAAGTACTTGTTGGGGACAAGTTTTTGTAAAATCTGGGCCTTGGATGAGCAATCAGCAGCATGCTGTGAAGAGGCTTACAATTTATTCTCAGGAGGACATTTATTTCCCAGTGATTAGACCTCCCTTTGCTAGGATCCAGGTCCAATAAACTTGAAGTGGTTTTGATGTATCGAGTTTCTGAGCAAACAACAAACAAAACCAGAAAGAGAAAATTGTGAAATTGTAACGTCCACTGCAACCTTCTTGGGCAATCACAGCAAGTACTGCTGATAACCATCCACTCAGGTTTAAGTACAACCTCTCATGCATGTGTTCACATACAAAACGAGGGTTTCAAGTTTCCTGTCACAAATCAGTCTCTGCCACAGTATTTGCTTCCCCGGGCAAGTGCTGAGACCACTCCATGGCCTGGCCAGAACAGAGTACCCACCAGCTCTAGACACACCAGCCTGAAACTCCCTTCCAAAATACAGGCCAGTTATGGACTTCTGAGGCTGGCTGCTGTTCTGAGATAAACTTCCACTGCTCAGGTTTCCCTTACTGTTCAGGAAAGAAGTGTGGCTGCCAAATCCCAGGTGGCATAGGCACGCCAAAGGCTGACTTCTCGGTACCCAACACCACCTTTTATTACGGAAAACTTGAAGGATGGTAAGTAAATGATTCAACCAGCCGGTGAGGACTGTGATTAAGAAGGTGAGTCATGCCACAAAGCTGGGAATATGTTCTGGTAGCATATTATAGGATGGGCCACTATACAGCAAATCTTGGCACAAATAAATAAAGAGGCCTTTGTTATTATTATTCTGGAAGTTAGGAAGTTTCACAAGTATCTCTCCACGCTTGCCAGTGCAATCCTTTGGAACTTTACAGGAGGCCTATATCTTTCTTTCTTTTTTCTTTTTTTTTTCTTTTTTTTGAGGCCTATATCTTTCATTGCATCACTCCCTGGGAATTACTTAGACGGAAACCATGTTGTTGAGAGTGGAAGTTTCAGGGTCAGGTGCTCTGGGTGTGAGTTCTACTGCTTATAGTCGTGGGCCCTGGACAACTTGCTTCAGATCTGTTAGCTTTCTTTCTTCAATCTGTGAGAGAGAAATAAGAAGAGTAGCTAATGGAATCATTGGGAGAATTGAATGAGCTACTGCAAGTAAAATACACAAATCTGTGTTGTTGTTTCTTTAAAAAGGTGTTCAGTAAATGATAGTGTTTGGTAACTGTGACTCAGCTGTGTCAGTTCCTCTAATCTTCTCCCATTAGACCTCTATCTATGGCCTTTTTCCCAGCAGCCAGCTCCCCGGGGGTCCCAGGAGCTCATGATCACAGTCACCTCATTTACCGTACTTTCCTGCTCAAATATCCCGGGAGTCTGTGGATGGCCAAGTGAGTTGTATAATCACAGCAGCTCTGAAGTCAGAGTGTGGTGAAATCACTCTGGCCTGAAGTGGAACAGGAAGGCTTAGTGTAAGAAATGGAACTTTTAAAAATATATTTTTTTATTGACTTCAGAGAGGAAGAGAGAAGGAGAGAGAGATAGAAATGATGAGAGAAAATCATTGATCGGCTGCCTCCTGCACACCCCACACTGGGGATTGAGCCCACAACCCAGGCATGTGCCCTGACCAGGAATCAAACCGTGACCTCCTGATTCATAGGTTGACGCTCAATCACTGAGCCACGCCGGCCAGGTAAAATGGAACTTTTTAAGTTAATCAGTTATTTTATTTATATCTAACCCCAATCCCAAATATTGGTGGGATTTTTTTAAAGCACATAATGAACAGTGGAAATAAACAGTGGAGAAAGTCAGAGGGAGGAGAGAATACAGTCAGGGGAAAAGCAAGGCCAGCCATAAGATTTCACCTAATTATGTCCCAGACCATCTAGAGCTAGATATGGGCAAATCTGGCTATAACTGTCCTGTGATGAAGGCAAAAAAGGAAAATATGATCAGTTGCAAAATTCGTATATGCCAATATGTGTCTTCTATGTCAGCCACTGTTCTAAGCATTTTAGATGTGTTAACTCCCTTCTTGTCATAGCAGCTCTATGAATTGGTACTATGTTATTGCTGTTTATATGGATGGGAAACTGAGGCTCTGAAAAGTTAAATAGGTGGCCCAGTACTCACGGTGGCAGCACTGAAATTTGAACTCTGGTTGCCCAGTTCACAGCTCAGGCTCTTAAGGACTAACTAATGCTATTTTGATAGACAACATCTAACAAATAATAGAAAGCCAGCAGTTCAGAGGGAGGATTTCCTAACACTGAGAGCTAAGCCCTCATAAAGACAAATAGTTTGACAAAGTACACTAGCTTCCAGATTGAGGGATTTCCCAGGTCAGTTTTTTTTTTTTTAATGTTTTTATCGGTTGCAGGCTCCTTTCCAGCACAGACTCTGGTCAGGGGCGTGCAGGAGGCAACCAATTGCTGTGTTTCTCTTACATTGATGTTTCTGTCTTTCCCTGTCTCTTCCACTCTCTAAAAACCAATGGGAAAATATCCTCGGGTGAGGATTTTTTTTTGAAGTTTTTATATATGATGTACAGCCCAGCTGGTGTGGCTCAGAGGTTGAGCATTGATTCATGAAACAGGAGATCATGGTTCCATTCCTGGTCAGGGCACATGCCTGAGTTGCAGGTTTGATCCCCAGTAGGGGGCATGCAGGAGGCAGCTGATCGATGATTCTCTCTCATCATTGATGTCTCTATCTCTCTTTCCCTCTCCCGTCCTCTCTCTGAAATCAATTTATAAAAACATATTTTTTAAAATATATTTTATTGATTTTTTACAGAGAGGAAGGGAGAGAGATAGAGAGCTAGAAACATCAATGAGAGAGAAACATCGATCAGCTGCCTCCTGCACATCTCCCACTGGGGATGTGCCCGCAACCCAGGCACATGCCCTTGACCGGAATCGAACCTGGGACCCTTCAGTCCGCAAGCCGACGCTCTATCCACTGAGCCAAACCAGTTTCGGCAAAAAAACATATTTTTAATAAATCCTTAAAAAATATGATGTGCAGCTGACTACCTCTTTTTGTTTGTGTGTGTCAAGTAAGAACATTAAAACAACAACAACAACTACCAGGGATTGTCAATATTATTTCAGGAAATAAATAACATGTAAGTACAAAACACACACATACACACACACACACACACATACACACACACACACACACGAGTGTAATCGAAACATAGGGGATCTTGCTTTACAATTTTGAGTAAATTCAGCTTTGTGAAAAATGTACACCGTCCTTGTCTTTCTCATTGGCCTCTGACAGGTGAAGAACTGTCAGAGAATATCAATGGTTGTCAGAACCACTGACAACCTCTCTTTGGCATCTCTGTGACCCCAGGACAGCAAGGACCCAAAGGCAGAACTGAGACTCCATTCTTCTCCAGGCCAGATCCCAGGAAGGTCTCAAAATTAAGTCTCTTAAGAACCAGAAGATATGATCACATCAAAAACACACACAGAGAAGGTCTGTGAGCAGCAGCCAGAGCAGGTGGCCTCAATCATGATTTCACACAAGATGCACATATCGCTCACCAACATGAGCGCATCACTGCAGGCTGTGAGACATGCCACCGGGACACGCGTACCATCAGGCTGTAATTTCAATCTGGAATAAAACTGAATACTGTATCTTTTTTAAAAGAACATATTATGCTTAAAGAAAATATAAGATGAACACCAGGAACATGATTCGATTTTCCTGATGCTAACACATTGGCAGCATTTTCCTATTTTGTTTGGTAAAGAATTTGAGTTGCTTCTAAATTTATGCTGAAACCCATTGGATGCTTTCCGAGGCCGAAGCCAGCAGCTCCACTTGTTCAGGGAGTTGTATTTACAATACCCACTGTTCCTATATGTCCATTAGAATGCAATTATCCTGCTGGGGGGGAAATAAAGGTCACTGGGTTAATGGAGCTCACCTTTCTTTTCTAGCTCATAAATAATAAATCAAATATAATATTTAAAAAGAAAACCACATCCTGCATATCATTGTGTTTCTGTTGCTTTTCTCACAGAACATTTGAGTACATGGCACTTACTATGGCCATAATCGTCACAGTCCATCAAGTTCCTATAGCACTGGTTCAGTCAAGAAATACACAGCATGCATCTATTAGATTGATAGTCATAAAAACTCAAATGGTCAAGAAATTTTTCATGACATTTTCTTTTTTTAAAATATATTTTATTGATTTTTTACAGAGAGGAAGGGAGAGGGATAGAGAATTAGAAACATCGATGAGAGAGAAACATCGATCAGCTGCCTCCTGCACACTCCCTACTGGGGATGCACCGCAACCAAGGTACATGCCGCTGACTAGAACCGAACCTGGGACCCTTCAGTCCACAGGCCGATGCTCTATCCACTGAGCCAAACCGGTCAGGGCCTCATGACATTTTCAAGGTAGACTATGGTATATTCTACTCTGACTGTAAGGAACAACTCACAAAATTATTTATACTAGCAAATATACAGAAAATCTCATGGGCTTTTTCAAAGTATTGACAAAGATATGCATTTAAAAAATTTTAAACAAATGCGTACAGATTCAAGCACATTCTGTTGCTTCCAAAAGGACTTACCAACAGTACTTGTAAGGAGACAGTCCTTATGACCACGCCAATAATAATAAATATTTCTAGGCAAGAACCTGCTGCCACTAGTTTCCCTAATGACAAAACGAAGACATTCCTGCCAGCCAAATAGCTGAACAGGGCTCTCAGCCCAAAAGAGTCCAATCGATGTTTTCACTTCGGGCTTCCCAAGGGAACAACTAAGCAATCGCTCCAGTACCTGGCACATCAAGATTTATAAGGCAGAAAAGGAACACGTGGCCTAAATAGCTTCAGAAAGCCACTTGTCTAGAGAAACTAAAAACAAAACAAAACACACAAAAAACTAAAAACAAAGCAAAAAAAACAACAACAGAGCATCTGCTATTATATCACCATGCCCCTGAAAATAAGGCTACATGTCTCATGCGGTTTATCTAAGAAATATTTTTAAAATAAAAAGGGAATGATAGTACACCTCTGAGCCTACTATAAGAACTGTTAAACACTTATAAATAACTCCCCCAAAATAATGAAAATGAAAAACTCCGTTTCCACTTGACACAGGCTTGTGCGACAAACTGCACTGCAATAACCCAACAGAACCACACAGCTTCTGCATCCTTGGTACGAGTTTCAGCAGCAGCCCAGCACAGCCCTGTGAAAGGCATTTTAACGGAATTACAAACCCAGCAATGAACCAGACAACTGTTTTCCTAAATAACACAACAATGGTACTCTCAATTATTTCAAAAGTTTATTTGAAGGGCATGTATCTGTCATCAACAGCCTATCATTATTTGTTTTTATTATCATTAATAGCAACAAGAGTTGTTCTGCCAGGCACTGATCTAACAGTTTTATGTGAGTTACCTAACTTAATCCTTGAAAAAAAAATCCTATGGTCTGTGAAGGGTGACAGAATATACCACCCCAAAATATGCCACTTTGGCATAAGGATTATTTTGAGCTAAAGAAATCTAAAAAACAGTACATGCAAGAAGAGCATTCTAATCTCCCCTTTTCTTCCTGAAAACAGGAGATTAAAAACTCCCTTGTGAAAGATGCCCTCTTCTGTACCAGGAGAAAAGAAACATTCTTTGATGAAGAGTCAAAGCCGAGAGAATTCTATAAAAACAGACCTCGTTAAAATAATTCTTTTCTTCCTTTAGCCTCCTCATATATTTTAGTAACTTTTCCACAATCACCTCTTTTCATTTCCTTGTGAGGACTCCTATGTTACATAAAAATTATCTAGATTTGTAAGCTTTTCTCCTGTTAATTTGTTTTATGTCAGTTTCATTCCCAGGCACAGCCAAAACACCCTTAAGAGGGTAGAGGTAAAAGTCTGCCTCCCCTATATCTGTGATAATTTGTTATCTAATTAACACTATAGATCAGCACAAAGCATTAACTAACACTATTTAAATATAGACACTTATTTTCCTTAATATTCATTCTCATTGTAAATATTTTTGGCTTTGAGCCCTGCTGGTGTTGCTCAGTGGTTGAGCATCCACCCATGAACCAAGAGGTCACCAGATCAATTCCCGGTCAGGACACATGTCTGGGTTGTGGGCTCAATTCCCAGTAGGGGTGTTGATGCTTCTCTCTCTCAGCGATGTTTCTATCTCTCTATCCCTCTCGCTTCCTCTCTCTCTAAAATCAATGAAAACATATTTTAAAAATATTTTTGGTTTTAAAATTTACCTGGGTTCCCCAGAAAGGTTTCCTTAAAGTATTAGTCATTTTACTAAATATCATCAGATACTTACTTCTTTACTTATTACAAGAACTTTTGCATCTGTTTTACAAAAAAACGAAGCAGGCCGATTGGTATTAGTTAAAAGGCAGGTTTCCTGAAAAGTAAAAACAAATGGATTTCTTCAGGAATTATTTCAGCTCTGATGTTATTATTACAATGAAACTCTAGCACCATATGGAATTATAAGTATGCATCATTTTAAGCAAATAAATTTTTTTAAAAAGCAATTGGAATTGATAAATAAGGACTGTCCTGGTCTTACTTTCACATAATCTATCAGTCCCAGCAGCATTAAAATGTAAGGACTATTTTATAAAAACAGAATGCAGGGTTGAACAAGTCTTTATTCTGGAATACTTGCTATATTAAAACAACAGCATAATCTGCAAACACACAAAATGCTGTATGTTAACTTCACTCAACATTTATTACTAAGAAAAAAGGGTGCTTTGTCCTACAGATGGCAAACTTGGTGTGGATGCTAACCTAGATCTATGAGGTTCAATGAAGGGTATGGTGTGAGTATAACCAAATACAAAATTATAACAAATTTTAGTGATTATAATATTGAAAAAGATGTAGCAATAAAGAATCAAGGTGAGTTTATCTTACTGAAGGGAGAGTGACATGACTTTAACATCTCTCTTTGCTTGAGATGGCACATCCATCTTATGCAGCCCTTGGACGTCAGCACTCCTGGTTCTCAGGCTGTCACACTCGGACCAGGCCTTCCACCATCTATCCCCCTAGTTCTCGGTCTTTGGACTTGGACTGAATTATACCCATGGCTTCCCTGCTTCTCCAGCTTGCAGACAGCAGGCTGCGGGACTTCTCTGCCTCCAATTCCTACAATAAATCTCCTCTTACATCTACCTGTATATATCCTATTGGTTCTGCTTCCCCAGAGAACCCTATATGGATTTTGGTTGAGAAATACCAGTTCAGATAATCTCCAAGTTTCTTCCTTTTAGTTAAAAACACACACACACACACATCAGTGGCTCCATTTGATCTGCTCACAGTTGAGGCGCATGGCAGAATAAACAGAGCACTGATTCAGGATTCTCCTCCCATTTCTGCCACTAACTAGCTGTCTTAAAAGGAGCAATTCAGCTAACTGCTCTGGTTCTCCATTAATGAAGGTGTAAAGTGAAAGAGTTTGTTTAGCTGACCTCTGAAGCTCCATCCAACACTAAGGTGCTGATCCTGGGGAAGATCTTGATGTCCAGAAAGGGTCATAAGGTTCTAAGTAAGAGTGCTTCCAAAGTGCCTCCAGCACTAGAACATTCAGCCAGTCACAGGCTGGCCAACATCATAACCAATGCTCAATCTATCGAGACATATTTGACCCACCAGTGATGGTACATAATTAACAATGGGAATACCGTGAAAAAATAAGGTTTGCTTTTGACTGAAAATTGTTAGGAATACATCTTTGTCCTTTGCCCTTCTCATTGGATTTGTTACCAATAAAATATATTGAATCCATCTCCTATTGGTATTCCCATAGCCAGTGCCTTGCTTCAGAGTCTGCTCATCAATTTCCCACCTGCTCCAATTCCATGTTGTCCTTTCTCTGCTAACATAGTCCACCTATGTTAACATTTAGTAGATGACTCATCACATCAGTCATCTGTCTAAATGTTAATCTGATTCATCTCCCTCTGACTTAAAACACTTCAACGAGCTCTACTGCCTGTAGAATTAAGTCCAAACTCTTCATCATGGTTTTCAATAGCATATTTGACCTCAGCTGACATTTCCAAAATAACACCAGCAACTGTTCTCACCTCCAAGACCTCCACACTTAGGTACTTTTGGATCTGAGGATCTCCAAATCAAATCTGCCCTCAACTAAACACAGAAATGAAGCAAGTTTTATTCCTACACACAAGCTGCTTTCTGCCCTAAATTTTATCCCTTTTGCATAAAGTATTTTACAAGCATAGACTTTCTTTAAAGAATCAAAAATATCTCCTTGAATCAGTAACTGTTTTGGTACACTTTTTAAAAAATACCAGCCTCCAAAGCTACAGGGTTTGTAACTCATTCATTTAACTGGGCAATCATTCATATAACAATCAATTATGAATCTTGCAGGTCCTGTATGTTGACAAACTATATATCAGGCTATATGTCAGCTCTACACTGCTAAGAAAAATACACATTCTTTAAGCATTTCAATTACTGAAATATTTCATACTTGAGGACAATTTTATTTTAGTACAATGACACATAACTTAAATTTTTAAAAATAAAAATGGTAAGAGGCTGAGAAATTAAGACAATATTTACCCCTATGAAGTCACCTTCTTCAAACTCATTTAAAATTTCAGAGTTGGTATTTCTGTTCATGCTGGTATTACTTGACATGACCTTTAAATGTCCAGCAAGAATCAGGTAGCATTCAAGTGGTACATGTCCTTGTCTTAGAAGCATACTTCCAGCTTCAAATCTGGGGAGAAAGAATATTAAAAACACTTCTGAAAAATGGCAAGTTTGAAGTCATCGTTGGCAAACAAAATGCTGTCATCTTCACCTGTAAAGAATTTCATGTTTTGTTAAGAAGCAATTATCGTCTTCTGGTATAGACCTTGAAGGCAAGGACTAGAGCTAACCTGTCCACTGCTATAGCATCGGTGCCGAGAATGGCACTTGGCTCATAAACTAGGCCCTCAATGAATATATTTTGAGTGGATTATGAATAGGCAGAAGGAGGTGTTGCACAATCACAGAACAGAAGGTCTCCATACAAATGAATTCCTTAGATAAGCCCTGCTTTCACAAAATATAGGTATTTTTAAAATACTACTGAATTCATGAGGTAAGGCAAGTTTTTTGGTTTTCTGGGAGACAAATTTGGTATTAATTAGCATTCCTTTGATCAAGACTTTTAAAAAATACATTAAGTCCTCACTTTTTTATTAATTTTACCATTTTGTTTTCTTACAAAAATATAATCTCCAAAAGTTTCTTGGAACTGTGGCAAAATGACTTATAACAAAACCACCTTTCCCATAGGCTAATTGATATAAACAAGAGTTAAGCTCCTATGGCATCTCATCACCATTATAACAAATGACATTGAACAAAACGTTATTTGAGGATGTGCTGTATTATACTCAGGAACAGTTTTGTAAATCTGCTGCTTTTCCCTATTTGTAGGTATTGAGCCAGAGGACAGTAGTTTGTCCACTCCAAGTTTATAGAAACAACCCATCCCTGGTAGTAATGCATAATAAACTTTAATGAATATAAAAAAATCACCTGGGGCATTTGATAAAAGATCAAGATTCCTTTAAACCCTGGAAATTCTGGTTTGGTAGATCTGGGGTGGAGCCTTGGCATCTGTATTCTTAAAAGGATCTCCAGATTATTTTGATAAGAACCACACTTGGAGAAACATTGTATTTGAGGTTAAGAACAAACATTATTTATTTTCTTTTTCTTACATGAGTAATTTTTGTGAAGACTGGGGCACATTCCATGACATATTAGGAAGTCTGGATAATTTTAGAGTTTCATTTAATTACTACCCAGAATTCTTTCTTCCTAGAAGAATAAGAGTTATAATATCTATATTCCAAATTAGACAGGTGTCACTAAAGAGAATGTTAGTGATAAAGATGACAGTGTTATATATTAAAGACTAGAGGCCCGGTGCACAAAAATTTGTGCACTCGGGGGGGGTCTCTCAGCCCGGCCTGTGCCCTCTCGCAGTCTGGGACCGCTGGGGGGATGACCACCTGCTGGCTTAGGCCCGCTCCCCAGGGGATTGGGCCTAAGCTGGCAGTCAGACATCCCTCTGGCAGCTCGGCAGCCCTCGGGGGATGCCCACTTGCCAACAGAGAGCAGGCCTAAGCTGCAGTCGGAAATCTTTAGTGCTGCTGAGGAGGCGGGAGAGGATACCACCACCACCACCGCTGTACTGGCAGCCATCAGTCTGGCTTGTGGCTGAGCAGAGCTCCCCCTGTGGGAGTGCACTGACCACCAGAGGGCAGCTCCTGCATTGAGCGTCTGCCCCCTGGTGGTCAGTGTGTGTGTCATAGTGACCAGTCATTCCCAGTCATTCTGCTGTTAGGGTCAGTTTGCATATTACCCTTTTACTATATAGGATAGAGGCCTGGTGCATGGGTGGGGGCTGGCTGGTTTGCCCTGAAGGGTGTCCCAGATCAGAGTGGGGGTCCTGCTGGGGTGCCTGGCCAGCTTGGGTGAGGGGCTGATGGCTGTCTGCAGCTGGCCACACCCCTTTCAGGGAGGGGGGTCCTGCTGGGGTGCCTGGCCAGCCTGGGTGAGGGGCTGATGGCTGTTTTCAGGCTGGCCACATCCCCTTCAGGGTAGGGGTCCCTGCTGGGGTGCCTGGCCATCCTGGGTGAGTGGCTGATGGCTGTTTGCAGGCTGGCCATGGCCCCCAGCCACCCAAGCTCCCAGTGGAGGCTGGCTGGAAGCAGGTATCTGAGATTTATTTATCTTCTATAATTGAAACTTTGTTGCCTTGAGTGGAGGCCACCGCCGGCCAGGACAGGCGGAAAGCTTGGCTTCCTCCATCGCCAGGGCAACCAAGCCTCCTGCTTGCTCCAGCTCCGTCTTGGTCAGGTTAATTTGCATATAGTCGCTCTGATTGGCTGGTGGGCATGGTTTGGGGTGTAGTGGAGGTGTGGTCAATTTGCATGTTTCTCTTTTATTAGATTCGATACTCCCATCCCTGTGTTATCAGTGAGGAGGCCTCAACTCCAGCACTTGACATGCTATGAATCAATTACATGATGTTGAGAAAATCACTTAGCTTCTACTTCCAATTCTTTATATATAAAATGGGAATAAATCTGTACCTACTACATACTTCATAATAATGTTTTAGAAGAAAATATGGAATATATTTAAATTATTCAAAAAGAATATTTTTATTAATAAAGTATTAGGATTTTGCCCTGCTTTAAGAAGTTTGACAGTGTGAAGGAGAGTTAGAAGCAGCACAACTCCCACCAAAATAACTATACCAGGTATACCAGGTAATAAGTAAGTCTGCCACAGTTCCATGGAAGTTCTTATAAGAGAAGACACGAAACTCTTGAGTCAGAGACTTATGAGTTGCAGCAAAAAGTGTAACAGGAGTGTCAGCATGGTGGCACCAGTCCCCAAGTCCCACGGGGCAATAGCATGGCCCAGGGGAGACTGCATATGCAGTGGGTGAGTCACAAGGGAAGAACCGGGGCTTAGGGCATCCACTGCTTTTACCATAGGCAGCAAGCGAGCTGTTTGTCTGGAAGGAAATCAGGAACAGTACAATGTGTTATTATCTCAGGATTCCCAGTTGCATGAACAATCCTGAGGAGTGGCCGGGGGAAAGGACCAGTCAAAGCCTTGAGCTTTGGGCACATTCAGCAAGATGTATACGAGCACAAAAGGCTCTTCACAGACTGTATCTCAGGATACTGGGCTTATTAATGAAAATGAATAAGGTTTTAAAATAAGGTTCTACATTTACTTAAAGAATTATAATTCTAGTTCCAAAGGAAGACTATGCAAAAGGGAAATTTAACATTACTATCTTCACTGCCTTTGGGAAGAGAATCACAAGATTAAAATGTGATGACTCCTGATTTTCCATTACTTTTACTCTGAAGAATTAAAAAGTTATTAAATTAAAAATTGCTGAAGTAACTGCTGCATCATAGACATATCCTCAAGATAGTAGTTGGTTTCTATGAATTAAGAAGAGTCCACAGGAATACCAGGGCATCAGAGAATGGAGCCAATCATAATGATGTGATGGAAAAGGGAAAGAGGGGAAGCATTGGGAATGGGGAACTTACAGAGGGAAGAGATGGGTGACAGGCACTAGAATGGGAAAAGAGTCTGGTATTCAAGACAGTCAGATTTAATGCATCACAGACAGAGCAGGACGATTCCACATTCTGTTTCCTCTCCTCTATGTTGTGAAAGTGGATGAGGGCCATCATTCGCAGCCAATTTTTCAAGTGCATCATTTGGCTGCCAGATGCCCATTATACTAATTGGATCACCAGCCTCCTCTATAACTCATTGACACAAGGATTCTAGGGTTACCCATTTCTTCTGAAGCATTAAAATTTAAGAATACCACCCATACAATAAACCATAAAATATTCACAGGAGCCTGTACTCTAGTATTAAATTGCAACTCCAGGATGGTTCTTCAATAGCCTATTTGAATGATGTGAAGGCATGCCAATGCTGAATAGGCTTCTCCTGCTTAAACATTTAATTTTATACTTCCGGAGCACTCAAAGCTCTTGCGAGTATTTACAGTTTAATTAAAATCATTTTCTTTAAGAACTCTTTTCTTTTTAAGCCCATAGATACAACTGCTCCAACCTAACAAATGCAGAAATCAGTATTTTTGTTAAGAATAGAAAAGGCAAGATTTAATACCATCACATCAGGCATTAACATGTCTACATAAAATATGCATATAGCTATATATGTATATTGTATATTAAAATCTAAGAAGAGCCCATGAACATTATTAAATACTGATTCATTTTTGTTTTTTATTCTTCATGTAAAAGGATAAATATGAATAAATAGTACTATCAATCTTCAATGAGTGAGCTGGTGTTTATGACAATAACTCTCCATTAAAACTTATAAATAACAAGAGGCCTGGTGCACGAAAATTTGTGCACCGGGCGGGGGGTGGTACCTCAGCCCGGCCTTCCCCCTCTCACAGTCTGGGAGCCCTCAGGGGATGTCCTACTGATAGCTTAAGCCTGCTCCTTGGGGGGAGCAGGCCTAAGCTGAAGTCTGGCCTCCCTCTGCGGGAGGCAACCGGGCCAATCAGGAGAAGCACCGCCCCCATCACCCCACTGCTGCTGCCACTGCCAGCTGCCTGCCCTGCTCAACCCTCACAGCCGCTGCGGTTTTGTCCGGAAGGACATCTGGAAGACGTCCAGGCTATCTGGTCTAATTAGCATATTACCCTTTTATTAGTATAAATAATGATTTTTAAAATGAGACTGCATGTTAATACTACATAAGTTAACTTTTTCCAAGAAAGAACTGCATACATGATGAATTTTGTATTAACCATTGTTATGGGTTCAGACAACAGAATCCATTCTGATTGGTTTGAGAAAGAAAGGATTTACTACAGGTATTAGATAGCTTATAGAATCTTTGGAAAGGTTCTTTAAATAGTTTCTAGGCCAAATTGCCAGGAAAAACTGGTGAAGATGCTGGGCAGACCTCAGAACCAAACAGTCAGGAAACTGGGCCACCATATCTGAACAGAAAATCATGTGGTCTTTGCCAATACCTGTACCAGCAAAATGGATGGCCATGTCCAACCTTTCCCCCCCAACATATTAACATCCTCTCAAATGTCGTGAAGGGATATCTAAATCATATGTCTACATACTAAAAGAAAGGGGAAGCAGGAAAAGGTAGTTTTTTCATACTGTTGTTTTGTTTTGTTTGTATTCTCATTAGGATGGTAGGGTTTACATTAAGGAACACTATAAAAAATATAAACTTTATTCAAAAGATTTTGGGCAACTCCTAGTTGCAAATGTCAACTTCAGACTCTTATAATAAAGTTTAGAGAATTTTACCTAATACACTTTGCATATTTTCCTCTTTCTAGATAAATAAGTGGACTGTTATAGCAGTCCAATCACTTCTTTTTATTAGTTTGGCATTTTGCTTATAATAAGTCTTGGTCTTCATCCTATTTTCAATTCTAGTTTCTTTCAGGTTGGTTTAAAATTCATGATTACACTACAGAGTTCAAAGCACTAACCCCAAACTTTTACATATATCTTCTGGTAAATATTCAATTTGTAACATATGTTTTGTCTCTGAAGTTTGGTTAACTTTTATTCACCATCTGCCTAGGCCAGTGATGGCAAACCTATGACACCTCTGACACGCGAACTCATTTTTTTGGTTGATTTTTCTTTGTTAAATGGCATTTAAATATATAAAATAAATATCAAAAATATAAATCTTTGGCCGAAACCGGTTTGGCTCAGTGGATAGAGCGTCGACCTGCAGACTGAAAGGTCCCAAGTTCGATTCCAGTCAAGGGCATGTACCAGGGTTGTGGGCACATCCCCAGTAGGAGACGTGCAGGAGGCAGCTGATCGGTGTTTCTCTCTCATCGATGTTTCTAACTCTCTATCTCTCTCCCTTCCTCTCTGTAAAAAATCAATAAAATATATTTTAAAAATAATAATAAATAAAAATATAAATCTTTGTTTTACTATGGTTGCAAATATCAAAAAATTTCTATATGTGACATGGCACCAGAGTTAAGTTAGGGTTTTTCAAAATGCTGACACGCCGAGCTCAAAAGGTTCGCCATCACTGGCCTAGGCCGTCGCTCTAACCACTGAGCACACCAGCCAGAGCATACTATCTGCCTTTCTTAAGGGACTGCCAAGACCCAAAGGAATATTTTTGTCACTTACTCTTTTTTTTTTAAAAAAATATTTTTAGCCCTAGCTGGTTTGGTTCAGTGGATAGAGCGTTGGCCTGCGGACTGAAGGGTCCCAGGTTCGATTCCGGCCAAGGGCACATGCCTGGGTTGCGGGCTCAATCCCCAGTAGAGGGTGTGCAGGAGGCAGCCAATCAATGTTTCTCTCTCATCATTGATGTTTCTATCTCTCTCTCCTTCTCACTTCCTCTCTAAAATCAATAAAAAATATATTTTTAAAAAATATAAATAAATAAATAAATAGCTACACTAATAAAAGACAAACATGCAAATTAACTGTACCTTTGCTATGCCTTAAGCCACACCCACCAGCCAATCAGAGCGACTATATGCAAATTAACCCACCCAAGATGGCGGCCGGCAGCCACTGAGCTGGAGCAAGCAGGAGGCTTGGTTGCCCCAATGATGGAGGAAGCCAAGCTTTCCGCCTGCCGCGCCGGCTCTAAGCTCCACTCAAAGCAACAAAGTTTCAATTATAGAAGGTAAATAAACCCCAGATACCTGCTTTCAGCCAGCCGTGGCCATGGAGCTGGAGTGAGCAGGAGTGGGTTGCCCCTGGCGATGGAGGAAGCCAAGCTTCCCTCCCGCCCACCCTGGCCGGCTCTGAGCTCCTCTCAATGCTACAAAGTTTCAATTATAGAAGGCAAACAAATCCCAGAATAAAAAAAAAAGAAAAGAAAAAAGGAGAGGCTGGGAGCTTCTGTTGCCAGGGAGGCTTGGCCAACCTGAAAACGGCCCTCAGTCCCGCACCCAGGCTGGCCAGGCACCCCAGTGGGGACCCTTCACCCTAAAGTGGGTCTGGCCAGTCTGAAAACAGCCATCATCCCCTCATCCAGGCTGGCCAGACACCCCAGTGGGGACCTCCACCCTGATCCGGGATACCCTTCAGGGCAAACCAGCCAGCCCCCACCCATGCACCAGGCCTCTATCCTATATAATAAAAGGGTAATATGCAAACTGACCCTAACAGCAGAACTAGGAATGACTGGTCACTATGACACACACTGACCACCAGGGGGCAGATGCTCAATGCAGGAGCTTCCCCCTGGTGGTCAGTGCGCTCCCACAGGGGGAGCTCTGCAAAGCCACAAGCCAGGCTGACGGCTGCCAGTACAGCGGTGGTGGTGGGAGCCTCTCCCGCCTCCTCAGCAGCGCTAAGGATGTCCGACTGCAGCTTAGGCCTGCTCCCCGCTGGCAAGTGGGCATCCCCCGAGGGTTTCTGGGCTGCCAGAGGGATGTCTGACTGCCAGCTTGGGCCCGATCCCCCAAGGAGCGGGCCTAAGCCAGCAGGTGGACATCCTCCGAGGGGTCCCAGACTGCAAGAGGGCATAGGCTGGGCTGAGCAACCCCCCCGAGTGCACAAATTTTTGTGCACCAGGCCTCTAGTGTGTGTGTGTGTGTGTGTGTGTGTGTGTGTGTGTGTATATATATATATATATATTATTGATTTCAGAGAGGAAGGGAGAGGGAGAGATAGAAACAATGATGAGAGAGAATCATTGATTGGCTGCCTCCTGAACGCCCCCTACTGGGGATTGAGCCCGCAACCCGGGCATGTGCCCTTGACCAGAATCAAACAGGGACTCTTCAGTCCGCAGGAGGATGCTCTATCCACTAAGCCAAAACTGGCTAGGGCTGTGTCACTTACTCTTGATAGATTGCAGTCTGGCAAAGTTGGAGCTGTACTTCCTTTGGCAAACTGTGAAATGCCCTATTCTTCGTTAGATACAGTTGAATCTTTAAAAGAAAAGAAAAAAAGAACAGCTTGTACAAGGGCTAAAGAAAAATGATTATGTTGTTCTGTTATTAGTTCAGATCTGCTCAACATTTCTGATAACCAAAACAACAGTAGATTTTATGTGTTCTCCAAAGTCTAGCCATTTCTTATATGGTAGATGTTGATAATTAAAATATTCCATATATGGATTCATGAGAACGTGGTATGGTTTTAATATAGCAAAAATTCTCCTATGGAAGTGAAGGAAACACTGACGCAATGAGGAGATGGTCTTCTCCAGCATTTATGAAATCCCATAGTGTTAGGACCCCACCTCTGTGAAGAGGTTGATAAGGAATCCTTCAGAACCTAGCTTGTCCAGCAAAACATGCAGTAAAAACCAAGGACCATAAAAATAAATCTGATTGTATCCAGAAGTTCTTCAATGGAAGACATTAGAGGTAAGAAGTTCAAACATGCCTTTTTCTCTTTTTCAAAGTATTTGATTTTACTATGCATTAATATTGCATCTGCCTGGTATCTTTGAAAAAGAATTGTGATGTGGCTACTAAATCTTTAAAATGTTTGCATTTTTAAAGGGTCTGAAAACAAAGATATGCTCACAACCCCTACCTCATACCCTGTACAAAGATGAACTCAAAATGGATCAATGATCTAAATATAAGACCTAAAAATGATTAAACCAGAAAACAAAGGAGTAAACCTTCATGGCCTTGGATTTGGTGATGGATTCTTAGATATGACGCCAAAAGCACAAGCAGCAAAATAAAAAATAAATTGGACTTCATCAAATTTAAAACTTTTTGCACGAGAGGAGAGCATCAGGAAAGTGAAAAGACTAATTACAGAATGGGAGAAAATATCTGCAAATCATATCTGGAAAGGGTTTAATACCCAGAACACATAAAGAACTCTTACATCTCAGAAACAAAAAGACAAGCCAATTAAAAAATGGGCAAAGGATTTGAATAAACATTTCTCCAAAGAAGACATACAAATGGCCAATAAGTACATGAAAAGATGCTTAACATCTTTAGTCACCTGGGAAATGCAATCAAAACCACAATGCGATACCACTTCACACCCTTGGGCACTGCTGGTGCAATTGCTGTGGGAACAGCTTGGCAGTTACTCAAAAAGCTATAGGATCATCATACCAACCAGCAATCCCAATTCTAGGTGCCCCTTTCCAGGCTCCCAATTCTGTCGACCACTTTCTTTCTCTATAGTTTTGCCTTCCACAATATCATATAAATATAATCATATTATACACTGTTTCTAACTTAGCAAAATGCATTTAAGATCATCCTTGTCTTGTGTACACCAGCATTTTGTTCCTTTCTATGGCCCATTTGAATATATGGATATATCATATCTAGCCATTCACCTGTTGAAGAACATTTGTAACAATTATCTTTAAATTTTCCTTTTCATTACTAAAAAATTTAAGTGCCACCTAATTTCTAAATATGTATAGTATTGTGTTAATATTTTATTTTAATTCTTTGAAATTTGGTGATTACAATGTACAGACTTGATTTCCTATTAATAGAAATGCTTGACTAACTAAAAGGACTCGTTTTCTGACCTGCTAGATAAAAGTTTTCTGCAATAGCTACTAAATTTAAAAACTTGGAATTTTAGAGTGCTTAAAACCTTAAGTGAGAGTTCCTGCATGTTACAAGCATACTTTTTCAAAAAAATGTTATGCCATTTTAACCATTTTTAAGTGTATGGTAGGTTGGCATTAATAACATTCACACTGTTATGCACCCTTTCCACCATTTGTTTTCAAATCTTTTCCATCACCCACCTGTAAACTCTTTACCAGCAAGTAATGATTCTCCCTCCTCTCTTCCCCCAGACCCTGGCAACCTCTGTTCTACTCTCTGCCTCTGTGAATTTGGCTATTTTATATACCTAATATAAATGAATCATGAAGTATTTGTTGTTACGTAATAGGTTTACTTAATTAAGCATAATGTCTTCAAAGTATATCATATTGTCTTATGTATCAGAAATTCATTCCTTTATAAGGCTGTTGTCTATTGATTTTTTTTAATAACAGTCATCCTAACATGTATAAGCTGATATTTTACTGTGGCTTTGATTTTTCAGTTCCCTGATGATTAGTGACCTTAAGCATCTTTTCATATATCTGCTGACCATTCGTATGTCTTCTTTGGAAAAATGTCTACTCTGTTCCTTTTCCTATTTTTTTTTAATTAAATTATTTGGGTTTTGCTATTTAGTTTGAGCAGTTTCTTATACATTTAGATATTAATTCTTAACAGATAAATGGTTTGCAAATATTTTCTCCCATTCCACAGGTTGTCTTTTTATTTTTATTTGGGGTAAATTATTATTTTATTATTTTTGAATTGATTTGAGAGAGAGAGGAAGAGAGAAAGAGAGAGAGAAACATCAATCGGTTGCTTCCTGCATGCACCCTGACAGGACCAAACCTTCAACCTGTGCATGTGCCCTGACCAGGAATTGAACCAGCGATCCCTCTGTACACATGATACTCAATGAACTGAGCAACACTGGCCAGGCCTGTCATTTTATTTTGATGATTGTTTCCTTTGCTATCCAGAAACTTTTTAGTTTCATGTAGTCCCATTTGTCTATTTTTGCTTTTGTTGCTTGTGGTTTTAGTGTACATCCATGAAATAATAGCCAAGATCAATGTTGTTATGGAATACATCCCATTTACAATAGCATCAAAAGAATAAAATACTTAGGAGTAAACAACTGAGGAGGTGAAAGATCTGTACACTGAAAACTATAAAACATTGATGAGAGAATTTAAAAGAGATACAAACAAATGGGAAGACATCTCATGTCATGGACTAAAACACTTAATATTATTAAAATGTCTGTGCTACCCAAAGCGTTCTATAGATTCAATGCAATCTATCAAAATCCCAATGGCATTCTGTACAGAAATAGAAAAAACAATTCTAAGATTTGTATGCAACCACAAGGGATCCAGAATAGCAAAAACTACCTTGAGGGGAAAAAAGAACAAAACTGGAGGCAACACACTTTCTGATCACAAAATATATTATAAAGTTCCAGAAATAACAGTATGGTATTGAACTAGAGCCAGGCATATAGACCAAGGGGACAGAACAGAGAGTCCAGAAATGAATCCACACATGTGTGGCAAACTGATGTTCAACAAGGAATACACGGTGGGGAAGGATAGTCTCTCCAACAAACAGTGTGGAAAAGGATATCCACATGCAAGAGAATGAAATTGGAGCCTTATCTTACACCACACACAAAAATCAATTCAAAATGGATTAAAAATTAAATGTAAGACCTGAAGCTGTAAGGCTCCTAGAAGGAAAAACACAGGGGGACAGTCTCATGGCATTGGTCTTGCCAATAGTTTTATAGATAAATAACTTTGAAAAGCGAAGTTTTGGAACTGTAAGGCTAAATGCAAAATGCTAGAGACAAAACAATGCACTTAGTTATAAACTATGTACCTCACAGGGGTCCAGGTTAACAATTCTGAAATTACTTCACATATATAACAAAAAGGTAAGTATATTGTAGATAATAACAGCCAGGTTTGTGTCTTGGGAGAAAGATGCTACAAACAAGCAAAGGGGGAATGCTGGAATAAACCCCATGGTATGGACTGGAGTCGGAGATGTCAGTATGACCTAATGTTTATTTTAATCTACATACAGATTGATATGTACAGAAATGAATGTAGATACATGGGTTAGTATACATACAAACATTTGCTGGCTCTATGTGCTAAGAAGGCCTAGAAGCAATGACTCCCAAGTTGCAATAAGAACAATTAGAGGGCAGATTTGGGGTTCTAAATCTCATTCTGCAATAAAAGACTCCATGCTTCTCAAAGAAATGGCTGATTTTGGGGCTAGAGCCGTGGTCAGCAAACTGCGGCTCGCGAGCCACATGCAGCTCTTTGGCCCCTTGACTGTGGCTCTTCCATAAGATACCACATGCGGGTGCGCACGTACAGTGCAATTGAAACTTCATGGCCCATGCGCAGAAGTCGGTATTTTGTGGAAGAGCCACACTCAAGGGGCCAAAGAGTCACATGTGGCTCGTGAGCCGCAGTTTGCCGACCACTGGGCTAGAGTATGGAAGAGACAAGATAAACCTGGAACATCTTACAATGCCAGAAAGTTACTGCTAAAAAAAAAAAAAAAAAAAGTGAGTTTGTCAAAAGAAGACCTAGTCAACATTCCTGATGGCTAGAGCTGGAATAATTTGAGCAATATAGTGAACAATGATAGTAATTATTTACAACTCAAAGAATAAAATAAATACCTGTAAGTCAATAAATATCCATTAGACCATCTATATATATAAAAGCCTAAGCAACCAAACGACCAAATGACCTAACGACTGGTCAACAGGTTGCTATGATGTGCACTGACCACTAGGAGACAGACACTAAACGCACAGGATCGGGCTCCCTCCTGTATGAATCAGGCCTGCAGCCCTGAGGGGTCCCAGATTGGAGAGGGCCCAGGCCAGGCCGAGGAACCCTACCGGTGCATGAATCCGTGAACCAGGTCTCTAGTACTGATATAAATACACATGAATGAATGAATGAATGAATGAGTGAATGAATGAAAGAAAAGAGGCAATTCTTCTACAGAAGAATTATAAATGGAGAGAGAATGAGGAAAATAGAATATCACCATTAGAGCATCAAAGTAATAACTGCTACAGGCAAGATACACTGACGAATGCTAAAATTAGTGAGTAAAATCTTAAAGGGAATCAGGGTATCCACATTGCCTCAAAGGATCTCCCATCAAACTCTTCTTAACAACTGTGGTGGTTGTAACATACAATCTCTTAAATACTCCTCCCTCCAGGAGATGGATCCTAAATCCTCTGGACTTGACTTAACTCCAGGGGCTGGGCTTAGCAATTCACTTTCAAAGGACAGAGTATAGAAAGGGGAAAACGGTAAGTTTAGAGCAGAAAAACCGGCAGGCACCACCTTAGCAAAGTAATAAGATACCATAGCACAGGCCCCAAATCTAACCTCAGTCTAATCATGAGAGAAAAAGACAAACCAAACTGAAGGACATCCTGCGAAACATCTAACCAGTACTCTTCAAAAGTGTCAAGGTAGCCCAGCCGGCATGGCTCAGTGGTTGAGCATCGATCTATGAACCAGGTCACAGTTAGATTCCTGGTCAGGGCACATGCCCAGGTTACGGGCTCGATCCCCAATGTGGGGCGTGCAGGAGACAGCTGATCAATGATTCTCTCTCATCATTGATGTTTCTCTCTCTCTCTCTCCCTCTCCCTTCCTCTCTGAAATCAATAAAAATATTTTTTAAAGTGTCAAGGTAATCAAAGACAAGGAAATCGGAGGAGCTGTCCCAGATTGAAGACTAAGAAGACATGACAATGAGAGCAGTGTGGTATCCTGGCTTAAATCATGGAATAGAAAAAAGACATCTAGTAGAAAAAGCAAGGTAATCTAAATAGTTTATAGGTTATCCCTGACCTGGTAGCTCGGTTGGTTGAAGCATCGTCCCATACACTAAAAAAGTTCCTGATACAATTCAGTGTCAGGGCACATACGTAGGTTGTAGGTTCGATCCCCCCCCAGGGTACATACAAAAGACAACTGATGGCTATTTCTTTCTCACATAGATGTTTTTCTCTCTGTCTGCCTCTCCCTTCCTCTCTCTCTAAAATCAATAATCATATCCTCTGTGAGGATTAAAAAATAAACATGATAGATAGATAGATAGATAGATAGTTTATAGTTTAGTTAATAGTATTTGTTGAACCAATCTTAATTTCTTAGTTTTGATTATTATACCATGGCTAAGTGAGATGTTAACATTAAGGAAAGCTAGGTAGAGAGCAGCAAGTCCTCTGTAAGTCTAAAATTCTCAAAATAAAGTTTAAAAAATTAGCTTCAGCTAAACACGGAGATTACACTCAGAAACTTCAAATAAATGGGTCTCAATCCCAGATGACTGAAGCCAAAAATAAAAATAAATCAGCAGTGAACAGTTATTACTATTTACCTATGCATTTCAAATGTCCAAGTTTCCCAAACTAAAATCTCCCAGAAGTTTGGCTGACAATCTGGTTGTGACGCAGAGGCAGACCCTGGGGTAGATTAAGGAGAATCAGCCCCAGGTCAGTCTCTTTCTCCTCCTAGGCCCCTGCACCATGGGTACAGGTTAGCACCAGTGAGAGGTGCACTGTTTGGGATGGCTGAGGTGAGATGAAGCAAATGGAAGTTGGTGGTAATTGACACTTTGCAGAAAGGTTAATAAAGCATAAAGAATGTATGTTCAGCCTAGTGCTTTCTCTTTACCTAAAATGCAGTTAGCATTGAAATATGCACCTACCTTTAGGGCAATGCAGAAAAAAATCTCTAGATTACAGTAATTTTTATTCCCTGAACTGACAATTGCTCCTATCTGGTTCAAAATAAAACTATTCATTCCTGTCAGCCTCTTTTTGACAACATGCAGAACAGGGATTTCCAGTCTGTCACCTCTAGATCTCCTTGAAGAAATACCAGCAAAAGGGGGTCTGGGGTGGGAAGGGATTTTTGAATTTTCAATATTTTGAAAAGTGTAATGAGATAATTAATTTACCTGTAATAAAGTCACCCAGGATAACATATAACATACAATATCTAACATACAACATATAACATATAACATACTTGCTTCAGCTGGAATGTCAGCTCAGCATGAACAAAAGTGCTGATTGACAGTAAGATATATCTTTAATTTTAGAAAGCAGGCATATAAATTAACTATTAATAAATGATTTGTTAGGAAGTAAAGACCTTTCAAACATGGGGTTCATGGGGCAGCAATGGCTAGGAACCAGCATGCTTCTTACTGTGTAAGATGCCTTGCCCTCAGCTCTTGACTGAAAGCCACTCACCTCCACTCCCAGCACTTCTTTGACCCTGGACAACCTTCTCTGGTATAAATTGAAAGTGCTTGGTAATTGAATGCCATTTGATTGCCTTATGTATGCTCAAGAAAGCGGTATACTTCATAGTATGCATATGATTCATAAGGAGTTGAATAAATATAGTATCTCTTTTTATACCCTCTGGAACACAGTTCTCTACTTAAAATAGGTTCTATGAAAAAGATAAATTTACTTTAAATTTGTCTATACCATTTTTTCCAAGTTGTACATTCACTGTTGAGGACTTTCTGGACCCACACAAGGATTTCAGCTCACAGTCACAAGAACTTACATGGCTATGATATTTAATGATATAGGTGGATTCAAGATAGTGTCTCAAGTACAAGGACATTTTAGAAATGTCTGATGCCAAAGATGATGACTACACTTGTAATACAACACTTTTTTTTAGGATACTCTGAAATACTTTATATTTTAAAATGTTTAAAAATCAATACCTCTTTTTACTTTATAGCTGGTATACAAAACATTCTTTAGAGGCTAAAAAACAAGAAATGTACATCCAATTTACCTAATCACATTAAAATAATAACTGAAGCAGAGGACTACCTAATCTCTTAAAGACAGAAGAAATTTATATCTACATAATGGGTTGCTGAAGTTCATTCAAAGATTAGTACATTAAAATTATGGAAAACATTTTCATAGGCTTAAATAAATTCATTTATATTCAAAATCAATTATTTATCACAAATACACACCTCAAATATAACACATACTAGGGACTCGATGATTAATATTTCTTTAATCAACATATAAGTAAATGAAAGAACAGCTTCACTAGATGTATGTATAAAAATATATAACTATTTCAACCATCTTTACTTAATCCCATTTTGTTTTTCTAAAACCCTAAAATTAAGCAAGGATTTGAAAGTAGAAAATAAGAAAAATAATTTGGCATAATGTTTTTATAATGTTAACCTATATTTGCTTAAATTGATAGAAGAAAAGCATAATTGAATACATTGGAATAATCATATACCAGAAAAAATTTCATTTATTTACCTCTCTGAGATTTTCTTGGCTTCTCTGATTAGGTTGAATGAACAACAATGTTTTCAGCTTTTCAAAATCTTTGCTCTGTAAAACAAAGTGTACTGACATTTAATGCATCCTACCTGTCCCCATGGACACAATTTCTCCTAAAAATTTGGACAGGATTTATAGCCTAGGGAACACTGAGTATTATGTTTGTATAATATTGACTTTTAACTTTACAAATTAACTTTGTTGAAATTACTTTAAGAAACAGATTTGCTTAAAACAATTGAAGCACCAAGTGTGGAATTCACTGGCCATATTATTGATAGACATGTTTGATTATAACTAAGACAACAAGACCATTATAACAAATTGAGAGTTGGCGCGCTGAAAAGTTATTTCTTGAGTTAATGAGTATGAGTCACCTCGTGAATGTAATTCAATCTCATGTCAATCCAAATGAATAGAGATCATATTCACCAGACTCAATGAACCTATAGAAGAGTGTCAGTATTTGTTTCCTTTTTATCTAGGGAATTAAGTCTCAAAATAGTGTTACTGGCTAAGTGCTATGCTATGAGGTGAAATACAACTCAGTTGAGTTTATCTCAATACAGTATCTTTCTTTAACTTTGTATTCCAGGTCTCAGGCTTTAACATAAAAAAAAGTATGACCTCCATCCTATATCTTGATATCAATTTACTTTTCACATCCCATACCTGATGATTAGAATCTAAATATAGATCCAAGATACTCCTAGACTTATTCTGATATATATACATATATACACACATATGTACTCACATGTACAAACATATAATTTTACAAAAATAAAATACACTATTCTGTTTTGTGACCTGATGTTTTTCTTCAGTGATCTACTATTTACTTCCTTCCACTTGTACATCATCATTTTTAATAGGTGCATCATACTCTATCTATCACATGATACTTTATAATATATATTTAGCCAGCTAGCCCTCAGCACCCAGTTTAGGTATCACTTCCTCCAAGAAGCCTTCACTGCCTCCCCAATTCTGGGTTCAGCTCCCCTCATATGTGCTTCAACCACATTCTACACCATCAGTACTGCACTCAACATATGTTTAGTTGACTGTCTTATTTCCTAGACTCTAAGCTATATGAGGGCAGGGAACCAACTACATCTGATTAATTGTCATAACCCTGTACCTACTACAGTCAGTGCTCAGCCAAGATAGCACCAAATAAATAATTGTTGAAATATAACTTGCTTCCTTTCTTTAAATTATAAACAATAAGATAAATATTCTTGCACATGCAAATGTATGCATTTATCCAATCATTCTCATGGGGTAAATTTTTAAAACTGGAATCGCAGAGACAAAGTTGCTCATCTTGAATTTTAATGCATATTGTCAAATTGCCCTCCAAAATCCCTGTAGAAATTTACGTTCCCACCATCAATGAATGGATGAAACTGTCCATTTTCCCATATTCTTGAAACACTGAGTATAGTCACCCTTTTCAAAAACCTTTTCCCAACATGCTATTATTTATTACTTTATAATTAAACATAATTTAAAAAGATATTACACATTTTGATAGTCTTAAAACTAGATGGCTATTAAGATGCAAACAAAAATACTTACCACGTTATATTTAGAATAATTGCTTATGCCAAATAATAGTTCATTAGCTGAATGATTCTTTATGCTCAAGTAAAATAGTGCCCATTCTTTTGCTTGACTCTTTTCAATGTACCTGAAGGAGAAATGATAAAATTATATAGAAATATAAGTATTTACTCAATAGAGAAAATGTGCAAAAAAAATAAGCTAATGTGGAGATGAATCAACTGGAGTAGAACGTATACAGGTTAATATGCAAATTAGTATCCGGGGGAAAACTCTAAGGTATGGATTCAAAAAACAAGGTGAAATTTGAAACTTACTGTGGATGTCATTATATTTTGCTCTGAAAAATGAAGTTGCAAAATGTTTTGTCTTGATAGGTATATTTTTCCAAGTCTATTATCGCTGTCCACAGGATTGCCTACTAGTACTACAAACTAAGTTTATAAAAATAACACTCAAATTCTCTTCCTCTTCTCCCTGCAGAACACTTAATTTTTGATCCAGGATATGATGCTCTATCTAGACTTGTACTGTCCAATATGTACATGAAGCTAGTACAAATTGATGTGTGCTGTAAGTATAAAATATCCACTGGATTTCAAAGACTTAGTATGAAGACAGAATGCAAAATATCTCATTAGTAATTTTTATAGATTACTTATTAAAATATTTTGGAGATACTGGGTTGAAAATATTAAAAATAATTTTACCAGTTTTTCCTCACCTCAACCTTTTTTAATGTGGCTACTTGGAGTCGATGAAGGGGATTCCCACGCATGGAAGACAGTGTAGAAGCTGAGCAGGACCATAAATCAAAGATGAGAAAACTGTTTTAAATACCAGATTATCTAGAACAATGGTTCTTGCTGTGTTATCACTCTGTTGCTTTTGCCAGAACCTTCAAAAGTGCCTCAGAACATTCTAACCATGTGTGATCTGGACTACAAGTAGCAAGCTGAGCTAAAGAGTGTGTCTCCCATAGCCAGGAGTGACTAATAAGAAGACCAAGAGGATAGTGAACTTGAAGGCCAGAAATCAGCTGCCCCAGCCACCAGCAGATTCCCTTTCCCATGACAGCCTTGGAGTTCTGGGTGTTGGTGTTGAGTTTTGTTTGCATGTTTTATTTTGGTTGTGCATTTCACTTCCTCGGTGTCTCCTTTAACCTGTAACAAAACTGCAGACTGCCTCAATCCCAAAAGTTGCCTGAACCTCATCTGAACTTGCCACGTGCTCTGGAATCTGTGCCTTGGATGCGAAAGCTGTCATCAGAGTCCAGCTTTGTATCCATCTCCTTTCCCATGAGCAGATGGCAGCCTGGCCCCAGTCACTTCAACTCCCCTCATGGTCTGATCCATGGAAATCCCCGAATGCCTTGAGCTCAGTCTTGTTCATCTACTGGGTGACTGACGCTCAGGGTCTCCAAAGTCTTCTTCAACCATATGTTACTATAACAAAAAGCAGACCAGTGGTTGCTTGGGGCTGGGATGGGAGGTATTCCAAAGAGGCTGAGGAAACTTTTGGGAGTGATGGGTATTTTCAGTATTTTGATTGTGGTGATGGTTTATGGGTATATATCTATATCAACTTATCAAAATATATACTTCCACTATGTCAGTTATACCTGAATAAAGCTGTTAAAAACAATACAGGCGTTCCTCATTTTATTGCTCTTCACTGTACTTCACTACACAGATGTTGCCTTTTTTTTCTTTTTCTTTTTTTTAACAAACTAAAGGTAAAATCCACCACTGGCTTTATTATATTACTTGCTTTATTGCAGTGGTCTGGAGTCAAACTTGCAATAGGTCAGGGGTATGTCTGTATTAACACGTATCCTTCTTAATCAGTTTCATCAATCAAGAAACCAATGAACAAATACTATCACCCACTCTGGCTAACTCCCACCCTGGTAGGAATAGAGTTTTCTTGGCCAAACAGGACTCCAGGGAAGTCATTCTGTCATATCCCTGACATAAATAATGCAGTATTTCAGCGGCATAGCTTCCATATGTATTTCACTGTGTTAGAAGAAAACATCATCTGATATATGTCTGAAATCAGTCGATATTTCCATAGAAAGAAATATCTCTAGTGAATAAAGAAAAAAACTTGGAAAATTTCACCACCTAATATAGCAGAGTCGTTACCTTAGGTTGGGATTCACAGAAGCAGAGGCTGAGATGAAGATTCTTGTGCGACGTAAGGCTCTCAGGTGAAAAGTGTAAGGAAGTAAAGTGAGCAGGATAGGGACAAGGAAGAAGCAAGGCAAAAATAGGGGTCCAGCTGCAGTCCTCCCTCTACGGTAGGAAGGTACCCCCATATCAAGTCATCCTTTAGCCACAGACCACACCTGAGAGCCTGGGGGTGTAACCTCTGAGCACTTTCTGGGAAGACGCCTTCCATCAGCAAAGGCAATTCTTTGAGTTGTTGGCAGCCTATACTCATAGCAGCTGGAGAATGGAGGCAGCTATCCACCTTTCCTCACCTATAAAATGGGACTAGTGATAGCAGCCAGTTCATGCGCTTGTCAAAACTGAATAGTGTATGACAGCACCCAGAACAGCACTTTACATTCATGGCATATGCATTCAGAATCACACATGGCACATAGTAAATGCTCGATAAATACTTTAAATTTTATTTTTGTTGCTACTTTTGTGTCCTCAGAGGTGCCCATACCAGGGGCCTCACTGCCCAAGTGCTATCCCTACACAGCTGGACACCCAGGAGTGACATGTTTGCCCCAACATTACTGAAGGGTAATCCAAAGATTCCACATCTAGGGAACTGGCTAGACAGGTACACACGTCCATTTTACATGGCATTTTCCTCAAGTTCACAATCAAGCAAAATCGAACTTCCCTGTTTTTCTCAACATCAGCTGTTATTAATTCTGTGGTAAACCCTCAATAGCTGGGTCATCTAGCTCAGTGGTTCTCAACCTTGGCTGCACATTAGAATCACCTGGGAATCTTTTTAAAATCCTGATCTCTGGGCCTCATCCTCCGAAATTGTTTCTTTGTTACTAATGTTGTGGCCCCACCCCATCACAAAGAAACAGAATTTCTGGAGGATGAGGCCCAGAAATCAGGATTTTAAAAAGATTCCCAGGTGATTCTAATGTGCAGCCAAGGTTGAGAACCACTGATCTAGCTCACAATAGGAAAACCAAAACTAAAAATAAAACCGCTCTCTCGCCTCTGCTGTGTGACCCCAGTCATGAAACCAGAATCTTCCTCAAGCACCAGAGTCCCCAGTTACAACCCACTGAAAATCAAAGTCGCAGGGGCCACCTCTCTGAGTTCTGCATTCTCCAGAGGCAAGTACGGAAAACGCAGACTTTTCCTCCGGTTGTCTCCTAGTTTTGTGAACCAAACTGACACCTATTCCCAGCTGACTAACGAAGGTGGGGTGGGTCAGTGGCGACTAGACCCGGTTCCCAGGAGCAGGCAGCCAGCGAACTTCCTGACCCAAGGACCACAGCAAATTCGAGGAGGAAACAGGACTCGCTGCGACAGCTGGTTCTCCGTGGGTCCTGCCCCAGGAGCCGCCTGGTCCGGCTGCTTTTCGGAACCAGCACGCCGAGGGCCGGTGGCTGTTACCTTTTCATGTGCAAGGTCAGTCCGCACACGTGCGCCAGGGTCGCGGCCACCCGCCTAAGCCTGCCCCTGGCCCCCGCCGGGTGCCGCGCGAAGGAGGCCTCGGGGCTTGGGACGTGGGCCATGAGCACCCGGAGTCTCAGGACTCGGGGTAGCGAGGAGCCGCGGACTCCACTCCTCCACGGAGGTGGCTGGAGGGCGGGGTCCGGGCAGGACGCGCCTCTGGCCCCGCCTCTTGGGCTGGACCCAGTGGGTGCCCCTGACCTGCACCCAGCAATGAACCCGCGGGGGCGCGAGCTTAGCGTTGCCGCTGGAATGAAAAAATGCATGCGCGGAGGTGTGGGAACGTGAATTTTTATATTGAAATTAATGAAGTTATTTGTGGAGCTAGATGTTAAATTTACATTCGTTCTTAAAATAATGCATGACTCTAAATAAACCTAATGGGGGCGAGAGAGACCCTGGGATAGCCTTGGGTGCAAGCTTGAGCGTTGCTGTTATTTACGCGGGCGTTTTTTGTTGTTGTTTTAAAAGACGAGTTTCTGCCCTGGACCCCGCTGTGCGCTCTGATTCTGGTCTCCAACGCCTCCGCGCGGGGCGCGCAACCCATCCGGAGTCAAGCTGGGAAGAGAACCGCGGGCCGCCCCCAAAGTGCTTTAGCAAGTCCTTCAGCAATAAAGCAGGGCACGTGCACCTGGGCCTCAGGGAGAAAACGGAAGGAAGGAGGGATGAAAAGCCCCAAGTAAAACCTGGCTGGTGTGGCTCCGTGGTTGAGCGCTCACCTGTGAACCTGGAGGTCACAGTTCGGTTCCCGGTGGGGTACATGCCCTGTTACGGGCTGGAGGGATGGCGGGCACGAGGCGGCCCATCGATGATTATGTCATCGTCAATGTTTCTGTCTCTCCCTCCCTCTCCTTTCCTCTCTGAAATCTATAACTATATATATGTTTTTAAAAGCCCTAAGTAGAACTTTAGGGAACTGGGTGGTGAAAGCCAACAGCTCCACTTTGCTACTAGAATAAACAAACGGTACTTATGGCTCAAAGAGCCCTAGAAGTTCTTATCCGAGACTGACTTATACATTATTGACGTTTTGGGGTGGGGAGACAACAATAGCCCTGTTTACTTTAAACTTCCTGGGAAACGAAGTTAAGTACACTTCAGTTATTTATAAGTACTTACAATGTCATAAAGCAATGGCCACTCAACGAACTGGTCCTCTATAGTTTTCCCAGGTTCGTTCCATTAGAAAGACTTAAAAATGGAATTATGCCAGCCCGGCAGGCGTGGTTAAGCATCACCTATGAACAAGGAGGTCAAGGTTGGATTCCTGGTCAAGGCACATGCCAGGTTGGGGCTGGATCCTCAGTGTGGGGTGTGCAGGAGGCAGCTGATCAATGTTGCCTTCTCATCACTGATGTTTCCATCTCTTTCCTTCTCCCTTCCTCTCTGAAATATATATATATTTTTAAATGGAATTATGCCAGAAATATATGGAATCTTGACGGCAATATGCACAGAAACTACAAATGCAGAAAGAAGTTGCCTTTTTATGTTTTCTTGGAGGGAGAAGATTCACAGTATAAAAGTTTATGAAGAGTTAGGTCCTTTTGGAAGACCTTCAGTGTGAAGAGGGCTAGGAGAGAAACAGTGAAGTGAACACATCTACAGTTCTCCTGTGTTTCTCCTTTACCACTCACACAAAACATTTCTTCACTTCTGGTCACCAAAGGAATGTATGGAGATTTTTCCCCCCCACACCCAGCAATTCTCTGCGACATCAGCTGGGTGTCCTACAATGTAACTCAATTCTGACCCTAACTACCTGAAGTATATCCGACTGGAAGCTCTCCGAACCCCCGTGCTTTTGGGATTTTATGGAAGCGCCCTCACATAGGCATGGCCAGTTATTAACTCCATTTCCAGACCCTCCCTGCTCTCTGGAGAAGTGGGGGGGGGGGGATGCCTGAAAATGCCACGCTTCTAATTATGGCTCCTTTTCTGTGACCAGGAGCCATCTAGGACTCCACTCAGACACACCTCAATAGAACAGAAGATGCTCCTCGTGCTCTTATCTCTTGGGAATTTATAAGGGTGTTAGGAGCCCTGTGTTAGGAACCAAGGGCAGAGACCAACATATATATTTAGTTTTATCTAACACAGAGACTCCAGCTTATATCATATATGATGCATCTGACACACTAAAGACTACATTGCCTTTATTAAGTGTTTTATTATTTCCTATAGTAAAGAATTAAATATTTATTCTGTACTTTTATGTTATGCCAGATTAGTCCCTAACATGTTAGAAACAGTATGTTTTATCAGGCAAAATTATTTGAGTTTTCCCTCATGGTCTTACCCATGGAAATTCATAGATCAGTCAACTGATCTTTAACAAAGAAACAAGCTTTTTCACCTACTTTATCTTTTCCCTGATAAAAATATAAATTTTTGTTCTCTTCTTTTGCCATAATAGTAGTATAGATTGTTTAGAATGTACAATGTTGTCAAGTGTATATAAAATACACAGTGCCTAAATGTGCTTTATATTCTATCCACTCTCAACAAGAAATGTGATTATTAGAAAGTGTGGGAACTGTGGTTATGCAAATATTTTGCATACAGATATTTTGCAAACATTCTAAGCTTTACAAATGTTTAATGGTAGAAATTTATTTTATACACTATGGACTTTATTAATTGATTTGCATTTCAATATTCTACAAGCCAATATTCTATATACACACATGCTATGAAGTCAATCCAGGTTATTGTTTTCCCAAACATTAAAAGAACATGAAGATTGAAGTTACTAGTTTTCTTTCATGAAATAGTATGCAGTGTCCAAGAACACAGTAGTCATTTAGGATGTTAAAAGGGACTTTCTGATTCCCAGTTTCCTCAACTATAAAAAGAGAGAATTAAATTATCTAAACATCTTTCCAGTTCTATAATTTTATTATTTTTAATATTGTGTATTATATAGAATGCCCAGGACAACCAGCAGTAACATTTTCTAAAGAGCATAAATATTAGAGAAAGGAATCAATGAATAAATATATTACATTAGGCAACATTTTCTTTATCATACAGCCACATCCATTTTGAAGTGTATAATTTCACTAATCTTTCAGTTTTGTACAGTGCTAGTAATTATCAGTACCTAGAAAATTGCAAATCTGATAAATACATATTTTTAAAATACCATGTGGAAATTCATCTAAAATAGCAAATCTATGAAAGCCACTGTTGCTTGTATAATTCAATTTAATTTTTTTAAAGAGTCATATACACAATCAAGTTGCTGTTTTTTAACTGGGGAAGAGTACAGTGATGAGTACAAGAAAACTCAAATTTCTTAAGATTTAAGTTGAGTCTGAACCTGACATAGATGATGATCATGAACATAAGATATATCCAGCTTATTCTAAACATACACTCACTTTCTGTGAACAATCAGCTCTACTTAATCAGAGCACTCTCCTAGATTCTGTAATAGACTTTTTCTGAGGCTGTTCCCTATCTCAGTGATTTGCACCACTTTGTTCACTTGTCCAAGACAGAGATCTGAGAGTTGTTCGAGACTCCTCCCCTACTCCAGCACCTTCCTGATGCATATGAAAACGACAGTGAAGTATCACCTCATACCTGTCAGAATGGCTAACCATCAACAAACCAACAAACGACAAGTGCTGGCGAGGATGTGGAGAAAAGGGAACCCTCGTGCACTGCTGGTGGGAATGCAGACTGGTGCAGCCTTTGTGGAAAACAGTATGGAGTTTCCTCAAAAAATTAAATTTGAAACTGCCAGTGATCCCACTTCTAGAAATATATCCTAAGAAACCTGAAGCACCAATCAGAAAGAATATATGCACCCCTATGTTCATAGAAGCAACATTTACAATAGCTAAGATCTGGCAAAAGCCCAAGTGCCCATCAGTAGATGAGTGGATTAAAAAACTGTGGTACAGCTGTAGTCGGTTTGGCTCAGTGGATAGAGCGTCGGCCTGTGGACTGAAAGGTCCCAGGTTCGATTCTGGTCAAGGGCATGTACCTTGGTTGTGGGCACATCCCCAGTAGGGGGGGTGTGCAGGAGGCAGCTGATCGGTGTTTCTCTCTCATCGATGTTTCTAACTCTCTATCCCTCTCCCTTCCTCTCTTAAAAAAAAATCAATAAAATGTATTTTTTTTAAAAAGCTGTGGTACATTTAGACTATTGAATACTATGCAGCAGTAAACAAAGAAGGATCTTTTACCCTTGAGACAGCATGGAGTTACCTGAAGAATATTATGCTAAGCGAAATAAGCCAGTCAGAGAAAGAGAAGTACCACATGATCTCATTCATATGTGGAACCTAATTAACAAAATAAACGATGAACAAAATAGATCCAGAGACATAAAAGCATGGAACAGGGTGACAAATCTCAGAGGGAAGGCAGGAGTCAGGGGATGGGTGGGGCGAGATTAACCAGGGAACGTATATATGCATAACCCATGGACATAGACAATTGTGTGGTAAAGGCCTGAAAGGAGCAAGTGTGGGTTGGAGGGTGTCAATAGGGATAAAGGGGGAGGAACATCTGTAATACTTTCAACAATAAAGATAATTTTTAAAAAAATAAAAGAATTGAAAGCAGGGATTCAAGAAGATATTTTTACATCTATATTCATAGCAGCTTTGTTCACAATAGCCAAAAGTTGGAAGCAAATCCAAATGTTTATTGTTGGATGAATGAACAAACAAAATGCTGTATATACATGCAGGGGAATATTATTCAGCCTTAAAAAGAAAGGAAATTCTGACACAGGCTACAACATGGATGAACCTTAATGACATGATGCAAAGTAAAATAAGCCAGATACAAAAGGACAAATACTGGACAATTCCACTTACATGAAGTACCTAGAGTAGTCAAACTCATAGAGACAGAAAGCACAATGGAGGTTACCAAAACCTGGAGGGAGGAGAAATAGGGAGCTATTGTTTAATGGGTACAGAGTTTCAGTTTGGGATGATGACAAAGTTCTGGAGGTGACACATGTTGATGATTGCACAACAATGTGAATACACTTAATTCCACTAGCTGTACACTTAAAATGATTTAAAGCATATCTTCTGTAATGTTTGTATATTTTACCATAATTTTAAAGACTAGCAATTTAAGCATCTATAAATATAAAAGCCTAAGCGACCATTATGACCGAACAACCGGAATGACCAGAACAACTGGTCAACCAGTCACTATGATGTGCACTGACTACAGGGGGGCAGATGCTCAACGCAG
>NW_005871175.1:1205446-1223461 GCF_000147115.1 Myotis lucifugus | reverse complement strand
TCGGCCTGGTCTGGACAGAAAGCAGGGGTGGGTGCAGTGGACATGCCCCTTTCCCAGGGGGCAAGGGCCAGCTCCTCCTGGGGCAGCGGCCAACCTCCTGCACCCTGTCCATCCAGGGCTGGCAAGCCCCAATGGCCCGGCCCTGATCGGCCCTGATCACTGGCCAGGCCTAGAGATCCCACCCATGCATGAATTCATGCACTGAACCTCTGGTATAACAGAGATACAGAAGCAAATGCAAAATGGGAGAGGAGGCATAATTGGGGGAGGAATGCTGTTTTCAAAAAAGCTTTGTAAAACTATCTCTTTAAATATGTGCATGTAAAATTTTGATAATGCTATGAACAAATAACAATCATAATAAATTTGAAATAATTTTAAGATCTGAAATTTTATAGATAACCAAATCGTGAAGAGGGTAGGATCCTCGTTCAAGGTAACCCAGAACAGTAAGTGACAGGTTAAGGAGTTGAACCAGAATGTCTAAATCAAAGTTCAGCATCAATACATTGAAGCCTCTATAGCATATTCCTGAATATCCTAAAATAAACTTCTGGGAGTCCTGCCTTAAGCCTTCTTAAATTACTTTTCTTCATGTTTTATTAAATGCCTAATAATAATACAGAGTTTTCCACTTAGCCTAGCATTGTTAAAAATGAAATTTTTCTAATCCAAATACACATTTGAAGTAACTGACTTTTCTTCTCTATCTTCATAATTCAAACTAAACAGAATTTTTGAGTCCTGCATATAATATTGCTTCCTAAATGGTTGAGTCTTTCCTATCTATCTATATAAAAGCCTAAGTGACCATTTGACTGGTAGCTATGACGTGCACTGACCTCCAGGGGACAGACACTCAACACACTGGCATGGAAACATGGAACAGACTGATGAATCTCAGAGGGAAAGGGAGACAGGGAAGGGCGGGAAGAGATTAACCAAAGATCTTATATGCGTACTAAAGGCTCAGTGCATGGATTCATGCACCAGTGGGGACCTTCGGTCTGGCCTGTGGGGATTGGACTGAAACCAGCTCTCTGACATTCCCTGAGGGGTCCCAGATTGCGAGAGGGCACAGGCCAGGCTGAGAGAACCCACCGGTGCTCGTGCACCAGGCCTCTAGTGAGTTGATAACTGTGTCTATTGCAAAGTGATCAGCATGAGTTTAGTGAACACTTATTGCCTCATCCTATATAATAAAGAATATGCAAATTGACCCCCACTCCATCACACTGTCAGATGACTGCGCCCACAGCGGAGGCAGGGTTCCCATAACACAAGATGGCTGCGCCCACAGCGGAGGTGGGGTTCCCTAACGAGCCATAACAAGCGATCAGCAGGGACCTAAGACTGCGTATCGCTGGGCCAGGGGACCTGAGACTGTGCCCCCCGCCCGGCGGGGCTTGACGGGGGTGGGGCCAGCTGGGACTGGATCTTGCCCAATGGGGGTGGGGCCAACCGGGTCTGGGTCTCACGTGATTTCCAGGTGCACACAGGTGGACAGGGACTTGACTCTGGGTCCCACAGTGTGCCCAGACTCTGACAGGAGGAAGATTTTCATATACATTTTACTAATTTTCTTTCATCTCTAACACTTCTATTATAGAGAAAGGGCAAATAGCAATATTAAAATATTTCCTCTAATTGATTCCCTTTTAATGTGCACGAATTTTGTGCACCAGGCCACTAGTGCATAATAATAAAAGTGTAATATGCAAATAGGCCAAATGGCTGAACAGTGGAACGACTGTCCAGATGACCACACTATGACACCCACTGATGCCAGGCCAGCCAAGGTAGGTACAATGCGATTGGTCAGGGGCCCAGCCATCACCCCATGATCGCCCTTCAGAGGGAGGCCCAGGCCACTGACTGGCAGGCTGTGGCAGGTGGGCAGGGCCTCCCTTTGCGGGGGCAATCCATCACAGAGCCCCAGCTGGGTAGGCAGGGCCTACCTCTTTGGGGCGATTCATTGCGGGGCTCCCGAACTGTGAGAGGACACAGGCTGAGCTGAGGGACGCCCTCCCAGTGCATGAATTTTGTGAACCGAGCCTCTAGTCTATATATATAAAAGCCTAAGTGACCATTACAACCGAAAGACTGGAACGACCGGAACAACTGGTCAACTAGTCACTATGACACACATTGACCACCAGGGGGCAGATGCTCAACACAGGAGTTACCCCCTGGTGGTCAGTGCGCTCCCACAGTCAACCTCACGCGGCTCCTCCCCCTGGCCAGCCAACCCCCCGATAGGCGTGGATCACTGGCCAGGCCGAGGGACCCCATCCATGCACGAATTCGTGCACTGGGCCTCCAGTTGATGAATAAGACACTGTCCTTTATTTCTCATGTGGAATGTTTTGCACTGAGTCTAAAAATCATGATAACCTTTATGGCAACAGAAAGCATTTCCATTTAAGCATTTTTATTTCAGTTCAACTCAAGTCACAAGTTTAATATTAATTTTAATGTTAATTTTCCCATTAGAAATATGATATCATTATAAAGAGCAGTTAGACTAAGCAATGATATATAATTTACCATGCTTCAGACTTTAAAATAAAACCCTATATGGACACTGCTTCCAACAATACTCCATTAGGTGTCAGTTGAACACATACTAATGGCATCTATAAAATAATTTTGTAAAGAACTGTAAGGACCTATCATAAGCACATCCTCCAACACTGACAAAGTGCCTTTTCCCAGAATAATGTGCTTGATGAATCATCAATCTTAGCACTCCAAATATGATTTATTATATTTTTATTATCACAATAGTATAGGTTATGATGCATGGTTTCTAATCCTATGTGACTGTCTCAACCAGTTTGTGTGCTTCCTCAGGTCAAGGTAGCACAGGACTACACATAATAAATGCTCATTAAGCATTTGTAATATGTAATGAATCAGAATATGGAATCATAGAATATTAAAGCTGAAATGGGTCCTAGGGATTGATTGGTCCTACCTCTTTTTACAGTTAAGAAAATACTAAAGAACATTCACATGTACACTATGTCAAACATTCACATGTATACTATGTCAAACATTCGCATGTACACTATGTCAAACATTCACATGTACACTATGTCAAACATTCACAGGTACACTATGTCAGAACATTCGCATGTACACTATGTCAGAACATTCACATGTACACTATGTCAAACACTCACATGTACACTATGTCAAACATTCACAGGTACACTATGTCAGAACATTCGCATGTACACTATGTCAGAACATTCACATGTACACTATGTCAAACATTCACAGGTACACTATGTCAAACATTCACATGTACACTATGTCAGAACATTCACATGTGCACTATGTCAAACATTCACATGTACACTATGTCAGTGCATTCACATGTACACTATGTCAGTGCATTTGCTCACAGCAGTCCCATTAGACAGATAAGAAGCAAGAAGCAAGCAGGTCAAGGAACGTGCCCAAGGTTACACAGCTGGTCAGTGTTAACACCGGGATTCCAAACAAGGCGATTGGAGATCAGAGCTTGTACTTCGCGGAAGCCCAGAGATAGATGTTAACTGATTTACATGCGATGATATGGCGGGCTGCTGAAAGTCAGGCTAAATGCAGACCGGCTGACTTTCCAGTGCAGTAGTTCATTGTCAGACCCATTGGTGCAGATCTGAAGTTTAAAAATGAATTTCTGACTGGTGATACTCTTGACAGTAATTCCTCATTTTATATGGTGAAATTTGAAAAGACTGTACATGTAAATCATTTCTACAAAAGTGTCTCTCTGAAACATTTATCTTCAGAATTTCTAAAAAGTAAGCTTTGAATATCCCCCATTTCTTAAATAAAACAACAGAGGCTCAGAGAGATGAAGAGACTAATGCCAAACTATTGCACAGCTAAGGAAAAACAGGGAACTAGGACCAGTCTCCTGACTGCTGGGGCAGGGCCGCCTCCCCTCCTCCCCCTCCCCCCAACACTCCTGGTTCTTTGTGTTGAAAGAGGTCTCTGTCTCCCATGCTCTATAAACCCATATTCCAGACATGCCCTTCTGGAACTTTCTATTTCTCTAATTACTTTAACTTGTATTTCTAATTATTCCCAGTCTCTTATTTATTCCTTACCCATTACTCTCTATATCAGACCCAATTTATGTACTAGTATATCCTCACATTAACTAGTTGCCACTTGCAACTTGCTCATTGGAAAGCTCTGGCCACTGCCAACATTGCCTCTCTTCCTAACACTGCTGAGGTTTAATTTATAGGAAGAAAGTCTCAGGAAAGCAGCTTGTAGCCCTTGTAACTCAGAAATACTAGTCCAATGTACTAACCATATTTTTTACTTTCTATACATTATAATGCCTTGACATCTTGGAGGCCCTGAAGACTCAAGAGGACTGCACCTTCCAAAGGTAGCTAATTCCTAAGATAGCAAACAAGTTGCCCATGAGTACGCTTTTATGTGCAAACCAACCAGCAGAGCCTATGCCTGCAACCACTTCCTTTATCAAACTCTCATACATGGAACTAATATCCCCATTGCCCTTAGTCACCCCTATAGTCCAGAGCCTGCATAAATTATTCGACTAGCCAGTTCTAAACTCTTTGACATGTCCTACCTTACCTTTCCTATAGAGACCACAACACAGGCTTGTGCCCACACTTCCTCCTCCTCCTTCTGCCTCCTGACCCACCCTGGTGCTTCTATAGGTGACCTTCCGTGGAATACTGTGCCTCCTGTTTTTAGAGATCTGTGAGTATAAACTTCTTCCTTCAGGAACATTTCTATGTCTGCATGTTTTACCATACCTGATTAAAAACAATCCCAGGTACATTTTTCAAGATATCTGCTGAACAGCACCCTTCCTCAGAGACCTGACTTTCAGCTCCCCAGGGCCTCTCCTCTCAGTTTTGAAGTTTTAATTATTTCAACCTCTTTGTTTCCTCAGTCCAAGGGGCTGGTAGTTGCTGCATCCAGAGTTCTTCTTTTGCTTTTTTCAGGTAAAGATTCTTTATACCTAGTCAACAATTCTTTACCTTAAATTTTCTCTGTCACTGTAACTATTGTGTCTTCTGCCTCTTGACTAGAGCCAGATGCAGACACCATTTTATGGTTAATCCTGGCACTTGGGTTTGCATCAGAGCTTAATAATTTATCAATAGCTCATGAGATATTGCCAAGGTGGAGGGGGGAGGTGTGTGTGGAATAAACCCAGCCAGTAAAAATTCTGGGAAACCAAAGAGATTCAGATCAACTTACAATTTATCATTCTCAAGAAAATAATGCAAGATTCCTCATACTTTCCAATTCCTCATCTTACGCAGCAACAATATTCTTAATCTTCACCTCTTATTAAATCAATATTAGAGTCATATCCAGGTATCTGTTGTCAATAAAGGTCATGATACATACTGAATCTTATGAAAATCAAGAGGGTTTCAAAACATACGTCATTGTCAGTTTGGGCCTCTATAACAAAAATACCATAAACTGGGTGTCTTTTTTCTCAGAGTTCTGGAGGCTAGAAGTCTGAGGTCAGGGTGCCAGCGTGGTGGGGTTCTGGTGAGAGCCCTCTCCTGGGTTGCAGATGCTGACTTCTCCTGTATCCTGGCATGAAGGAAAGAGAGTGAGCTAGCTCTCTAGCCTCTTCTTTTAAGGGCACAAATCCCATCAGGAGGGCTCTACCCTCACGACCTAATCACCTCCCAAAGTCCACACCTCCTAATACCATCACACTAGGGGTTAGGCTTTAACATGTGAGTTTTGAAAGGACATAAACATTCAATCCAAAACAACATATGCAAGAGAGAAGAAACTCTTGCCATGTGAGACTCCTCAATGACATCCTTGTCTTCAAGTCGTAAGAATCGCTCAGTTATAACAGCTATTATTGTGATGACGGGTAGTGGGAAATACGCTGGAGTAGGTTGGGTGGTAAAGTACTTGGGTTCTAATCAAGCTATAGTACTTCATACTAACTTGATGACCTTGGGGAAAACATTAACTTCTCTCCGCCTCAGTTTCTTTCTCTTTCAAATGGGAATATTAATGGCACTTGTTCTACCTACCTTACAGGCTCACTCAACCCACCAAATATGTGTAGATCATCTATAGGTAAGACGTTGTGGTAGGTATTCCAGGGTATACAAAGAGATGTAAAACATGGTCCCTGCCCTCAAGTAGTTGTAATCCAGCATTTTTCTATCCATTCAACAAATAGTTATGAGACATCTCCTCTCAGGTCGTGTGCCAGGACATAAGAATACAGAGGTAGCTAAAATACAATTATTTCGTTTTAGGAGCGTATAATCTGATTGAGATAAAACAAGGGCACATATAACTGGAACAAGAAGTAGAGGGTGCAATGAAAGGTTGAAACAAATCAGCGTGACAGCTCTTGACCTAGTAAGGAGAGAGAAAGCTTTTTTCCCCAAGAATCTCTAAAATTTCAGAGAGATCAACCAGGATCCAGTCAGAAGACAGAAAGCACACTGGCTACTTAAATAGAGAAAATTTAACATAAAGAATTTTTAACTAGAACAGTAGGAGATGGTTTATTTAAAGTTAACCCCCTTTTTCAAAATAGAAGTTACTAAACAAAATAAAAAAGGAACTCTAAGGGGTCCAGAAATAGCAGGTATAAAACAGCAGCTACTAAAGGATGCGTGAACAACAAAGGACTAAAGATGAAAGGAGCCCCCCACTCCTTCAAGATGACAGTCATGCCTCTTAGAAAGGGATATGGTTTGCACAGGAACCAAAAGCCTGCTGGTAGTCAACTAACTGGGCATGGGGCACTGTCCAGGACCAGTCTATAGAAACAGCTTGCCATTGTGGGAGGGTGTGGACAGGCTGCTGGTCTATAGAAGCAGTCAACTGTCGCCAGAGGTCATGGGTGTGTGCTGATGGGAGAGAGATCATGGCCTGAGGGCAGACCTGGAATCCCCCTGTGCAGCTTCGAGGTTACCACACTAAGTAATCCTATGTAATAAAGAGGTAATATGCAAATTGACCATCACTCCAACATGCAAGATGGCTGCCCCCATGTGGACACAAGATGGCCTGCAGGGAAGGGCAGTTGTGGGCAATCAGGCCTGCAGGGGAGGACAGTTAGGGGCAACCAGGCCTTCAGGGGAGGGCAGTTGGGAGTGACCAGGCCTGCAGCGGAGGACACTTAGGGGTGACCAGGCCAGCAGGGAAGGGCAGTTGGGAGCGACCAGACCTGCAGGGGAGGGCAGTTAGGGTGACCAGGCCTGCAGCGGAGGACACTTTAGGGGTGACCAGGCCAGCAGGGAAGGGCAGTTGGGAGCGACCAGGCCTGCAGGAGAGGGCAGTTGGGAGTGACCAGGCTGGCAGGGGAGGGCAGTTGGGAGCTCCAGGCCTGAAGGGGAAGACAATTAGGGGTGACCAGGCCAGCAGGGGAGGGCAGTTGGGAGCTCCAGGCCTGAAGGGGAAGACAATTAGGGGCAACCAGTCTGACAGGGAAGGGCAGTTAGGGGTGACCAGGCCTGCAGGGGAGGGCAGTAGGGAGCAACCAGTCCAGCAGGGAAGGGCAGTTAGGGGTGACCAGGCTGGCAAGAGAGGGAAGTTATGCCCTAACCGGTTTGGCTCAGTGGATAGAGCGTCGGCCTGCGGACTCAAGGGTCCCAGGTTCAATTCCGGCCAAGGACATGTACCTTGGTTGCGGGCACATCCCCAGTAGGGGGCATGCAGGAGGTAGCTGATCAATGTTTCTCTCTCATCGATGTTTCTAACTCTCTATCCCTCTCCCTTCCTCTCTGTAAAAAAATCAATAAAATATATTTTTTTAAAAAAGAGAGGGAAGTTAGGGGTGACCAGGCCAGCAAGGGAGGGCAGTTAGGGGTGACCAGGCTGGCAGGGGAGGGCAGTTAGGGGCAATTGGGCTGGCAGGGGAGCAGCTAGGCATCAATCAGGTTGGCAGGGGAGTGGTTAGGGGGTGATCAGGCTGGCAGGCAGAAGCAATTAGGGCAATCAGGCAGGTAGGCAGGCAGGTGAGCAGTTGGGAGCCAGCAGTCTTGGATTGTGAGAGGGATGTCAACTGCCCAGTGGAATCAGGCCTAAATGGGCAGTCAGACATCCCTCCAGGGATCCCAGATTGGAGAGGGTGCAGGTTGGGTTGAGGGACATGCCCCCCCCCCCGTCCCCTGTGCATGAATTTCAAGCACTAGGCCTCTAGTCCTATATAATAAAAGGGTAATATGCAAATTGACCCTAACAGCAGAACAACCGGGAATGACTGGTCACTATGATGCGCACTGAACACCAAGGGGCAGACGCTCAACGCAGGAGCTGCCCCCTGGTAGTCAGTGAGCTCCCACAGGGGGCGCTCCACTCAGCCACAAACTAAGCTGATGGCTGCAAGCACAGAGGTGGTGGCAGGAGCCTCTCCCACCTTCTCAGCAGCACTAAGGATGTCTGACTGATGGCTTAGGGGAGCGGGCCTAAGACATCAGTGGGACATCCCCCAAGGGCTCTCAGGCTGACAGAGGGATGTCTGACTGTCAGCTTAAGCCTAATCCCCCAGTGAGTGGGCCTAAGCTGGCAGGTGGGGTCCCAGACTGCGAGAGGAGGCAGGCAGGGCTGAGGGACCCCCTCCCCCGAGTGCACAAATTTTCACGCACCGGGCCTCTAGTAATAATAATGAAGAACCAGAACCTGGAAGGAAAATATCTTCCTGCTGATATTGCCCTGCAGAGTCACACCATTGCCCTCTATTGATAAAGTTTAACATCCCACTGGCAGGAAAAAGAAATGTTTATGGAGGTCCAGCTCCAAAATCACAAAGCAAGGTAAAGAAGGGTGGGATTTGGAGCTGAGGGACACTAGGGTAGGTTCCATCCTGCTTGGCTCACATGCCGAGTCCTGAACCAATCACTGTGACCAGGGGAAGGAGGATCTGCTTAGCTAAGCCAGGACAGGGTCATGTGCTCATGCCTGTGCTGTGGTCAAGTAAACCGCAGGGGGAGCAGCCCCACCCCTACACTTGAAATGGCTTTTGCATAAAAAAGGTGGATTCTTTTACCAGAAGAAAGGAAAGAGTGCCTGGCTTTTGCATAAAAAGGATGGATTTTTCTACCAGAAGAAAGGAAAGAGTGCCTGGCAAAGAAAAATAATAGATAGCGTTTGCATGTTTTATATTGACCTTGAAATGTCCCATTTCATTTGTGGGTGTTAGTATAGGAAAGGAAAAATTAAGGCCTTTCTTTAACACTAATAACTCTATTTTCATCCATTTGAGAGACATTTATTAAGCACCTATTATGAGAGGACCTCATCCTTCCTAATCTTCAACTACTGGCATCTTTGTGGACCCATCAGAATTGAAAGGTCTAAAAATGAAGAGATAACTGGAAAAAAGATTGAGACAAGAATATGGTACCTCTATGTACAGATCACAGTGTCCTAAGAAATATGCTTATGACTTTGTAGCAAAGTTTTGAAAAACTACTCGGTCAAATTGGAGAAAGGCAGGATGGCCCAGTGGTTCAGAACACAGATTACAGAGCAAGACTGCCTGCATTCAGATCAGCTCCACCACAGTGTGACATAGGGGACAAGTTTACTCAAATGTGCAATTTGAAAAACGTAATACCTACCTCATAGGATTGTTGGGAGGATTAAGTGAGCTAATCTGCCTGGCTCATTGTAAGTACATACGACTAGTAGCAGTTATTATGAATTGGCTACTATTGGTTAGATATCAAGTTATGATTTTCTCAACATTAACTAATTTGCAATCCCCTTATCTCCAAAATAAGAAAAAAGTTTGCTTGAAAATATCTGCCTAGCTGCTATATATATTTTTTAGCATGGACAAAAGAAGCCACTTGATAGAAATAAATTTTTTTACCTTATCGCATTAAAGTAGCCTCTTAATGAATATACATCGTGTATTCCATGGACCAACTAGAAAAAAAAAACAAAAATGTGTTCTCAGTATTATTCTGTAGCATACAGAAGAAAATACAAACTTTTTCTTTATAGCCTGTCTTTAAATGTTTATAAAATTGTATAAAAAGACAAAGTCTCCCCCTGAAAACTGATTGGTATATATATTTTGTCAAAAGAATTATATTTTCATAGGGTACTTTTTGAATTTCTTTTCCATTTTCGCTTTTAAAAGGAAACTGCCTCTGTAAATCCAGAGTTTGTAAATGGTGTTAGAACATTCCGACGGAGAGCTGCGCTCCCTCCCTCCCTGGCTGACCCAGAGCAACCCTTTCGTAATGAGGACTCTGGCACCGACCGTGAACCACTGAAGCCTCCTGACCATGACACAGTCCGCACTGTTGGTGATACATTGAAGCCTAAGATATCAAGTATCTCAGCAAGTCCTCCTCGTTGAGTATTGCAATGTCAGGGAGGAGCGGTCACAAAAAGAAGGGGAGGCTGTATTCTCTAACAACTCTGACAATAGTCAGACTTATGGGACTATCTGGAGTGTCCAAAACCAGAAGAAAACAAATGGAAGCATGAGAAAACACCTTACAAAGTACATCCACTTGTAATTTATCCTACATCATCACCCACACACACATTTACACACACTGTCTTAGTCGGTTTGGGATGCTATAACAGTATACCATGGACTGGGTGGCTTAAACAACAAGTATTTATTTCTCACGCTTCTGGAAGCTGAGAAGTCCAAGACCTGGGCACCAGCAGACTCCGTGTCTGGTGAAAACTGCCTCCTTGTTCCTTCACTCTGTCCTCACATGGAGGACCCTTTCTGGGGGCTCTTATAAGGGCACTAATCCCTTCCATGAGGGCTCCACTCTCATGACCTAGTCACCTCTCAAAGGCCCCATATTCTAATGCACTACATTGGGGGGCAGAATTTCAACATATGAATTTGAGAGCACACACACCTTCAGTTCATTGTACATATTCACACACACACACACACACACACACACACACACACTATTCCTAAACTAGAATTACCAAGGAAGCACTGTGATTAAAGAACAAATATTTCTTGGATTAAATAAACTATGGCATGATACAGTAACAGAATATATGTGTGCAATAAAAATTAAATATTTTTTATGCCAATACTGTCCTGATTCCTATAATAAAATTTTAAGAAATACAACATAGTACTACCTTTTATCCATCTGTTATATAATCACACATAAAATGGCATCAAGTTCAGGACTTTATTAATAAAAAACATTTAGTTACAATAATACTTTCCTACTAAAGCAGTGGTTCTCAATCTTCCTAATGCCGCGACCCTTTAATACAGTTCCTCATGTTGTGGTGACCCCCAATTTCATTGTTACAAATTGAACATAATTAAAGCATAGTGATTAATCACAAAAACAATATGTAATTATATATGTGTTTTCCGATGGTCTTAGGCGACCCCTGTGAAAGGGTCATTCGACCCCCAAAGGGGTCGCGACCCACAGGTTGAGAACCGCTGTAAAGGAAAAAGCAATCAATGTGGAACAGAAGTGCACTACCTCCATTGTGGAGATTTAAGAGAGGCTACCCTGTCTCCACAGAATTGTGTTTCCTCAGAGGGGAAATGGGGACAATCATAGATCTACCTCTTAGCTTTGTTGGAAGATTTAATTAAACGATGTCTATTTCAAAGGCCAGCACACAGAGCCCGGCATTGGTAAGCACTGATAAATAGTATTTTCCCGTGTCTCCTGGAGACCACTCCAGGACGTAGTGATGTGAGGGCATGCACAACCACAGCCTTTTGCTCAAGCAAAAGGGCTGTGGAATGTGGGTCTGAAAGAACACAAAGAAGTTGGGCCCAGACTCTTTTCACAGTATTTACCACTACCTACTCGTGCACCTACAGAGCAGCCCTGAACAGAACAGAACTTTGCTTCAACGAACTCTCAAGTAGGCCAACTCTGTCATTCCAGAGGACCGATTAAGTGCCTTAGCCCCGAGTTCTGTGTAAGCCCACCACTCCTATAATTTGCGAATATGCAAAAGAGAGAATGAAATGCACACATTATTATCCCGTTGCTTATAGGACACTTACTCCCAGATTTTTTTTAAGCAGATAAATAATCCTGTGGTAGCATGAGAACGTAAAACTTTTAAAGACTAGGTTGGGAAGTGATTAAAGCAAGATGCCAAAACTGAAAATTAAAAGAAAAATTATTCCTCAGTCTCTGGCATAAAAATTAGTAAAAATAAAATGGATCTGGACTATTTTTTAGACTTAGAAATTATAGTCCATTCCCCTAGTTGTGGGTCTGTTAGAATTCAGGCTTCAGTTCCTCAGTTAACACAAAGGTTAATTCATCTATGAGTCTTCTATGCAAGGAAGTCTTTTCTTCTGAGTACTTTGCCTCCCTGTATGTACACCAGCTGGGCTATGTCTACATAGACACTTGCTTCAATACTTTACCCAGGATGGTAGATTTAACTGGGCCTCATTAGTGAAACAGTAGATATTAAAAATTCCTTCCTTGTGCCCTGGCCAGTGTGGCTCAGTTGGTTGGAGCATCATTTTGTGCACCAGAAGGTCATGGGTTTTTTATTTTATTGTTTAAAGTATTACAAATAGCAATACATATGCCTCCTTCCCCTCACCCCCCCAACCCCCACCACCCCCACCCCCAACCCCCGCCATTGACAGAAGATCATGGGTTTAATTCCCGGTCAGGGCACATGCCTAGGTTGTGGGTCTGATCCACCTACTCTTTCCCATTTTCATATCCAAAAGCATAGTACTAGTTCTCTGGTCCTCTTGCCCAAATTATTTTAATAGAGTCCCAGAACCACAGACAGAATAGGAGCATACTGAAGTGGGAAAAGGCTCTGGAAATGATTCTTCAGATGATCTGAGGCTCAGAAAGCACATGTCTCACCCAGGACTCCACAACTCAGCCTAGCCACAGACATGCCATTTATCTCTCCTTGGAGCAGCCATGGAAGACACCATTGGTTTCCTCCTTACAGTCATTCCCATCCCCTTTTTTCCGAGATAGAAAATCCCCTTCCCCATGATAGGAGTCAAAATTGACAAATACTTGCTTTTCTGGGCACGGGCACGTGACCAGGTTACAGCCACCGAGATGTAAAGGCATCTTTACATCTGCTGCCTGGTTTCTGGGAAACCTTTTGCTTCTGGCAAAAAGAGAAATCAAGTAGAGCCACTCCTCACCCCCAGCCGCTTCTTCCTGTCCTTGGAGCTGAACAACAGCAGTCTGAGGCCAGAAAGCCAACATCTGCAAATGGAGGCTCAGAAGAATGGAAAGCACTTGAGACCCTCATCCCTGGGCCACCTTCTTGCAGACCTCTTATTAGGACAGATTGTTTAAAGTCTTTCCTATTCACAACTTTATGTCATGTATTCTGTTATCTGCAACTGAGTGCACCTTGAGTGGACTAGTGCCTTGTTTATTTCTTTACCTTCCTTCCACCTCACTAAGCTCCACAAAAGCAACTAATTGTTCTATTTTTTTCCATATTCCCAGTTCCTAGAGTCAACCCTTGAAAAGTATTTGTTGAATAAATGAATGCCCCCCAAATCATCACTGGCTCTCTACGTCTACAGAATAAAGTCCAAAGGATTAATCTGGCGTTCCAGGCCCCTCACAATCTGGCCCCAATTCATCTTTCCGGCCTTATCTGCCTTCACACATGCTACAATTTAGGAAAACTGGGCTATTTCCTGTCCTCCCAAACACTCCCTGTGCTGTGCTGGTGCCGGGCTTTGGCTCACAATGTTCCTTCCACAGAATATGCCCGTGCCCCCACCTCCATACTTCCTTGCATTCTTCAAGCTCCAGCTCTTCTCCCAGAGAACTTCCCAGGTACAAACATCTTTTCTATGTTCTCTTCTCTTTTGTGCCCTTTATCACTTTTAAGCATTTCTGATAATTGTGTACTCCTCTCTATTAGATTATAAGCTCTCCTTAAGGAGAGGAAACCACACTCCCAAGAAGCAAATATAATGCTTTTCCCCAGTAAGTACCTAGTAAATTTTTCTTTGTGAGTAGTGAAATAAACAACATTAAAGTGAGCCCATTTTAAAAATCATTTGAACTGAGGAATTGGTGCTGACTCCCTCAAAAAAAATGCAAAGGTCTAAATAAATTGCAGGAGGGGAAAGAAAGGAGGGAAAGAGACTTGTTGGAAGTGTCAGGAGCAAGCACAGGCGCTCTTCCTCTTGCCGATGATAACCAAGTTCTTAATGGAAGATGATCCCAATCAATAGAGCCAGACAGCTGATTTATATAACAGAATCAAGCTGAGGTAGTGGGCTTCCTCTGCAAAGTCATGGGAAAGGGGCAAAGGCTGCTACACAAGAGTAACCAGGGACTCCACAAGTCTCTCTGCTGGTGCTCATAAATGTGTTCCCCATCAACAAACCACAGGAGAGCTCCAGAGAGCAGCCTGCTTGAGCCTGGATGCAGAGGAGTGACGGTGGGGCTAGTGCTGCTGCTGCTGCTGTATTTTGGCTGCTGCTGTATTTTGGCTGCTGCTGTATTTTGGCTGCTGCTGCTCGTGCTGCTGCTGCTGCTGCTGCTGCTGCTGCTGCCACTGAGCAGATACCGCAGCGCAGCGAGGGGTCTGACCGCGCTGAGTGCTCTGGGAGCCTGGGTCTGCCTGGGAAGGAGATGTGAAGAGAGTGAGAGCTGGGAGGTGGGCAGGGCTCACTGAGGAGCTGCAAACCAAAACAAGGAATCTAAGCAGCAAAAGGAGAGAAGGGGTGAGTTTGAGCCAAGATATCAGGCCAAGTGGAACTGGAGGAAATGTCATCATTGGTAAAGGAGGACTTGGAGAAGAAACTGTTTAAGCCACTCTCGCAGAATCTGTACGAGTTTATCCAAATAGAGCTCTCGGTCCAGGACAGGTATTACCTCTGTGTGTCAGGTAATATGTTCTTTCTGCTATCATTTTTAGACGTAACTAACCCCAAGATGCTTGGGTGATAGGGGAACATATTTTGTATTTATTTTCCTATACAATTACAGCACGTGTATCTTTTCGTGATAGAACTTAACTATGCTCATTTTAAAAATTTGGATTCTACAGAATTTTGTAAGTGCTAAAATGGAAGATAGAAAAGAATACTGTATTAAGAATATGTTGGCCAATTGTTCAGAAATGAAAATGGGTTTGTACTTTTCCTGATTTTATTATTTTGTTTCCAGTCTTTTATGTAATTCACTTGCACGGCATGCAGTTTTACTGTGGAAGAGCTCATTTTTTAAAATGCAAAGGAGAGCTCTCTGTATATTTCAAATATGTTGGAGAATTGTGTTCTACAACTCCATTTCCATCGAGTCTGGACAACTAGGGCTCTCTCTTTGCATGCTAGGAAAGAAAAAAGATCTTGTGTTTTCTTCTGAGGGCTTGTTTTTAATAGAGAATTATCTCTAAAATTTTTTCTCCTCTAGGAAGTATGCTCACAGAAATAATACTTTAATGGTAGAAATTAGCTCATGAAGATGGACCTTTTAGTTCCTCTAAACTATTTAACTAAAATATTTCCCTGTGGTTTTAAAATTCATGAAAATTGTCCAAAGGTAGAAATAGGCCTTGGCAAAGTATGATTTGCCTAGCCAGTAATTTCTGTGCTGAATTTAGACAGAAATACTTGTGCCATTATTGCATGTAATGCACAGCATTCCTGTTTCCCAATCCATGCCTCTTAATACCTTCCAGGGGCTTAGGAGGAAAGAGCTTAGAAACTCAAGTGTTCACTGTGAACTTCCCTTTATAAGGCACACACCTCAGCATTTTCAGAAAACAACTTGTTATCATTCCCTTCCAGGTAATTGGCTTAGAAGAACTTTCTAATGGTATCAAGAGAGAGTACTCTAAGGGAAGTAAAACATCTTTTTTAAAGTGTTAAGAATTCTTTAAAATTCTATTAATCCTAGTAAGTATAATATTCACTCAATAATAAAAAGTGTGATATGTATATACATCTAACACTTTACCTAGCATATTTTGCTATATACAAGTACAAAATGTGGGGATTTTTCATTATAGCAAGGTAAAAGCTTAACAGGCCCAGGAAAAGAATTCAAAGTGCAGAAAGAAGTCAAATGGTACAATTTTAGAAACTGTATTGTATCCTAACCATCAAATGGCAAATTATTTGGACTTAATATGTTAGAGAATATGCTTGTTCCAACATTAACATTTAATAATTTTATACCTATTGAGATCCTACTTTATAAAGCTAATTACCCATCAGGTAACATTGGTATACAGTATTTTTAAAGAAAAACTTTAAAAAATAATTGCAATAATGTATATACCTACTTTATCAAACATATTTTGTTGTTGTTGTTGTTGTTTTAATTGTTTTATTGCTTAAAGTATTACATATGTCTCCTTTTTTTCCCCGCCCTTGACAATCCACTGGCCTCCCCTACCCCCCAGTGTCTTATGTCCATTGGTTATGCTTATATGCATGCATACAAGTCCTTCGGTTATCCAACATATCTTAATGCCTCTTTCCAACTATATAATTAACTAAACTTCTTCTATCTAAGAGAAAAAAAGTCTCCTAACATTAAATTTTTGGATATGGATGTGACTTCCCCCGCCCCTCCCAGCATCCTTGAATTCTGAGAAAGACACTATGGGCTGGGGTCACCTGCTGCCTTTTTTCATAAGTGATATGAATCTTTTAAGTAGGATTGGAAGGTCAAGGAGTTGGCATTATTAACATGTGTGAAGGCAACCCCTTTAAGGTTCAATTTCCTCATCTGGAAAATGACCAAATGAAGTAGGTGATCCCTGTCTTTAGTAAAATTCAATGATTCTGTCGTGTAAGAAGCAAGGAAAAACAAGGTCCTCTCAGATAAGAGGAAAAGAAGACAATATTGTGATATTCCAGAGAAAAGTTAAGATTATAAATCATATTAGTTCACTAACTTTTCACAACTCTGGTCCACATCACATCCATCAATTTGAAAGCACTTTCCCCAAATGTAACATCAACATCTCTTTATGACCATTTCAAATACATTTAGACAGAACAGTAATTTAAGGCAAAATCAATGCGATGCTTGACAGTCCTAAAACTTTGACCATGCTTTACTCAGAAAATTTCCATTGATGTGAATCAAACAGGTCAGGTCACAATTGTTGAGGCAAGTAACTCCAGACATTGAAATGCTGGTCACCTCCAGGGAGTAGAGAGATGAATACTTGTGATTTCCTTTTATGTCCTACAATCCAGCAGTTCTAAATTTTTAAGAATTGTACATCTGGACTAGCCAAATCCTATCATGTAATTTTCAAAATTTAAAGAAGAAATGTTTAAATAAGTTAAATTTTCTGTTTATCTGATCGGAGTCTGTCACTTGTAGGGTTCTCGAAACCAGATGAGTGTGATTGGCTGTTATTTTGATACATGACCTGGTTGGTGTAAAAAAGCAGATATCATATGTTCAATCGCCCTCTCTGTACTTTGCTAGGATTTACACTGCAGATTTCTTGGCATCTTAGTACCCTCCCACCTCAGGGTTTGCATGGTTATTTATCCTCGAGATTAGCTTCCCCCAGTTTAGAACATCATTTTCCCTGGCAGTTAAAAGCAGCATCTGATGAAGGAGGTAGGAGTTCTATTATGTGTGGGCACTCAGAAGGGATAAGTCATTTATGCAATGATGAGAGTACAAATGAATCAAAGAAATTCTGACAAATTTGAAATGGCATATAAAACATTAACCATAATTAAATGGAAAGTAGCAGGGCATGGTGCAATGAACCTTGGAAGGTTTGGAATCAGACAGAACTGGTGTGAGACCGGACTCTGCTTTGCCTACCTGTCAGCTGTGAAATTTGGGGCAAAATAATTAACCTCTCTGGCCTCAGTATTGACATCTCTGAAATGGAAATAATAACACTTAATCACATGTAGTGCTCTCCTGTTAAGTCCTAAGTAAGGAAAAAACAAACATGATAAATTATTTTCCAAATAAATAAAATAAAAGGTTGGGTTATATTTTTTAAATATATAGAAAAAATCTATTTACTGTGAAAACATATGCT